>NW_023994092.1:600000-997230 GCF_015586225.1 Lucilia sericata
GCCAGTACTTGCTAATGATGCTTTGGGTACTGTCTTAGGTGTTTTAGTGTCCTTGTCGGGGCCGGTTTTGACAGCCCTTTCAATCGGCGCCTTCCCAATTTTGGAAAGGGCAACTACACTTTCTTCTGGCGAGTTAATGGTAAATTCCTCGATTTTAGGATTTGACTCCTCAACGTTATCAGTAGCGGATACTGATGCTGTGGTCTTAGGTTTTTTAGTGTCCTTTTCGAGGCTTATTGTAACAGCCCTTCCAATCGGCACCTTCCCAATTTTGAATATGACAGCTTTAGAGGCGAAGTAAGCCCTACCTTTATTCTTGGCAAGACTAGCCATGGATTTCTGGTCGATACCTATTACAAATAAAGTTCCCTCAGGTTCTTCTTTCCTGTAAAAGACATCCCATTTTTCCACGGCCAGCTCAGCATTTTGACCTCCAAGAATTTCCAGTATACGTTCATTAGCCAGTTTACTGCCCCATCCTTTTATGTAGACAGCGGACTTTAGGAGCACCGGAAGCTCGCTCTTCTTTGCCAGTCCCAGCCTAGCGCCTTCCCAGGGAGGAGGGATACTTTCCACCAAGTTCTTTAGGGTGCTAACACATTAGTGAGATACCAACCTCATCAACATCACGCCCATGCTGAACTCGCAGCTCTCGCTCTCTATTGGTTGTTTGCCCTTTGAAGCGATTGCATGGTCCACTATCTTATTGTTGGCCAGGTCTTCTATTTTACTCTGTTGGTCTATTGGAATTTTGCCTGTCGGATTACCGGCATCGTAAACTGCATAGCAGAGATCGTCCCGGTGCCTACTTCTGGCAACTTTGGCGTAAGATGGCGGCTCTTTTCCTTTTCCTCCGTCTAGCTTCTCCTTCCTCGTTTTTCGGGGCTTCTTTTGAGATTCCCTTACCTTCGAGGTTGATTTCGCCGACGTGTTCGTCTTCGGAATATCTGGCTTGGCGTTGTCACCCTTACTCGCAGGATTCTCACTTGAGATTCCTTTGAGTGAAGTATGGCTTGGCTTCGACTGTGTATTAGAAGACGGGGAGCTCTTTTTCTTCTTAGGTTTATTCTCAGTTGTCAACTCCTCGGGAGACCTGATCCTTTTTGCCTCAGATCTTGTGAGAGAGTCCGATTTTTCCTTTGGAGTGTCCTGGGATTGACTAACTATGATTTCCTGAAGCACCTTTTTCAACTTCTTCCTCTGTGCTCCAGAAAGTCTTTTCTTAGTAATAGGTAGTTTAGCTATGCTATCACTCACCTCTTTCACCATTTGCTCTACTTCATCCTTTTTGGGATTTGCTATAATGGTATTATTATTATTATCATCTGAGGATTCAGAGTCGGAACCCTCACCTATATTTAAAGGCTGAGGTAGCTTAGAGCTCTCTCCGAGTACATCCATCTCTTTCACCCCTATATTTTTGCCAGCGGCATGCTGTACACTTGACGCATTGTCCGCCACGGAGGCCAAGGTACCCACCTCCGTAGTAGTATTCTGCTCACGATTGCAGGATGACGACGACACGTGACTCGCGAGTAGATCAACACTTGCCGCCGGTACTGGGTTATTTAGGCCCTGCACCGTAACTTTTATCTTTTTATTTTTATTTTCCATATTTGTTTTTTTTTTTCAGTTTTTTGGTCCGCGGGGAATATAATATTCCCAGGTGGTGGACAATCTGCCCTCCCTCAGCTTAAGTGAAATTAAAGCTGGGAGAGGACAGATGGTCCATCACCACCCCCTATCCGCCACCCGGGGACGCGCTCGGTGGGAAAAATCTGGAAAACTCCCCCGAGTTCATAAACTATATTTTTTTTATTATTTCTGTTTAAAATAGCGCAATAAATTAGAGTCTCAAGTTCGAAAAACTCTTTCACATCCACAAACGCGCAGTCTGAAATTAATTTAAGTGTATTAATGTATATTCCCAGGGACTCTTGTGTAAATGTTTTTGTGTTTAACAACATGGACATGAATGTGGTTTGTTATATATTTTATAAATAGTCATTGATTACCTATCCTCAAATATATACCGACATACACATAAACATTTTCATATATTTACCTTCAGAGACACATAAATACACTTGAGTTTAAATATGTTTACTTGGGAAATCTAAAACATTTATAACTCTGTATTATAAAAGGATAAAAGTAAACATCTAAATAAATGTGGACACGTAAGTAACCCTATATCCCTGTCTTATATTTAGATAAATTTATTACTTTTACCTCAAAATAAAGTTGAGAAGGGTATGTCTTTGCATGAGGAGGTCTCGGTTGCAAAATAAATGTTTCTTGGTCAAATTTAATTGAACCCCATAGATTTACTATTCAAAGACTTCATAGCATATTAATGCTTGTTAACTATTTTATAAGGTATGGGTGTTTTTTGATTTTTTTTAGACATTTATTCATTTATATCTTTAAGAAAATTTCTTTGTTTTAATATTGGGCTTTATAGTGCATGTTATATGACTCCTTATTTTAGCTTAAGGCAATGTCTTTAACATTGAATGGTTGAAAAGCCTTACACCTAAGTATTTAGCCATATGAGTTTGAATATTACCTCATCCATTCCTAAATTATCACTTGAAAATTTTTCATATAATAATGGCACTCTACGGGCTTAGTCCGATATGTAGAAAACGTCCCACAGCTTTGAATTTTGGATGTTATAGACCTGGTGAGTACGAGAACTCTTTTTGATGTTCATCTTTTTAAATAATAACTGAAACAAACATTTAAAAACGGAAATTTTTTTCTTTTCCCCCACAGTTTTTATTGTGTTTTGAATGTAGTGGTTCAACGCATTATTCCTTCTATTTTTTGCTGTTAATTATTTTTTATTTTTAAAATTAACAACAAAAGCATTTTATGAAGCATGTAATTACACAAATTAACTTTAATGACAGTTTGTTGTATATTTTATGAAAACGGCGAAGTATTGTCGACTAAATGTCCACAGGAAAAAGTCAACGAAAATACCAACAGAAAAATAACAATCATTACAGCTAATTAGCATCTAATAATAATTGAAGTAAGCTATATCGGTCATTTACCTCAAAATTGCTGTAACTTAAAAAAAACATATTTACGAGAAAAACTTGACTCTGTTGGAAAAGCTGAAATATTGAGTTATGTCACTGTTAGAGTTAATGAGCAATATTAATTTATGTAATTAGTATTTGGAAATTAGTGAAAAGATTTTAAAATCTGTCTTTGAAACTTAAACGTTTATTTAACTATTAACGTATAACTTGGCTACAAATGTTCAAGTGGAAATATGTTATTATTTTGTTAAGTATTTTGAAGAGTTTTTTATTATTTTATAGTCTACAAGATTTTAAATTGTTCTCTGCGAAACGATAATTATCTGAATGACTTACTTACCATTACCACATAAATATTTAAGGTAGATAATTTATGTTATCCTATATCATATAATAAAAGTAAGTATACAACATTTGGAGGAATAGCCGAATCTTAAATACCCTACACCTGTATGCTAATTTTTAAATATTTCTATATACGTATTTAATAAATTGTGCTTCCGTGATGAAGGTGCTATCATTTAGAAATCATATATACCTTTTATGGAAATATATCTTTAGAAGTTTCTGGGAAAACTACTGAAAAATTAGGAAAAAAAACTAATTTTTTTTTCGAGGCAGTCTGAAATTTTTACTCATAACTTTTTACCTTGTAAACCGATTTGGCTTATTTTCAATAGAAGACTGCTTAGGACAATTGTGAATATTTTCAGTGAATTTGGGTGATTTCTTTTGCTTAGTTTGAGGCAGACAGACGGACAGACAAATGGACACAGCTAAATCGACTCAGAATTTCATAAGGATCGAGAATATATATACTTTGTTGGATCTCAGATGAATACTTCGGAATGACAAACGTATACAACTCCCTATCACCACTGATGGTGGTGGAGGGTATAAAAATATTATTGTCCAATTTTTTTTTTGTTCATGTTCATGACATACATATGTTTATATATGAGCAGTAGGGTCAATTATAAACCGATGGTCGTAATTTTTGTTTGAAAAATTTCGGTTCGTATAACACTTTATGGTATCGAATATCATTGCTGTACTTGTATTTTTAATTTAGTCATAAGCGTAAACAAATTTATATCGATTTTCATCGAAGTAAAACCCCTTTCCAGGAGGGAACTTTATATAGGCGCTATGGTCAGTTATAGATCAATCCTCATCACATTCGGAATGAAGAATTACATACATATACTTATAAAACTTTTTTAAGTGGATTTTCAATTAAAAACTGATCCTTATACACTTTTATAGATTTCGAATTCCTTCGTATTTTTAAGCCAGTTATTAGCGTTAAATTACGTCGCTATACTCGTATTTTTAAGCCAGTAATGGGTGACAGGGTCAATTATGGACCTCATTAAATTTTGTAGTGAGATTTTGGCTCATAAGGAACTTACTTGTGTTGAATTTCATAGCTATACTCCAATTTTTATGCTAGTTGTGAGCGTTAAAGAAATTTTCTGAAGGGGATCTTATATGGGGGGTTAGATTCAATAACGGACCGATCCTTATAAAATTTTTTGACCCTATATGTCGAATTCCACCGCAGTTATGAGAGTTAATGTCATTCTCTGAAGAGGACCTTATTTGGGGAGTAAGGTTAATTTTGGACCGATCTTTATAAAATTTGGTAGAGAGATTTTGGTTCATATGAAACTTATTTATGTCGAATTTCGTCGCTATTCATTCTTTTATAACAGTTATGACTGCTTAACCTGTATTTCGTGGGCTATGTGAAAAAAATCGGCCGATATTGCTCATTTTTAACACCTGCAGCAATAGGGAATATTTGTGCAAAATTTCAACTCCCTAGCTCTTTTCGTTCGGACTCTATCACGCCTTTAACAGACAGACAGACGGACGGACAGTTTTTCTTTTATTTTCCATCTTTAACCCTATCCCCCACATAAAGCATCCTTCAAAAAATCAGTTTTTGAACGAATTTTTATTAAATATCAATAAGTTTGTTAACTGCTAACGGTTTTTTATAAACACAGTTGCGCTTTACTCACGAATAGACATGGAGTCTAATCAAATAAATAATAGTACAGTTCCTATATAAAATACTTTCAAAAAACATCTCCAAACTTGGAGAACGGTGCAAAACTAAAATCAAAAATATGTTTGCTGATGAAATTCACAAGGCCTCAACTTCTGATTTCTAAATCCATGGAGAAACTTAACTTCAGATTCCACTAAATTACAGACTTATAAGTGCTTAAAGGTACGAAAACCCATTTTTTACGCTTAACTCAAGATTTTGGAGGTGCCTGGCGAATTTCAAAAACATATTGTTCTACTCGGATGCACCTTTCAGAGAAATAGTATCACTTCCCAAGTATTTTTTGGTCGCATAGTGTTATCTTTAACATATCAAAAGTTATGTATTTTTCGAAATATTTAAGAACTTTTAAAGTGAGAAAGACATAGTTCTCACTCTTCTGGACAACGGGAAAAAATTTTAAACTTAAAATAGAACTTCTCATAATGAAAATAATCAAATAGCGAACCATTTTGTCCAAATCAAGGTACATACATATTTTAGTTGGACACAAAGACAAACGGACAGCTAAATTGAGCAAGGACTATTATTTTGGGTGTTACAAATATAAAGTCAATCTGATCAGACAGTTATAGCTGACATATTTAATTTTGTCCCTCATTTTGCAATTTCAAGTGCTGTCTGCTTTGACATACATGTGCTCAATACCAAAAATTAATTAAATTGTTTATGCAATAACATTTTTTTTCGCATAAATACATACAATAGACAATAGAAAAAAGTGCCAAATGCCACGTACAATAGTTTAATTAACGTTTTTCATCAAAATAACTGAAAAACAAAATATGGACAAATGCAATTAAAATGTATTATTTGTAGCATGTGTAAGTGCAACTAAAAACAAATAATTTAATTAACTTTTGGCATTGAATTTTGTCTAACATGAAAATTTACAACAATAGGCGACGATCAAAGTCCAAACATTAATTCAATACGATGTTTGGCATAGATTGACATTTTAAATCGTTTAAAATTAATAATAAATATATGTACTTATAGTAGAAAATTAAACATATCCCTGCAGTTCGGGGTTGGTTGCCACGTATAAACAATTTCGCTTGTTTATGTAGGGCAGGAAACTTAGGGATATTAAGATGGCCATAGCCTTTTCTCATAGAATTCTTGCAACTTTACTTAGAACATATAAAGTAGCGAATTAAACGTTTGGAGCAATAATGTCTAAAAAGGAGGCATTGATAGCTTATAAAAATGCATAGATTTGAAATAGGAAATGTGTCGGATATTGGTATTAGTACATGTTTTTGTTTTAGATTATAACTATTTACATTCGTGTTAGTGTCTGTATATAATCTACAAATACCAACATTATGGATGACATCACTCAAACTGGCGCTTTGCTTAGCATGTCAATTTGTTTTGTTAAATCTTGTGTTTCTTTTTTGCAAGACAACAAACAGCTCAAAGAAGAGCCAATACTGGCATTAGAAAAAACAGAGCAACAGCGAGTTCTAGAAAACGGAAAAGGAACTGAAAACAAAAAGACAATGGATGCAGTTTTAGTGTTGAAACAACCATTATTCTTCACTAAACTTTTTTTTCGAATTTTTCTTTATTTTTCATTTCATTCTTTTGTAATTTGCAAGCAACAGTGTAAGTAAGTACATGTTCGTATACAGTGGCGAACAGAACTGAAATGAAAAGAAATTTATGCACATACATCCATTCATCACTAACTGGCATGCACTCACTCTAGGAGTGCCAGTATGAAATTGTTGACCCAAATATCCTTTAAATGAGTTCATAGTTTTGGCAACTAGCTGCAGGCATTTAGGATTTTTCTTTTTAATTCCTTTGCAGTGATAAAAGTCAAGTTTGAATATAGTTTTTTTTTCTCAACTCATACTTTCTTTTTCTATTGTAAATTTTACAAAATTTTTCATAGTCTTTTCCAGTGAAAATATTGTACAAACATAGAAAACTCAGATGGGCACACAACTTTAAGTTTTCCTTTTCCGTTTTTATTTTGTTTTGTTTTACCGAAATAAAAGTAACAAAGATTATACGTTTTTACCCTTCGTGATGCTCTTAAAAAAGCCAATATTAAATGTTTATAGAAGATCTCAATGACCATCGAGGGCCAACTATTGAAAAACTAAAAAAAAAACTAAAACAAAATACTTTTACAAAAAATAATAAAACAAAGCGGAGAACTACAATGAAAAATAAGTACGAAAAAGAAACGAATTCTTAAAAATGGTATAAAGTGGTGCTTGGAACAAGTGTTTATTTTCAAAAACTAATAGTACCTACCTACAACCGACGAAAGTTTTTCGTTTAGCAAGTCCATATAAAAAGTAATGAAAACAGTATTATGTTTCAAAATATTTAAGATGGCATTCGAAATACATAACAAATAGCAAAACAGTAAAATAAACTTTAATTAAAGATAACAGTGAGAAATAATGTAAAAATACTTCAAATTCTCTGTTTGAAGAGTAAAATTTTAAACTTAACCTACATTTTGCTTGCAAATAATCACACACATATGCATGAAAGATGAAAGGTTGATACCAAATAACTAATATGTTTTTTTATTTTTAACATGAAATGGGAATGTCATATCTATATATATATATATATATATATATATATATATATATATATATTTGTATGTGTGTTTGTATGTTTGTTTGGACTTTGTAGACTGCTAAACGGCTGGAGCGATTTTCCTGAAATGTCCACAGTGTCTTCCTGTTTGTCTGGAAGGAACTATAGGCTACTTTTTGTTTTGGAATTTCAAGTAGGCGAAGTGCCACGCCCACATACAAAGTTAGTCTTAAAAGTTGCATATCTCAGAAACTGCAACAGCTAGAGCCCTAAAATTGTTTACGAACAACTTTGACATCCATAAGAATATTTGTGGACAAAATGGGCGGAATGGCTATAGTGGGCGTGGCACCTTACATATTAAGAAAATATTAAATCAGTATATCTGAGAAAATATAACAATTAGAGTCCTCAAATTTTGTCGGAGCCACTTGTCAATATGATTATTTAGGGCAAAGAGTGGGCGGACTAGCATTAGGAGGCATGGCACCTCCCATATAAATTAAATACAAAAATTCGTTTATCTTGGAAGTTATTGGGGTTAGAATCTTCAAATTTCGCACGAAGAACCTTAACATCCATGTAAACATTTTGGGTAATAAATTGGCTGACTACCAATTGGGGGAGCGGCACCTCCCTCATGAATTATATACAAAAATTCGCTTATATGTTAAATTAATAGAACTAGATTCTTTTTCACGTAGAATTTTAATATTCATCTAAACATTTTGGGGAAAAAGGGCGGACTTTCATCAAGGGCGGCTTGGCGCCCCTATATGAATTCAATATAAAAATTTGTATATCTGAGAAACTATTAGAGCTAGAATCTTCAAATTTTACATGAAGAACTTTGAAATTCACGTGAACATTTAGAGAAAAACGGGCGGACTTTCAATGGGGGAATTCGCACCACCCATATGAATTAAATACAAAATTTCGTATATCTGGGAAGCTATTAGATTTTTCACATATTTCATAGGTTACATTTAAATCTTAATTAACGTTTGAAAAAATTGGCTAAGTTGCAATAATTTGAATGGCATATCATTATATATATGAAAAACTATTATATTTAGAATTTTCAAAATCGTTAAGTGGGTTTTTTATTTATATTGCCTTTAGGTAGCAAGCACACTGGGTATAGCTAGTATCATATAAATTTTAAATACATTATTAACGTAAGATCTAAGAAACATGTTAGTTACGCGATGATAGCCTTTCACTATCGATACGTATCTGCACAGTGGGGCAGAATAAAATATTTTGAAAATAAATTCGCAATTTCTGAACAACTGTTCAGAATTACGAATGAAGTATTTTATGTCGAAATTTCGTTTTTTATATATTTTATATTTAGAATTAAATTGTTTAACTACATATATATTTTCAAGGATTCTGGACCACTGTACAACTGTATGTACCTAAAACTCACAATGTTCAAGTCATTTGTAACAAACTAAAACAAATTTGCAGTGGTTTGGAAATTTTTCGCTCAAGGCCATTAAGTTTAGCCAATTAATGATCTCATTAATTTAATTTTAGTGCACAGTTTTAGGAAACTAAATGATTATCCATTCATACACACTAAATGCCATTTGTTGCAATATGTTACGGATGAAAAAGTAGAAAATGAAATGAATTGGGGTATAAAGTTTGAAACTAATAATAGTTTTTGCTTTTGCACAAACTTTGTATTTTTCCAACTCTTAATTATTGAAAGAAAAATAATGTCCTATTTTTCATAAAAAGTCATTAATTTAAATATAGATAGGAAAATGTTAGGATTATTTTAAGTTAAACAAGTTAGAGTGCTATATTCGGCTTTGCCGAATCTTAAATACCCTCCACCTTGAACTGGTTTTATAAATTATCAAATTTTATGGTTTTATTCGAATTTACCTTAACATTTTACTCTTACTTTCATCACGCCTTAGAATATGCAATTAAAAACAAAACTACCACTTAACAGAATGTTACAGAGCGTATTAAATTTAAAAAATGTTATGTATTTAAAATAATTTATATTTGTGAGAAAAATGTATGGCAATATGATCAGTTATAAAACTTATGTAATTTTGTACGGGAGGTACAATAGATTTTCAATATTGTTAATCGTATGAAAAAAATTTAAAAAAATTTGCTTTTAAATTTTTATTGTTGAACAGAATTTCGTTATTTAATTTAATTTGATTTTTTTTAATTTTAATTATGACAAAAAAGATTAAATCGACCAGGAATCGAACCGGCAACGTTCAGTTTGTTAATTCTCCGTTCCATCCACTACACCACTGCATTATTTTGTCTTTCGTTAACTAATATTTTTCATATACAAATTCCATGTTATTTTCTGTTTGTACAAAACATTGCTGCTGAATAACTTTTATTAACACTGATGTTGCTGAATAGCATAAAAATTAAACAGTTATACTTTCTCAATGTGCATATTTTATTTGATCTTGTGTTAGCAACAATTTTTTACACACACAGGAAAGAAATTTCTATGTGAACATCATTAGTTGCAAACAGTTACAAATCTAGTTAATAGTGCAGTGAATATGACGTAAAACTAGCAACTGGGAGATTTAAAGTTCGAATCCTGTTCGTTTTGGACAGTTTTTATTTAATTTTTTGCGAAAAATAATAAATTTTTTACTTCCTATGGGTGGCACAAGAAATTGTGGACCGATTTCGATTTTAACACAGTGGATCCCCAAACTAAGTATATGTGTGACAAAATTTAACAATAAATATTTGCGCCAAATTTTTTATGGATATCATTATTTGGAAATTAGTAATATGCGTTTAAGTGATTCTCGAAAGGGGACCTTGTATAGGAGCTACGAGAAATTACGGACCAATCGTGAAAAAATTATAGTTAGATTACTGTAGATAATAGGAATATTTGTGCCAAATTTTGAATGGATATCTTTAATGAATAATATGCGTTTAAGTGATTCTCGAAAAGGGACCTTTTATGGGAGCTACGACAAATTACGGAGCGATCGTAAACAAATTTTACAGTATCATTTCTGTATATAAAAGCAATGTTTGTGCTAAATTTTGTATGGATATCATTATCTGGTGCGTTTAAGTGATTTTCGGAAGGGAACCTTATATGGGAGCTATCACCAATTATGGACCGATTCAGAAAATTGTTTCTTTAAATGAATTCTATAGGCATAAAACTTAATTTTGTAAAATTTTGTAAAGATATCGGCATTATAACGGAAGTTATTAACAATAAATTCATTTTCCGGAATATGTACATTTGTATGGGAGGTATATGGAATTGTGAACTCGGAACCTGTTTTACCGATCTTGCTGATTTTCAATACCAAACTGCTTAGGATAACAGTGAATATTTTGAGTGAATTTCATAAAGTTCCGTTGCTTCGTTTTAACGTGAGCGTTTTTTATACAGACAGACGGACATATCTAGATCGACTCAGAATTTCATAAGGACCAAGAATATATATACTTTGTTGGGTCTCAGATGAATATTTCTTGGTGTTACAAACGGAATGACAAACTTATATATACCCTCTATTACCACTGATGGTGGTGGAGGGTATAAAAAAAGTAAGTAAAGTTGTAAATATTTAGTAATTGGGCTGGAATTTATAAAAAAATTGCATTATGTGTTGAAAATAATTAAATATTACAGTGTTCAATTACTGTTAGTCAATTGAAGCAGACTAACTAGTACAATTTTCTCTCATTCCCCAGTTGGCGACAATACTAAATTATGAACTTTTTTCACAACCATGGCAAAAATCTAAAAAATACTTTCTTATTTTATTGTAAACTTTAAAAAAATATTATTTTTTTTCTTGTTTAATATTACTTAAAATGAAAAACTTTGTTCATTATAATAAAATATATCATTTACATGGACATATAGATGATATTTGGGAACATATGCCACATATTTTTATTTTCATAAAAAGTACATTTATTTAACGCGCTAAAACTTTTCTGCAAAACAGAATCTAAATGTTTAGAAATTATTTACATTTATTATAAATTACCTGGTGAGGGTTTGATTTTATGGGTGTAGAATACATTCACTTACCTAAAAATAGAGAGAATATGTTTTTAATTTTTAAACTTAAATAATAAAATAGAAATACATAGAATGATCAAAAAGTGAATAATATGAACATTAAAGGTGCCCAAAAGATATCGATTTTGTTTGGATGGGGCTTATTTTGTTCAATAGTGTCTAACACTAATAGGTGTTCAATTGTAGTCCAATCGGATAACGGGAATCCGTGTCGGAAATCGAATTAAAGGGATCTTGGTAATGGGATTTACTTTCACTATTAATGCAGAATTTCATCTTGATACTAGTGTTTATAATTTAATTATTGACTCTCAAGTCATCAATAGACTTAGAAAGTGATTCTGAGCCGGTTAGTATACTTTAAGCTGCGTGTATATCCAATATATTTGGGTGTTATCACAAATGCATAATATAATCACCATTAAGAGCATAATAATGGTGAATATATTATAATTCCTTGAAATGTATGTAATGGTCCCATAATAAATCTACTTGGAATTTCAAGTGGGCAAGGTGCCACGCCCTAAATAACTATTAAAAATAGTATATCTCGGAAACTGATACGACTATAGTTCTGAAATTTTGCACGAACAACTTTGACACTTATATGAAAACTGGGGAAAAATGGGTGAACTAGCAATAGTGGGTGTGGCACATCCCACACCTGGGAAACTATAAAATTTGGAGTGCTCAAATTTTATCGGAGCCACTTTGATATCAATATGAAATAGACATAAATCCTCATTTCAAACGCATCTAACTTATTCACTTCAGCTGATTTCACAGTCTATGTCTCCACAGCGTGTAATAAAATCGACCATACGTACATACATATGTATTAATTAATCGTGATTTTGTACCAAGATTAGTATCATGACTTGTTAAAATGTTCCTGTATTTGGAAAATGCGCCTCTTGCTGGCATCTTATCTTCTTTGAACAGTTCCATTGATCGATGATATTAACACCGGGTTATTTAAAACTTTTTAACCTGTCGATGTATGCGTTTTGTATTTTTAGTGAGGTAGTCCATATTTGTCCTCAGGTTACTGCCTTTAAGTCTTCTAAAATTCCTATTTGTTAAAAGTGGTTTCGAGGTTCGTCATTAAGGGATTATGGTCTGAGCTGATTATATGACATCGATTTTTAGAAGAACTAAAACATCTGCATATGCGACTATTTTGAAAGCCATACTACTGAGCCTGAAAAGAATTTTATTTACAACATGGTACCTTAAGAGATGAGATATGAAACCTTATTCTTCTTATACTAATATGAGAAGAATTGTAATAAAATTGTTGACGAAAATTTTAGCAACGAACCAGTACATTTATTACAAGTTATAAATAGTTTATAACTTTTTTTCGCTTGTTTACATTTGTCTATGTTACTTACTTTAAATTCAATTAACCCTAAAGGTATTTACTTAAAACTTCATTTAATTAGCCCATTAATAGCTGAACAACGAATGGAATGACCCTTGTCGATATGCACATAAATTACAATGTGAACGAGAAAAAAATGAATAAGAAGTTGAAAATACTTTAAAGAAATACAATGTTTATGTCGTCAGATTGTAATAGCATTTCATTTGATATTATTTCTACTGCTATTTTACCATAAGAATAGTAGTATGTCACAAGTTTATGACAGTTGTTAAGTTACATTGTTACGAGCAAGTAGCAGGACGAATAGCAGTTGATGTAGCAGTTGCTATACACCCAACTATATGGGAATGAAGTGGAGGAGTTGATTGTCAAATTGAAGCTTATCACAATGTATTTGTATAGAAACAAACTGTCATTCAAACACTTTACAATGGCAGCAACTACAACAATTTACTGAAATGTAGCAGGTGTAGCGAAAGCTAAAAAAGCAGTTATCATTTCACTATCAACTTTTACAATGTCAGTGATAATGTAAAATTGTTTTAAATTTCCGAATCCTATAAATGACTAATATCGCACTTTAAAGGGGAATATGTACTTTTTAATTTTCTTTAAGTAAAAACAAAGCAATAAGTATAAAGAAAAAATATCCAAATTAAAGTGTATTTAAGAAAATTTCATTCAATGGAGAATAAATTGTTGAAAACTTTAGATAAAATCGGATACTTTGTAATTTTGGTAAACTAATGGGGCAGCAGCAGTTGCAGTGAGTGGTGTTAGGTAGGTAATGAAAAATGAAGAAACTCGAAAAACTTTTAACTATTAAAAAAAGTTTTTGTTTTTTTAATGAAACTAAAATTTAAAAACTTTGTTCTAAATTATCACTATTCATTTTTACAATGGAACTAGGTGGTTAGATGTGTGAGTCAATATTGGTTAGTATGTGTAGATTTGTATTAAAGTTAGTGTCTGTGTAAGAGTGTAAGGAATTTCGACTTTACGAAATATATCATTTATCACTATTCCCATTCAAAATCTAACAAACATATAGCAAGCACCAACAAAAATGTAACTTAAACTACACTCTTATAAATTTTTGTTTAAATTTACACTATTTATTGTAGGTAACCAGACTCCTAGTATAATTAGTGTAAAAATGCATTTTGAAAAATATTCAAAAATTTTAAACACATTGTATGTAAAAATATTGGATACAAATTTTGTATTTTTACTTGCTTATGTGTTTAAAAATGTTTAGCAACATTCCAACATCGTGTAAATTTAAATTTTTTGTGCCTAAAAAAACATTTTTGTGGGTAAATTTGAAATTAAAATGTTTAATACCACATGGAAATATACATTTTAATTGTTTAATAATAAACCACCTATCTTTTGTATTAAAAAAACAAGCTAAAAACATTATTTTGACTGTGTTTTATTAAATTAATATTAAAGCTATGTATATAGATATTGATTGATGCTTTATAAGTAAGTGTTTGGTCCTTGAGTTAATAATTGGTGGAGGTTGAGGTGAAGTAAGATTATACAATTTGGTTTTGTAATCCGCACTGAGATTAGGATGTTCTGCCATGTCCTATAACATTCAATTGTGCCTTAGTTTTGTAGCTGATGCAGGTATGGTAGCCAAATTTCTTCGTGCTGAAGTTTTGTGTTTGCGACGTCTGATCCTAGCTGAGCTCAAGGGCAATGGTGAACGCAAATACGCGGACTATTGTTGTAAAACAGGTTGCGTTCGTAGTATATTTGATGGACTCAAAAATGCACATGGAATTAAATACATACATATGTATGTAGATGATGGAATTAAATCTATTAAAAAAATAGAATATTTAAATAAGATTTTTTAGTTGAAAAAATTTACTTTAACAGGGTCTTGTATTACAACTGCTATCTCACCATTTTAAAGTTTATTTTGCTAATTCCACACAGGTATCGTTAATTGCTTTAATAATTTATTATTTTTTCGAATATTTGTATAAAATATATTGAAAAGCAAATTTTCTTTAATTTTTTAAAATTTTTATTTTTACAAAGAAAAGTATGTAAATGTTTTTGGTAAACATAATATGTGTAAATTTACGCAACTTTTGTAATTTTAAATAAAAATTTACTTCCTTCATAGCAGTAATTTTACAAGCATTTTTTAGAGTGTAAAGAAATGAATACGAAGAGGATAAGTAACAGTAAAATATAAGGAAAAGCATGTCGGTCATGGTCTCTTATACAATACCTTATACTTGTTTTAACAATGTCCGATTTTCCCTGAAATAAGTATAAAGATTCAAGCGATTTATTTATGATAAACCTGCAGTCTGAAGTTTTACATAGACAGACAGATTGACAGAAAGTGATTCTAGGCCGATTGTATACATACTTTAAAAGGTGAATATGGGATTAATATTTTTGGGTGTTACAAACATCAGCACCACTACAGTAGTGTAGGGTATAATTAAAAGAAAATAAATCTGAAGGATAATATGGATATAATAGAAAATAAACCTATAACAATGTTGGCTGTTGCATAGATCTATACTAGGCTGCTCCAACAAAATGTGAAGTTCGAACGTGATTCCTGCTAATTATTTTAAAATTAAGACTGAAACTGCTGATTTACACTTAATGATCTTTGCTAAAATTTATACAAAAATATCGGTTGATAATTTTCTTATAATCGTTTATTTAAGTTAATAAAGGGTTATAAGTTAATTAAACGAGTCAAAAGAATCGATTCCAATGCCCATATAGAACGCAAACAAATATTGATATATTTTAGTAACTAACACAAGTTATAATCGAAATTTTTCCCGTCCACACCATCATGTAGAACTCTAATGTATATGTACTTACTTACTTCCTTACTTGCATACATACTTAATATCAACTAGTTCATACTTACAAACCACAATATTGCATTTCCGTTTCCTGTACTTAGTTTTAAAGTTTTAAAATATTATGTCGTGTGTTAGTGTACGGGAGTGTTTGCTTGTAAATTGCCTATGGCTGTGGTTGCAAATACTTTTATACAGGTGGTCTGTCGTTTGGTTGGTCTATTGCTAAACTTTTCTTTATAATGATTCTTATAGATATTTATTTTAATGAATTTATTTTTTAGCTTTATGCATACGAATTATTTGAAAATCTGCAAGAGTCCTTTGAGGTGTTTGCGGTTAAATTAACTTTAATGCAGATTTTATAAAGAAGAAAATGAAGTAAGCAATTTGGTTTAATACACACATTTATGAAAATAAGAACTCAGCAAAAACTTGATAATGACTTGTATTTTTATAACAACTTACTTTTCAATGGCTACTACATACTGTCTGCATTACTTTTAAGTACGTCTATAATGACTGACATATAATCAGATACGTAAGTACTTTATTTGATGTATGGAAATTTTCCTTTCTGTGTATTCTTTGCCTAAACAAATTTATGAACAACTATTAAGTACTTAAGTACGTTAGTAGATATTTTTATAGTCTGTCAGACTAGAGGTCGTGTGTTCGATTCCCACTAAAAACACTGATAAAGGAGCGCACAGTAGGTGTATTTCTTAGGATTTGAAGTAACCTACATCCTCCTTTTAAATAAACTAAGTAACTTACTAAGTAACTAATTATTTTGCACTATACTAAAACATTTCGTACAATTTAGTATATATTACGAAACCGCTATACATTGCGTGATTATCTAATATGATTATCTTATAACAAGGGATCTCAGTATAAGTACATATGGGGAATTTCGTATCAAGTGACCCAACTTTTAAAATCGATGTGATCGGCCATATGTGTCACAGTACTGCATATTATCAAAATACACGTACACATTTGTGAAAATATTAAACAAGCATGTACAGGCAGTGTTGCCAGAACTCCCTCAGAATAAAAAGCAAAATGACGGTCAAAAAAGTGCAAATTCTTTAAAAAAAAAGTGCTAAATTCAAATCAAGTTTTTAAAAGTCCATTAAGCCATGTCTACCCGTCTGTGCGGCTGGCTGTCCAGGCATAATGTACAGATCGCAATTTTTCACATAATTAAACGAGATGTTTTATGTGAAAAATGCAAATGACTATTTCAAATTGGTCCATGATTTGACCTTCCTATATAAATATCCCTTTACAAAATCGATAAGGGGTAATTTCAAAAAATTTCGAACAAAAAAGTAGGATTTTGAACATAAATCTCTCCGATTTCGATGAAATTCGGTACACACATTCTTCATGTAAATACGGAATTTAAAGTTCTCCAAAATTTTCAAATTCGTTACGGTCTAGATTTTATCGATGTTTAAATTTCATATTTTTTTGGATTTTTTTCAACAAACATTAAATTTAATATCGTATATTTTCTAAACTGTTTATCCGATTTTAATCGTTTTAGTCCCCAATAAAAGCATATGTCTTTTAGTTTGATAGTATTCAAGATATTTAAAAATTTAAATATTTGTTGATGAACACAAAAATAAATTTAAAAATTTGAAAAAAAATTAAATTTTTGTATTTTGTATGGAAATGATGAGGATTATTTTACCAAAAGTTGATTTACTTAAGATCCTCTCATTGTCCCATTCTGAAATTTTTATATTTAATTGAAAACACTATAAGCAATCTTATGTGAAGGAATAATGCAAATGTAAGATGCCTTTTTTGAGATATCCTTGACTAAAGGACGTTGTTTGATGTCATCATCCTTACGTTAAAACAGAAATATTTTAAATAAAATGTTTTCAAACTGCAAGACATATGTTTTAATTAGGAACTAAAACGATAAATATTTTAGAAAATATACGATGTCAAATTTAATGCTTGTTGAAAAAAAATTTAAAAAATTTTAACTTTGAACCTTGATAAAATCTTTACTTTAAACTTTGTGTTGATACAAAGAATGGAGTACCAAGTTTTATCAAAATCGGAAAGGGTAAGGTACAAAACTTGCTCGAAAATTTGTTAATGCCCCTAAGAGTAAGGATATACATATATGTATATGTATATTAAATAACTAATAACACTAGGTAACAACGATATTGTTTAGGATATAAAACCTATATGGGTTTCTTTGTTTAGGACGTCGAAGACCAGATAATATAAACAATTTTCTGGGTCTTATTGACAACACTTCAGCAAAGGTATTCTTATCGCAAAAATATTGAAAATTCAGTTGAAATAATCTTAAATCTCGGTGAATAGATGTCAGGTTTATTATTCACACTTCCAAGAGCTTTTCAAAACATTTCGAAACAGATCATACATTATTCCGATTTGTTTTTCACTCTTAACTCTATTGTCTCTCTTTCTTTTGTATTTGTTTGCTTTTACACCCCTGCCAGCAATTTTGTAGTCGACTACGAGAAAAATTCACTTCCAGTTTACTTTTACAGAATGACTATAAGCTAACTCCAATGTAATGCAGAGCTGTCCCGAAATTTTGTATTTGGCAACGTAAAGAACAGGCTTTTAAATACTAACTACAAGCTAACTATAATGTAATGCAGAAGTGTCTCAAAATTATCTGGAGAGAATTAATTGTATTTCAACATGTTTTCTCTTGTTTCTCTATTATTATGATTTTATTTGTTAACTTTAGTAGACTGACTATAAACGAACAACAATGTAATGCAGAAATGTTCCAAAATTTGGTATTTATTAACGTAAACAACCGACTTTTAAAGACTAGCTACAAGCGAACTATCATATAATGCGGGAGTACCCCAAAATTATCTGGAGAGCATTTTGTTTCGACATGTTTTCTCATATTTCTTTATTATTTGGAATTTTGTTTTATATTTTTGTCATTTTCTTGTATACGTTGTGAAGTTAGAGTCAGTAAATTGGAAAAATTAATTATAAAAGGTTAAATATTTCAAAACTCGGTCCCTAAATTCTAAATTCTGCTGATTAATACTGCAAATATAATACATTAACAGTTAACATTACACATAATATTTTAAAATTTATTTTAGATTTGGATCAATGGGAATCATGGAAATAATGAACAAATCATTCATAATTTTATGGATACCGGTGTTATTATTAGTTCCCCTGCAGAAAACTGATGTCTATTAATTTTAACGAACTATTATCATAACTTGTATTAAAGCGAAATGTAATTTAGATAACTAGTAGTTAAATTTTAAATATATTTAATTAAAATGTAATTAATTAATACAGTAGGGAATACAAAAGACTTTTCTGCAACTAACTTTAAGTTAGTTAATAAAGAGTTACCTTTAAGCTAATTTTTTAGTAACTAACTTTAAGCAAGTTGAAAAGTCATGCAGAGTCGGACAATTGACTACTGCGTAGGATATCTCCATGTTAAAATAGTCAGTTGGCTCCATTAAAAATAATCCAAGAATCAACCATAACTAGTTGATGAAAAAGTCGGCTTTTAATGCATTTAAAGTTATTTGAGTTGCTGGCAGGGACTTGCATTGTTGTGTGTAGATGATCGACTGCTTTTTTAACTTCGGCCGCACTATAGACAGTATTCATAAAATAAACGAGTGACTTGTAAGTCATTTTTAACGCACTCGTGCAGATGTCTAGTAACAACATCCCAAGAGGGAACGCAATATTTGTTGCTAAACACAATACCCAGATTACTTAAAGGATTCCCAAATACCTTAAAAAATAAAATCGGATCATCAAATTTAAGTAAATAATTATAATTAAAAATTAAAGTGAAAAGTTTGATTAAATAAATGAAATATTAATTATAATGAAATTAAAAAGATATATTTTTTTAACTATATGATAACAGGAGGCAGTAGCAATACCACATATGTATGTATGTTGCCATTTTAATGTGGCCATCTTGGCCCAAGGTGTTTTTTATTTTTTTTTATAACACATCTGCACTTTACACAGAAAAAACTAAAAATATGTTTCAATTATCAAAATAATTGTATCAAGCAAGTTTTGCACATATCACCAAAATGATGATATCAATTATCAAATTTGTAAAAAAAATTAAAAAAATACTTTTTTTTCCAAATAACGAATTAATCAGAACAATTAATATCAATAATTGAGACAAAATTTAAAATTGATTAATTCATTAATTGTATAAATTAAATATTTAATAAAAATAAAATCTAATTTTTATTAATTTATTAATCAAATAAATTAGTTTGTTTGGTAGAAAATGTATTAAAAACCAATTAAGTTGATGATTAAAACAATCAAATTATTAACTAATTACTCACAATTTTAAAGGAATGCTTGACCTTTAACAATGCGTTGAGCATTTACAAAAAATATCACTTTATTATCAAATTTGAACATATAAATTGTTTTATAAATTGTCAGGAAACTTGAATATTATATGCCTAAAATCGTATTGACTATTCAAGAATTATAAACATTGTTAGAATAAGAAATCAAAATAAAATATTTAAAAAAAAACTAAAATAGAAAAGTTGGCCAGAAAATTTTTTTCAATCAATTAAAAAACTAATTGAATCAATTAAAAATTTAATCAAATTTGTAAACTTAGGTTTTAAACAACGAGATAATTAAGACAAATAAAAAATTGCTTAAATTAAAACTAAAGAATGAGAAAAACATGTTAATTGAAAATAAACTACTGATAATTTTTTCTGTGTAGTTATAAAAAAAATTAACAAAAATATTAAGTTACTACCGCCAATTTTTATTTACTAAAAGTATTCCTTATTAAACAATTTTTCCAATAATTATATAATATTCGATATTATATTTTACTTCAATTATTTTATTTAACACAACGAACTTTGTGAAAATATATGGGCATCTTTGAAATATTTACTCATTAAATATGTTTTCATATTACGTTACTTAATCCAATATTTTTAATAGTAAAAAGAAAACAAAAGAGAAAGTATTATATCATAACATAAACCCTTTTAGATAGTAAATGATTTAATAAAATTTAAGGGGAAAGATGAAAGAAGCTAACTGCAACAAACGAAAAATATAAAATTTAGTTAAAGATTATAAGATACTTTTTCAATAACATAGTAGAACGTACGAAAGAAGATGGATGTTTTTATCTAGAATGTACTTCATTCTGCTCCAGTCGTAAGTAGAAATGTGTTAACATTTACAATATGTGATGTGATACAATAAAGTACACGTTATCAATGTTAAGAGGGTGCTGGAAAAACATCTGGTTTTTTTAAAAAAATACATGTACAAAATTGTATATACGTTTTTTATTTTAACCCTTATTTCGTAATTCTGTTTCTGAAACCATTTTGAAATTTCGAAAGTTTTTACGATTTTAAAGCAACTCTACAAAAAGTCTTTGTCGAGGACTGAATTTATGTTACTTGCATTTGTAACACCCTGTATACTACTACGATTATCTTTTCATACTTTGTAAGTACATGAAATGTAAGTGTATAGCAAATAAGGATGTACATACAAAATGCATCTGTAACTAATAGTACGAGTATGTAATTTTGCAGTTGTTACATTAAGAAAGAAAAGTATAAAGTAATATGAAATGAAAATAAGTAATAAATGGGAAGAAAACTGTATTAACTTCAATAAAAATATCGAATGTTTTTTTAACGGCAAAATTAATGTGAAATATAATTTATTGAAAAAAAAAAAGAAAATTCTACCTCCAACTGTATGTCAGATAATGTGCAAATAAAATGCACCCTATGTCTTATTTACTTAAGAAATTATAAAGAAGATGTCCATTATTTATAACAGCAGAAAAACATATAAAATGAACGAGAGAAACCCATAAGGCCTCTTGGAATAATGAAACGGTGGATATAACTGCAAAGATAATATGGGGTGACCCTAACGAGAGCAGGACGAGAATCTTGCTCAAAATGAGCAAGTCTGAGTTTAACTAGTATCATAGTACATATTCTGAGTTACACACAGAATTACGGTTACAGCTATAAAAAATTGGACGATTCAGACGAATGTAGAAGGGTACAGTGAAATTCTGGACCACTTTCTTTGCCATTGTCATGCCTGATATGTTAGGTTTTCCCCGATATTGGATCCAAATATTTTTGGAGCGATATATTTCCGTAAATAACATTCCTCACGAACATTGATTAGAAAATTCTTAGGAATTATATCCAGGAAACTGAGTTTCTGATCATCGGACTATAATACATTCAGTGAATACTAAATAAGGTTTTTGTTTTTATCAACAAACATTTTCCATGAAAAGGAGCGCACAACAGACCCGATAGTGGCCTAGATATATTTCTTTGGATTTGTTGTAGATACATCCTCCTATCAACCTAACCTAAACTAACCAAAAATTATTATAATTCTGTACCCAATATATATATATTTTTTTTTCAAGTACACACAGACACATATTCCTACTTCTGCGTATGAGTTCTTTTGTAATTAATGTAATATCAAACTCAATATTAAACAACTGTAAAAAAGTGCAATAAGTACTTTCCAGCTGTGAATGTAAAACGAAACGCCCAAATACTTAAGACTGCATTTAACTTCAATGACTGAATTCAATATAGCTGTTTCACAGCGAAAAATATAATACAAATATAAGAAAAAGTCAATACACATATGTACTTATGTATATGCCTTTGGCATTGGCATTTAAATTCGCTGCACCACATCAAGGAAGCCGTTGGTAGTCAAATGAGTATTATGGCTTATTAATGCCGCCAATAGATGGCCTCACTCTTTTAAGTTTCAATAATTGTGATTAATGGATTCTTTTGCCTGCTGCATGTTTTCTCATCTATAAATTGGTTATTTTTCAATGTCTTTTGGGTAATTATCGAATCAATATTATCTTCTCATATTCACCAGTTCATGCTCTTCTACTGTTGATGCTACTGATGCTCCATGTCAGTTTATTTTATATAATTATGATAATGATTCTGGTGATGATGATGGGATGGTGGTTGTCGATGATATGTACGTACATACATATGATGGAACTTACAAGAATATAAACACTATATAATGTCTTTACAATTTCTTTGCTGACTGCAAATATTTGTGAGTGGCGAATGATTATGGTGGTTGTTCTTTATTGATGCGTTTGTCTGAATATGTAATACCAGGAAAATAAGGGGTTTTGCTTCGAAGTTTTAGGTAGCTAAATAAAAATTGGCACATACATACCATTATTAATAAGGTACTAAAAGTCACAATAAATATCGTGTGCGCTAAGTGAGGTATTGGCGGTCAAATGTCACAATCTCAGTTATTGTACATCGTACGAGTTATGATGCTATTATAATTACTATAGAAAATTAAATTTCTCACATATTAGTTAAAGACATTTTTTGCATATAATTAGGTGTTTTTGAGCTATAGTGCATTATTATACACTCCACCACCATGAGTGGTAACTTTGTCATTCCGTATGTAGCACAAAGAAATATCCATCTGAGACCCAACAAAGTATATATATTCTTGGCCCTTATAAAATTCTGAGTCCTATTGTCCTAGGCAGTTTGGTATTACAAATAAGCAAAATCGGTTAACATCGGGAAAAGTTATGAATCAAAATTTAAAAAAACTCCGAAAAAATAAAAATTTTTTATACATTCTGATGTAACTTTCACGAAAACTATGCAATATAATTCCATGAAAATCATCATACATTTGTTTTTACACGAGAACTTTATTCCTGTTGAAAAATTCAGGAATTGGTCCACAAATTCTTATACTCCCGTACAAAAGTTCATATTCCCGGAAAATGAGTTTATTGTTATTAACTTCCATCAGAATGTTGATATATTCACAAAACTTTACAAATTAAAATCTATGTCAATAGAATTCATTTGGAGTAAAAATTTTCTGGATTGGTCCATAATTGGACATAGCTCCCTTACAAGGTCCCCTCCAGAAAATCACTTAAACGCACATAACTCATTACTAGATTAAGATATCTATACAAAATTTGGTAAAAGTATTGGTCTCATATACAGAAATATTTCTGTGAATTTTTTTCCGATCGGTCAATAAATGGTCATAGCTCCCATACAAGGTCCCCTCCAGAAAATCACTTAAACGCACATAACTCATTACTAAATTAAGATATCCATATAAAATTTGGTACAAGTATTGCTCTTATATACAGAAATATTACTGTGACTTTTTTTCCGATCGGTCCATAATTGGTCATAGCACCCATACAAGGCCCCCTTCCGAAAATCTCTCAAACGCACAGAATTCATTACTAAATTAAAATACCTATATACAATTTGGTACAAGTATTGCCCTTATATACAGAAATGTTACTGTAAATTGTTTCTCCGATCGATCCATAATTGGGCATAGCTTCCATACAAGGTCCCCTTCAGAAAAATACTTAAAGGCATACAACTCATTACCAAATAGTAGATATCTATAAAAATAGTGATATCCAAAAAAATTTTATCATAAATACTATTTTTGTACACAGAAATGTTATTTCAAAATTTTTTCACGATCGGTTCATATTTGTTCATAGATACCATACAAGGTTCCCTACAGAAAATCACTTAAACGCACCTAACTCATTATTAAATATTGATAACGATACATTTAGCACAAATATTGCTCTTATATACATAAATCACACTATACAATTTTTTACGATCGGACCATATTTGGTCATAGCTCCCAAACAAGGTCTTTGGGCGCTTTAGAAATAAATCTTGTAATTGTAACAGATTTAAGCTGTTTTTCTATTTAAGACATGAGAAAACTTATTTCTACAAATATTTGATCAGTTAAAAAAGTAAAAAGTACCTGGTGGAGGGTATTTAAGATTCGGCTCAGCCGAATATATGTAATATTTAAAGCTGAAATCTGATTTTAATCAAATGTCTAATTATGTGGATCATGACCACTTTTTTTTTTTGAAATTTAATTCATAATTATGACCAATGAAAATATCTGAAATTATATATGTATATACAAAGATTGCACTATGGGCAATAGCGCGATTCTGAGAAAAAGTTTAAAACAATACATGAGCCTACGTTAACAGCTTATGAATAACGTAAAAATTATAACAAATTTCTTATCAGTGCAGTTTATATTCAGATTTAAAAATATTAGTGCGGTGAAAAAATAGTGCTCGAAAACAACTAATGATAAACAACAAATTAGAGTACTATATTTGACTGCGCCGAATCTTTAATAAACTCCATAATCTACTTTTATATTAACGCCCTTTTAATTGATCATGCTTTCTAATAGAAAAAACAGAGTGCTATATTCGGCTGAGCCGAATCTTAAATACCCTCCACCAGCAACTTTTATATTAATACTTTTCTAATTGATCAAATATTTGTAGAAATAAGTTTTCTCATGTCTTAAATAGAAAAATACCAAGATTTAAACAACTTAAATCTATTACGATTCCAAGATTTATTGAACATTACAAACGCCATTTTCTTTTATATTTTTATAGCGCTTAGCAATATTTAGTAATTTGTATGTATGCATGTGTGTGTGAAAAATTTAAGGATTTTCAAAATATATATATATATAATTTTGTTCTACACAAATTGATAATGCAACTAGTTAAACACGGCTAAAGCGCTTTTAGGGGCAGGACCTACTATGTGAGATATGACCAAATATAGACCGATCGTAAAAAATTCTGTAAGCTAAATTTCTGTACATAAAAGCTATATTTCAGTCAAATTTTGTATCTATATCGTAATTTAGTAATAAGTAATGTGTGTAAAAGGACTTTGTATGGGAGCTATGACCAATTATGTATATAAAGACAAAATTTTAAAATTCTGTATCTACATCATTATTTGGTAATAAATACTGTGCATTTAAGTGATTTTCTGGAGAGGACCTAGTATGAGAGTTATAACCAAATATGGACCGATCGTAAAACAATTTTATAGTGTAATTTATGTATATAAGAGCAGTGATTTTGCTAAATGTATGGATATCAATATTTGGTAATGAGTTATGTGCGTTTAAGTAATTTTCGGGAGTGAACCTTGTATAGAACTATGACCAAGGATATACCGATCGTTAAAAAATTTAACATTTATGTGTACAAAAATCGTATTTATGTATAAAAATATTATTTATTTATATCACTATTTGGTAATGAGTTATGTGCCTTTAAGTGTTTTTCTGTAGCAGCTGTGACAATTTCACAGTAATATTTCTCTGTATATGAGCAATACTTCTGCCAAACTTTATATGGATATCTTAATTTAGTAATGAGTTATGTGCGTTTAAGTGATTTTCGGGAGGGGACTTTGTATGGGAGCTATGACCAGTTATGGTCCGATCGCAAAAAACTTTCGTAGTAATATTTTATATGGATGTCCTAATTTAGTAATGAGTTATGTGCGTTTAACTGATTTGGAAAGGGGACCTTGTATGGGAGCTATGACCAATTATGAACCGATCGAAAAAAATTTCACAGTAATATTTTTGTGCATTTGAGTAATACTTATACCAAATATATGGATATGGATATTTTAATTTTGTGATGAGTTATGTGCGTTTAAGTGATTTTCGGGATGGGACCTTGTATGGGAGCTATGACCAATTTTGGACCGATCGGAAAAACCTTTCACAGTAATATTTTTATGCATACGGGCAATACTTATACCAAATTTTATATAGATATCTTAATTTAATAATGAGTTATACGCGTTTAAGTGATTTTCGGGAGGGGACCTTGTATGGGAGCTATGACCAATTATGGACCAATCGGAAAAAACTTTCACAGTAATATTTCTATGCATATGAACAATACTTGTACCAAATTTTATATTTATATCTTAATTTAGTAATGAGTTATGCGCGTTTAAGTGATTTTCGTGAGGGGACCTTGTATGGGAGCTATGACCAATTTTGGACCGATCGGAAAAAACTTTCACAGTAATATTTTTATGCATACGGGCAATACTTATACCAAATTTTATATGGATATCTTAATTTAATAACGAGTTATACGCGTTAAAGTGATTTTCAGGAGGGGACCTTGTATGGGAGCTATGACCAATTATGAACCAATCGGAAAAACTTTCACAGTAATATTTTTATGCATATGGGCAATACTTGTACCAAATTTTATATGGATATCTTAATTTTGTAATGAGTTATGTGCGTTAAAGTGATTTTCGGGAGGGGACCTTGTATGGGAGCTATGACCAATTTTGGACCGATCGGAAAAAACTTTCACAGTAATGTTTCTATGCATATGAGTAATACTTGTACCAAATTTTATATTTATATCTTAATTTAGTAATGAGTTATGCGCGTTTAAGTGATTTTCGGGAGGGGACCTAGTATGGGAGCTATGACCAATTTTGGACCGATCGGAAAAAACTTTCACAGCAATATTTCTAGGCATACGGGCAATACTTGTACCAAAGTTTATATGGATATCTTAATTTAGTAATGAGTTATGCACGTTTAAGTGATTTTCGAGAGGGGACCTTGTATGGGAGCTATGTCCAATTATTGACCGATCCAGAAAAATTTTTCTCTGAATGAATTCTATTGACAAAACATTTTAATCTGTAAAATTTTGTGAAGATATCTTCATTGTGACGGTAGTTATTAGCAAAAAACCCATTTTCCGGGAATATGTACTTTTGTATGGGAGGTATATGAAATTGTGGACCGATTCTAGCAATTTTCAGCAGGGATTAAGATCTTGTGTAGAAACGAATGTATGGTGATTTTCATGGAATTATATTGCATAGTTTTCAAGAAAATTACATCAGAATGTGTAAAAAATGCTTATTTTTTTCGAGGTTGTTTTAAATTTTGATTCATAACTTTTCCCGATGTGAACCGATTTTGCTTATTTTCAATACCAAACTGTACCGGATAATAGTGAATGTTTTGGGTGAATTTGGTTAAATTATATTGCTTCGTTTTAACGTGAGCGTGTTTTACACAGACAGACAGACGGACGGACGGACAGACGGACATAGCTAAATCGACTCAGAATTTCATAAGGACCCAGAATATATATACTTTGTTGGGTCTCAGATGAATATTTCTTGGTGTTACACACGGAATGACAAACTTATATATACCCTCTATCACCACTGATGGTGGTTGAGGGTATAACAAAGAGTTGTGCCAAATTTTGTATGAATATAATTATTTGGTAATGAGTAATGTGTGTTTAGATGATTTTCGGAAGGGGACCTTATATGGGAGCTATGACCAATTATGGACCGATCTGAAAAGGCAATACTTCTACCAAATTTGGTATGGCTATCATTATTTGGTAAAGAATTATGTGCGCTTAAGTGATTTTCGGAAGGGGACCTCGTATGTGAGCTCTGACCAAATATAGACCGATCCAGAAAATGTTTTCTTCATATGTATGGCACTTTAATTTGTGAAATTTTGTAAAGATACTGATATTCTGAAAGAAGTAATTAACGATAAATGAATTTTCGTGGAATAAGTACATTTGTATTGGAGGTATAGATATTTGTAGAGAAAGAAATGTGATGATTTTCATGGAAATATATTTCAGAGTTTTTGTAAAAGTTTTCTATACCAAACTGTCTAGGACAACAATTAATCTTTTGTCCGAATTTCATTAATTTATTAAGAATTTCATAAGGACCTAGAATATACATACTTTGTTAGATCTCAGATGAACATTTCTTAGCGTTGCACACGGAATGACACACCCTCTATCACCACTGATGGTGGTGGAGAGTATAAAAATAGTCTTCAAAAGAAATGTAGTAGAATCTGAAATCGTAGGAATTACAATAAGCGAGATATTTGATAATTTTTTGAACGATTTTCTTGATCTAATTGTAGTGTTGCTAAGCGTTGTAAGTCGTATTTTCAATGTGAAAGCTCATCAAAGACATCATTTGTCTAATAATACATAGTACTTGTTTTGTGTTCACACAATTATATTTTGTTAAAAATTTCTGCTTAAAATTAACTTGCTTACACTCAATCAACATGTAGGTATTTAGATATATTCTTAAAAATGTTCGATTAGTATTTCTACACATACATACATTCTATCAAATGCAAATTATTTCAAACATTTTCGGAATATTTGACAAAATATAGTACTTGTGACGAATGAAGTTCACGTTGTTGTATTATCGATGTCTATATGAAAAAGTAAATTTTCTCCTTTATGCAGCATTAATCGAGATTTCAATGTTATTTTGAATTTTAAGGTTTACAAATTCCATTTTTTCCCAAATTCAAGAGAACATATTTGCACACAAATAATTAATACCCAGCAAACATTTAGTGGCGATTTTGTAAGTTTAAATGATAAATGGTTCATTAAGTATTTTAAAAATTGAATACTTTATATCTAATTATTAAAATTAAAATGTTTGTAAAATATTTTACCATGGTGGTTATTGGGCAAATGTATGAAGAGGTTAATGACATACCGGATATTGAAATTCGTTTTTTTTTCTTTTGATGAAATATGTTAAAGCTGTCAATCAATTTAAAATCGGTCAAGATAAAGGTTGTTAATGAAAATTTTAGTGCAAGTATCGGTAGGTGTGTTTTAATTTATTTTCAATGTTACATAGCAAACAAAATGTATACTTAAATGTCTATAATTGTTAAAACTTATATCCAAATACAACTTCACATAAAGTTTCCGAACTATGTATGTATATGTATTAGATATCGTTCGCCCTGCTTTGTATATTTTCTGCTTTGCATTTAACTTTATTTCTAATAACGTTCGGTCTTGGTTGATTGCAAACTTTTTTCTTGTCTTTCTCATTTAGGTTTTCATTTAAAAATTTCCAATGAATTCAAATTAAATCGTAATTGAATTTGAATGTTTATACAATGTAGCCAGAGTTTGTTGCCAACGAATAAAATACTTTCACCAAACATTTTCTGGAATAAACTTTATATGAGTATGAGGTAGCTCAAAAGTAAGTGTTTTCTACAGAATTAAATTATTGAATTTTACTTAAATCTTAATTGCCCCTAATGGAAAAGGAAATGGTTTGAGACATCAAAGTTCAATTAAGGCTTTAGTTAAATATATTTTCGATATTAAATATGTACATATGTGTACACTGTTCATATAATTGTGTTTTAAGATTATAAGCATCTCATAAAGGCATTAATAGCTTAAGAAGTCATGGACTTATTGAGACCATAAAGAACGTGTAATTAATAGCGCTATTATCATATCTGTAAACCCTGTTTAGTAGTAATTTCATCACTATAAAGTTTCATTTAAAGAAAAAAAAAACGATGTTTCAAAATGTAATAGCGACCATTCATTATAGTTACGATGACTGTAAAAAGCTACAGCAATAATCGTTTAATTTACCCACAAACATACAACAAGTAACAAAATTACCATTTCAAAGATTCAATGTACCAAACAAAAAATAAATACCTCTTGATATTACGTATTGATTTCAAATTGTACTTTTCGGCCTTTTAGCTACTAGTTATAGTAAGTATTTAAACGCCTTTTCTCGCACACAAAAGTATACACACAGTTAATCAGTAATGAGGTCATTTAACCTAATTCTATTCAAGATATTTCAAATACCTTTACAAAATAAGGGAATTAAAATTTTCTGAATATGTATGTTTGATGATTTCCAAAATATTTTGAGTATAATTTCACGCTGATTCCTAAAAGTTCTCAAACGATACACTATAGTTTGTATCTTCTTTTAAACAAATAATAAAATTTTAAATAAGACATTTTTTGAATCATTATAAAACAAACGTCAAAATATTATTCAATGCGAGGTTTTTTAAGCCTAGTGTACTAGGCTTAAAAAACCTCGCATTGAATACAAGATTGGCATAATCCAAAAAAGTCGTTTCGAGAAAAATGGCTTCGAATGTTTAATGATATTTCGCTATGTATTTTTTAACCTACACCACTTTAGTGCTGATGTTTGTATCGCATAAAAATATTGGTTCTACACCCACCTTAAACCTGGCATGTAAACCTTGTGCGCAAAGCTAGAGGCCGCAATTTTCAAGATATTTTGACCAAATTTTACCATACGAGTTTCTTGCGTCAAAGACACATTGAAAATGTTTGAAATCGGTCCATTATTTCACCTAGCGTCGTTTGACCCTAGCCCCCATACAAACCCCTCTTTAAAAAATAACTTAAACGTCCAAAAATTTACTTATAACCATTAACTTAAGCATAACTAACCTTTATATAAAGGAGCGCACAACAGGCAAGATAGTGGCCTAGGTACGTTTGATGTAGTATACATCCTCCTATCAACCCTTATATAAAATTACATCCCTCTTCCCAATTTGCTAAGGATCGCCCCATATTTGGCCCTAACTTCCATATAAAGCCTCTTTTAGAAATTTTGTTTTTCATCAATAAATTGCTTAAATACATCGGAATTAGGTAAAATCAAACGTAAAAATTTCTTTATGAAAAATAAATAATTTTTAAAATATACCCATGGTGTAGGGTATAATTTTAAACAAATCAAGAGATTTGAAAAATTAAACGAGTTTCACAAACGGTAAACAGTAAATCCAAAACATTTTAAGTAACATAATATGACATAACTTTGAAGCAAGAATTCTTTCATTCTTCTAGTCGGGCGTGAATATTAAATGTGAATTATTGACGAAAGTTACAAATTCTGAAAGAGGCTTTATATAGGAACTAGAGGTAAATTTTGACCGATCCCCATAAAATTTGCTGGATGGATTTATGTTTACATACAACTAATTTGTGCTGAATTTCATAGCGATATTAGTGTCTGTAAGTCAATCCCAGAAATTTATGTAATTTTCTGAAGGGGGCCTTATATGGGGGCTAGGGCCAAATGAGGCCCGATCATTAATAAATACGTCAAGGTCAATAAAGCTTGTATAAAACTTAATTTTTCTGTTTTCTGTCGAGATACAGGCATATTTAAGAAGAGCTCAAAAGCCATATTCGGAGATTCAGATATATAGGAGGAGATATAATGGACCGATATTTACGATTTTTCTTTGGGCCAAAGTGCGTGATATGACAAAAGAAGAAATTTCGGTAGAGAGGCACATATATATTAGGTATATTTAAGCATTATAAGCAAATACAAATGAAAAACGGATATTATTAAATCAACTCGAAATGTCAATCGATATGTCATTGACTACTATGTTGATCATTCAATCAGTTAAATAATTATAGCACATATATTAATTTGTTTATATTCCTTTGTACTTAAAGTTATTGTATGATGTATTTTATGACAAACGTTTATAGTAACATTTCAAAAGATCATTAGGTCACTGATTACACTGGTCTGAAATGAATTCTCTTTTAAGAAACAATATAATAGAATTGAAGATATTAATATACAAAACCCTTGTTTCACCGACCTCACTCCAAATATTTTATAACTTTTTAGGTTGTCAACGTGCAAAAATTGAAGACCAAGTGTGGCTCTATGTGGAAGTTATAAGTACAATTATTAATTACAAATTAAATCTCTATCAACAAACTCTCACTTTTAGTACTCTCTTGTTCTCTAATTGCAATTTTTTAGAATTACGCGAACGGAATTCTGTAATAAAAATTCGCGAACTTTCTTATTGTATCACAAAGTTGTTACTAACTATTCAAAATTTTCACAAAAATATTGAAAATTAGCATTGAAATACAAAAATAATTTGCGATCATTTTTAAAATTTGTCGTTGTTATTGAATATATATAATGTGTAACAGACATATGTGCATATTTTGAAACACGTGTCATGAAAAAATTTAACATGTATGTTAGACATATTAATGTTATACGAACCCACTAATAATTGAATTGATTATGAAAAAAGGAAAATTAAATAAATATGTACATACATATGTATATATGTCTATGTATATAATAAAACAGGTCAATTTTAAAAACTTACAAAGTGTCCTGTGCAATTTTGACAGACTTGAAACATTAATTCATAAATAATAAATTTACATTTTTAAAACAAGTAATAATGTAAAGTCGTGCATGGCCGACCATATGATTTAGCTGATTTTTTAAGAGATGTGATGCCAAGTCAGGTAATTTTCGTTTTGTTGCTAACTTTGAGCACAGCAAATAAAGCATTTAATTTGTATTTTACCTTAATTCCGAAATATTTTAACAATTTGTTGACAAAAAAAGAAAGGTTATATGGGGGCAAGTGTATATATGGACCTATCCTTATAAATTTAACGTCTCCATTAAAGTTATTTATGCAAAATTTAATCGTGATATTAGTATTTATAAGTGAATTTTGACCATCAAGTCATTTTCTGAAGGGGACTTTATATGGGGGCTAGGGTCAAATAAGGAGCGATCATTACGAAAACCGGCAGTATCATTTAGACTATTATGATAATTATAAGCTCAAAAGTCCTATTCGGGGGGTACGGCTGTTTGGGTATGTAAGTGAATGTGCCAAGTTTCCACAAATTATCTTGCAAATTGAGACCTGTAGCGTGCGCACAAGGTTTTCATGGACACACAGATGGGCGGATATAGCTAAATCGACTCAGAAAGTGATTCTGAGGTAGGTGCAGTACCATTATTTGTAAGTGTTACAAACATCAGCACCAACGCATAATACACTCGCCACTATAGTAGTGTAGGATTATAAATAGTTTTTTATGTTGAAATAAATGTATGGAATATTATTTTTATAAAATGTCGCACAAGCTCTTTTTTAAAACTATTTTTAATAGTTATTTCGTAAAAATGTCTTACATTTTCTATTATCCATGTCAAAGCAAGTGACACATTTTATTGACCAAACTGGAAATACATATATGGTAAATCTTACACAATAATGGGTTAATGAAAGGAATTGCGTATGCAAACATGTAGTTTATGTGGAAATCAGGAAAACATAATGTTTAATAGACATGTTCCTTTTTCCAGTTTTTAAGTTAAAGCTTAAACATTTTTGAAGTTTGAGCGATATGTCCTCGTTAAGAAAAACTAATTTCGTTTTATTCCTAAACAAATATTGTATTTATGATTATTTAACTAAAATTACGCTTAAAGACACTGCATATGCAAATTGTTCTAAAAAATACATTATGTGCGTAAGTTTAAATAAAAAATTGAATTAAAATTTGAATAATTAATCATATTGTTCACACACTTATATAAGTTTTCTTTATTTTTTACTAAAGCAAATATAAAACATCCACTAAATATACACTTCCCATCCATCCATAAACTTGTGTATATTATTTACATTAGGACTGAGCCTTTTGAATTAAACTAAAAAATATATATTTTGGAAAATTCTAAAATTCAATTAGAAAATTCTGATACACGATTGGAAACTTCTAACATTTTATTGAAAGTTACAATTGGAATGTTTGGAAATACAATTGGAAATGTTATAGGTTGTTATTTGCGGTTGTTGAAAGTGCTTCCAAGAATTGAATTTAGAACCCAGTTTTAAATAACACATATTCTACGAAAATAACTTTTAGAAAATGAAGACGTAACATCATTTTTGGTACCAACTTAAAGAATGTATGTATGTGTGATTATATGTATGTGTAAGTGTGAATAATATAGCGTATTTTTTCTATGAAAAATTAATAATAAAAGCCACATTAATATAATAAGAAATCTAATTAAAACATACAATAATACAAGAAACTTAAATGTCTAGCGGCAAAATTGTTTGCGATTTTCCAACAGTTGTTTTAATCAAATTCATTTTTCACTTTATTTAAGTCAATGTGTGTGTGCGTGTGCATGCAGGCCAAAGTGTTTCCATGAATTTAATCCCAGCAAACATAAAGAAATATTTGAAAATAATAAGATTTACAATTTGAAACAGTTTTCTCAAAAAATTCTTATGTCAAAACAAGATATAAAGAAATTTTTCATATGATTTTGATTTAGCTAACATTTAACTTTGTGTTTGCTGGGTTACACGCGTCTTTATTTAGGAAAAGTATGTGTGTGTATATAGCCATAAAATTCTATTTAATTCCTCTATTCAAGAATGAAACAACATTTTGGTCGGTGCTCTTTTTTACTTTTTATGAGGCTTTTGAGTGTATTTTAATGAATAATTAAATTAAAACTAACATTAAATGAATGAATAACTGCATATAAGTATAACATACTGAAGCTCATAAGGCATTGACATAACTCTTCGCACACTTTCAAACAAGTGTATCTGCGAATTTATGCTTCAATGTAAGTACAACTCATATTGCATGATGAATATTTTAATGTGGAAACATATGTGCTATTCAGATTGAATGCTATCAAGCAAGTTTACCGCATTCACAGGTGTAATAAACTAAATACTAATTTAATATACATATACATATGTATATACATACAAACACATAACTATGCATTAGGGTAACCTTTTAATTTAAAAAAAATTAACTAATGTTATCCAATAAAATGAAGCAACTCGGTTCGGATCGAAGTGCGAAGAATAGTATAGGACATGGCAAACCAAATGATACCCCACACCAGTTCTGAATATATTTTCAAAAACGTTTCGGTTAATTTTTACCTTAATTCTGATTTAAGCCATTTATAGAAAAAAATGATTTTCTAATAGAGACTGTATAGGAGGGCTTATGTTTGTATAAAAAATATTTATGAGGAATTTCATCTGTCAATTATAGGTAATTTGGTAAAAAGGAGTTTGGATGGGGCTTATTATCAAACGAGGCCTAGTATTGAATATATACTAGTATATATCACATAGAGATAATAAACAAGTAAGGAACTATAGTCGGGAGTGGCCGACCATATAATAGATACCCTCACCAATTGAGAATATTAAATGTGATTAATTTTCAATAATAAAGCATTTATGTTGAATCTTATACAGGTTCCAAATAATGTCTTCTCATGTACGGTTGTATGCTGACTAGGAGAAATAAAATACCAATTTCAATAATTTTCAACAGCCTTCGTTAATGGATCCAGAGAACATAGCTTAATCGAATCGCAACGTGATTCTGAATCGACTGGTATACTTAAGGACAAATATCTTTAAGTGTTATAAACATCAGCAAATTGGATTTTTTGGACAGAGTAGTATATTTGACGTAGTTAAGAGATAAAAGGTTCAAATCGGAAGTTCCGGCTGTATGGGGGCTAGGGCAGTAATGGAGCCGATCCTTATAAAATTTATTGTTGGGAATTATGGTTATAAAAAACTTATTTGTGCTAAATTCCATCGTGATACTATGGACATGTTGACATTCAAGTCATTTTCTGAAGGGAACTTCGTATAGGGGCTAGGGTCAAACTTAGTGTGCATATTTTTTGAAATATAGAATTATATTTGACGTAGTTATAAGCTAAAAGGCCCAAATCGTAAGGTCCGTTTATATGGACGCTAGGACAAAACTTGGTCCGATCCTTATTAAATTTATTATCGGGATCAGTGATGCCAGGAGATTTTTTTCAGAAATCCCTACGCTTATGAGAAAAAATCCCTTTTTTCCCTACACCAACTTTTTATTTTCCCTACATTTTTCCCTACACTACTTTTTTCCATTTTTTCCAAGTTTATCTTAAAAAAATACAAAAATAACATAAAAAACTAAAATATTAGCTCTGTTTTATAATATACATTTATTAATTGAGAGATTTATGGCAGTATCACGATTCGATGTTAAAAATTTATTATATGTGCCCCCAACAAAAAAAATTCATAAAATTTAATATAATTATTTTAAATAAGGTTTACTTTTTGCGGTTTACTTTTATAAATTTTCAGAACATTAAATTATTTTTTTCAATCCTGAGTTACTGCATTAAGTCCCCGACTACTCTATCTATAAGGAGTCAGAATATATCGCCCTACAGGAATGGCATAATCCAAAAAAGTCGTTTCTAGAAAAATGGATATGAATATTTAATGACATTTAACTATTTTCTTTGATAACTTTTAAACAAATCAAGGGATTTTAAAAATCCAAATTCAGATAGTTGAGGTTAATATGTTTCTTATCTAAATTGAAATTAAATTTTTAGTTGTATAATATTCACGAAAACGTGGGTTTTAGTTTTTACGTTTACAAAAAGTCGATTTCACATCGAAAATAATAGACATATTAGAAATTGGATAAATCTATATGAAAGATTTTCGTATGTCGCATGTTTTGTAGACCTCAGTTCAAGAATCCCGAATTTTGGATTATACCAGGCTTGTAGCGATATAGGTACACATATTGTAGAAATTACAAGCGGAATTTTTACTAACGATACACTTATGGCAAATCTTTAGGTGAAAGATTAGTGATTAAATTAAAATTAATCCTCGAAAGATGTTTTTGAGTACTCAATTAGTTAATTTTGTTTGCAAGTTTAAGCGCCCAATGGAGGTGGTTTAATCTTAAGCACGAAATGAAAAAGTGTAAACAGCTGATGCAAAAAAATTAATAAAATTTTTATAAATATAAACATTAAAATGTTCTATTTATTGATTAGTATAAATTATGGACACTTCAAAATACATTTTTTTGTTTTTAATTTAAGTTTTCATTAATTTTCATATTAAATTTACAATTGTTTTCTTCTTTTTTATAAAATATGCATTGTTTTAATAACAAACAGTGACATTTTCTGTTGTTTTGTATGGCAACACTGCGAAGTTTAATCTTGTACTCAAAAACATCAAAGGGGATTAACATAAGATTAAATTTATTTTTAGATTAAATAATCTGATTATTAATTGGCATTTGATTACCATCTCAAAACCCCGCTCTTAAAAATTATTTCATTTTTAATTTTAAAGTTTAATACATGAAAGAGTATATTTTTAGTTGATAAAAACTATGAAATTGGAAAAATCCCTACAACTTGACAATAGTAAGAAATCTTTCCCTTTTTCCCTACACGTGAAATTTTTGAAAAAAATCCCTACAAAAAGGGAAAAATCCCTACACTTGGCATCACTGATCGGGATTAACGTTTATATAAAACTTATTTGTGCCAAATTTCATCGTGATATTAGTGTTTATAAGTGAGTTGTGGACATTCAAGTCATTTTCTGAAGGGGACTTTGTATGGGGGATAGGGTCAAATAATGCCCGATCTTTATAAAAATCAATGGAGTTACTAAGACTTATGTAAAACTAAGTTTAGCCAATGTTTGTAGAGATAGTGGATCATTTAACATAATTATGAGGTCAAAAGCCATATTCGAAGGGTCCGGTTGTATGGGGCCACGGTGAAATAATGCACCGATTTCAATAGCATACGTCCTTGAACCAAAAGAAGTACACGTGACATATTTCATCATATTATATTATAAATTGCGACTTGTAGAGTGCGACAGACAGATGGACATAGCTTTATCGACTCAGGAAGTGATTCCGATTGGTTTACTTTAAGGTGGGTGTAGGACCAATATTTTTCATGTTACAAACATCAGCACAAACGCTCCCCACTATTGTGGTATAGGATATAAACACCGAAATCGGAAGGTCCGGAGCTATGACAAATAATTTTCCCTGTGTGGTACAAATTAAAATACAAATTAAAATATCTTGAAACTTGCGGCCAGTAACTTGCGCACAACGTTTACATGAACAGCCAGCCGGTCGGACTTTAACAATTTGAATAGAGTGGGTCCCAAAATTATATTTAGTTATTGTTTCCGCGTTTAGTTGTTAAAACTAGAACAACTGTTCAAAACTTCTACATGACAATGTAAACAAAGCGTCCCAGGAAAAACTTACATTGAAAAGTAATGAGTTAAAAAGCTAATAAAACCTCTTTTCACTACTTCTTCATTAGCATTTTAAGTCATTATTTTAACACAGTGATGTCATTGGAGGCAACTACTTCTACGCACGCTTACAAATAGGGAGTTAAAGAAGTACTTGCAATTTCTCTTACAAAACAGTTTTTGAGTAAGTTGTTTTGTTTTTTAATAATAAAAAGAGCCAGCTAGAATACGAACCAGGGACTTCGGTTTGTTAGTCAAATGTTCTACACACTGCACCACTGCTTAGCTATTTTATTGCGCGTCAAATAATGGTTTTCACATACAAAACTAATTTTGTTTTATTTTTTGTAAAACGCAATTAAATAAAATGTGCAAACAAAATGACAAAGCCGAAAATAAAGTACTTCTATATCAGATTATAAGAAAGTCATTACTAGAGTACTTCTAAGTAATGCAGATGGTAAGTAGTAGTCATTGAAAAGTAAGTGGTTATGGAAGTACAACCCATTACCGAGTTTTTGCTGGGGTATTTTAAAATTATACAATAGGATAAATGCATAAACAATACTTTCCTTTTCCCATTAATTCAATTGAGATTTAAGTCTCTCAGGGATCATGTTCCCATAATTGCTTTTATAATTTCAAACGGATTCAAACAAACTTTAGATGATGGCAAAGACGATGATAATTTTGATTTCGTTTTGCGTCTTCAGATAGCAATACAAGAAGGTACTTAATCGCTGTTACAAATCCCCCAAGATTCCTACTTTTCTCTCCCCTTATATAAGAATAAAAACACATTTTAAAATGTAATTGTCTTTATTTTGTATGTGCGTGTAATTTTTTGCAAAATACAAAATAAATGCTTAAAAATATAACATGTTTAAAGGCAATTGGATTTTGTTTCATTTTTATTATTATCCTTTCAGCATAATTGTTTTCCCATTACTCGTACAATATTTTCAGTGTGCAAAAGATGCAACCCACATGGGGTTGAAAGTAAAGATTTTATTGTATTAATATAAGTATATAATACATAAGTATAAAAAAGTATATAAATACATTTGAGTTGTTTTTGAAATGAAATAATCATCTTAGTTAAATCACTGTTTATTATAATGACGATATGACTGGTGATAAACTGCCATTTAAAAAAGAGATTAATTTAACAAGCATTTGCTTTTGACTTTGACTCATATTCTGTAAATTCAATACACGTACGGGAAATTATCCAGTGTCTAGACATACGCCGACATGTGTGGCGACACTGTACTTTCCTTAAAGCCAAATTTAAATGAAAGGAACAAATATGCCCAAAACAATAGAAAACAAGTTAAATTGGGTTTGAGTGCGTTTAATGGTATAAGTTCAAGACACAAAGGCGTACATACATATGCATAAGTATGCATGTATGTAAAATCTATTGTATGAAGAGGGAAACATGGTTCGGATCCAACAGCTACCCTTTGTCATTTTAGTGTATGTTAATCTCTAACAAACGCATGCTAAATATGAAAAATATTAAAAAATATTCAATAGCAAATTCGTAATTTCAAAAATATTTCTATTGAATAGTTTATCATTTGAAATGCATATTGTATTTTAATGTACATTTATTAGATTTGTCTAAATATATCGATTTGGTCATATGGATCTTATTTTTTTAAGACCCCTTTTAAGTCAAATTGGATAACGGAAACCCGTGCCGGAAATTGATATATAAATGCCATTTAAATTATAATTTTAATATGTGTACAACTTTTTCCCCCTTATTCACAAACAACATTTTTATTTTATAAAAGGTTTAAAAAGAAAATTTCTATACAAAATCTAATTTATAAAGCGTTTATAAAATAAAAATTTCCCCCTTTTTTGTCAATAAGGGGGAGACCCCCTTATCTTTATCTCTAAAATTTTATTTTCAACAAATTTTAATTGATTTTTGAGCTGTTTATGAGCACTGTTTGCTGTCCATTTCTGTTTTTATTTTCTTTGAAGCTTATTGTTCGCATATTTGAATTATTAAAAGATCACTTACTCTTATAATCCCAAAGTGCACGGTAGAACTTAAAAAAATTAACTCTCTTATTAAAAGTAAATTTTTTATATTAACCAGAATTTTGTGTAGTATCTTACTCCAATTTTTTTGGGGTATATTTCAGGGGAAACATTACTGGCTGTATTCTGATTGTTTCGCTAACCTATAGTTTTGTCAGATATAATTTCCATTATTTTCATATTATGGGAACCTAAATTTCCAATTGTTATAAGTATTTTAAAAATATGCTATAATGTTTAATATTATCAACTATTATTATTTAAGTTGTAAATATTTTTATACATTAAACGGTTTTACTAAATCATTAACAAAATAATAAATAAATCTGGGCGAAATGCTTGTTTGTGGGCATGGCTATCATAAAAATTATATTATATCCTTATTATAACTGCGCCTACTTATTTAAAACATTCTGATCTTATATGTTTGCCAGTTTATAAGTTATTTGTATACCCACCATCATTGTATTGATTTTGTCTCTCCGTTTGTGACAAAATCTCTCTACCAAATTTTATGGGAATCGGTCCATAATTGACCCTACCCCCGTATAAGGTCCCCTTCAGAAAACACAAAGACGTTTTATATGCGTCAAAATCTCTCTATCAAATTTTATGAGGATCGCTCCATAATTGACCCTACCCCCACATAATGTCCCCTTCAAAAAATGATTTTAACGCTCATTACAGGCTTACAAATACAACAATAAGCAACTTTTATACATTTTCAGTTAAAGACAATAAAACAACGACTTCAACAATAATACAAATGAATAAAAAAGGGAAAATAAAAGAAACAACGGCCACAAAACGACTTAAATAAGTTTTAATGCATCAAAATTTATCTATCAAATTTTATGGTGATCGATTCATAATTGACCTTATATAGGGGGTACTATATAAGATCCTCTTCAGAAAATGACATTAATACTCATTACCGGCTTAAAAATACGAGTATAGCGATGAAATTCGACATATGTATATAATCCAAAATCTCTCTACCAAATTTTATGGGAATCGGTCCATAATTGACCTTACCATCATATAAGGTCCCCTTCAAAAAACGACTTCAATGCTGGCTTAAAAGTACGAGTACAGCTATGAAATTCGACATAAAGAAGTTTTATATGCGTCAAAATCCCTCTATCAAATTTTATGAGGATCGCTCCATAATTGACCCTACCCCCACATAAGGTCCCCTTCAAAAAATGATTTTAACGCTCACTACAGGCTTAAAAATACGACTATAGCGAGCAAATTCGACATAAGCAACTTTTATAGGAACGTAATCTTCGAATCAAATTTCATGCAGAATGGTCGGTTACTCACCCTACCCCCATAAGGTCTCCTACAAAAAACTACTCTTATTACAGGCTTAAAAATACGAATATAACAATGACACTGAACATAAATAGTTTTTATATAAGCCAAAATCTTTCTACCAAAATGAGGATCGGTCCATAATTGATCATAGCCCCATGTTAGGTTCCCTTGAGAAATTTACTTCAGCGCTAAGTACTGGCTTAAACGAGTAAAGCGATGAATTTTGACATAAACAAGTTTTGTATTAATGCAAATGGCATTACAAAATTATATAACTATAGGTCCACAATTGAACCTACCCCTCATATTTAAAGCCACCATGAGAAAACGAGTACTTCATCGTTGTACTTGCCATAAAAAGTTTTTTATTATGATTCTTCATTCCGAATTTTATGAGGATTGTTTTATAACTGACCATAGCCAACAAAACAAAATCTATGTACGAAATTTTATGGGTATCGATTCATAATTGTCCCTACCCCCAACCTGATAACATATTTATGTACTTAGAATTATTTTGTCAAGTATAATTGTACACTTTAATGACTTTTCCACAAAGTGTCATTGTGTGGCAATGACTGAAGGCCATAATCTTAAACTGATGCTGTTGTTGTCATCGTATGTCGTATACGTTCATATGTTGTTTACATTTTCAGTTAAAAACAATAAAACGACGACTTCAACAATAATACAAATGGATAAAAAAAAGGGAAAATAAAAGAAACAACGGCCACATAAGTACATACATATAATCCACATACTCGAACAAAGCTAAAGTAGTAAAAGAAGCAACAGAAAGCAACAACAAAAAGAGATACAAATGACAACTTTACAAAAGCTTCTTTTTTTTTTGCTCCTGATGTCGTTTGTTGGTTCCTTGCTATTTATAAAAAAAATCCATTTGTTTGAGTGGTGGCAGTAGCATTTCATCTGAATTTAACGTTGATAGAAATCATGTACAAACAAGTACATTCATGCATACGCTTGCACTCCTTTTGCGAGAGTTTATCCTGCGGGTTAAAGATACCACTCATTTTACGCATTCAAATATTGAAATTGAATGGTCACAACTATTTAAATGTGTGGGGCAAAACAGTGACAACTTCACAATGAGTTGGGTTCTGAATTATTAATGTATGTTACGTACTCAAAAGCACAAGGGTTGCATTAATATGTCTGCTCACACACACACCCGCCCACAAACAACTAATGGAGACAGATGAGGACAATGATGATGGTACCCCGTTGTTGTTTTTAACTATTACATATGGAAGTGATATTTTATGTATTTTTATGCATATGGGTAAATACAGAATTGCGCAAAAAATAAGCAGAACAAGTTAGAGTGCTATATTCGGCTGAGCCGAATTTTGTATCTATATATCTGTATCTACCAAATAATGGGTAATGAATATTGTGCATTTAAGTGATTTTCTGGAGGGAACCTTGTATGGGAGCTATGACCAAGGATGGACCGATCGTGAAAAAATTTTGAAATAACATTTATGTGTACAAAACTAGTATTTATGTAAAAAAATAGTATTTATTTATATCACTATTTGATAATGAGTTAAGTACCTTTAAGTGTTTTTTCTGAAAGGGACTTTGTATAGCAGCTATGAGCAGTATGAGAGCTATGACCAAATATGGACCGATCGTAAAACAATTTTATAGTGCAATTTATGTATATAAGAGCAATAGTTTTGCTAAATGTATGGATATCAATATTTGGTAATGAGTTATGTGCATTTAAGTGATTTTCGGGAGGGAACCTTGTATGGGAGCTATGACCAAGGATGGACCGATCGTGAAAAAATTTCGAAATAACATTTATGTGTACAAAACTAGTGATTTTCGTGATTTTCGAGAGGGGACCTTGTATGGGAGCTATGACCAATTATGGACCGATCGGAAAAAAATTTCACAGTAATACTTCTTTGCATATGACTAATACTTGTACCAAATTTTATATGGATATCTTAATTTAGTAATGAGTTATTCGCGTTTAAGTGATCGGAAAAAAAGGTTCGGGAAGGGACCTTGTATGGGAGCTATGTCCAATTATGGACTGATCCAGAAAATTTTTTCTCTGGATGAATTCTATTGACATAAGATTTTAATTTGTAAAATTTTGTGAAGATATCGACATTGTGACGGAAGTTATTAACAAAAAACCCATTTTCCGGGAATATGTACTTTTGTATGGGAGGTATATGAAATTCTGGACATATTCTGGCAATTTTCAGCAGGGATCTTGTGTAAAAACGAATGTGTGGTGATTTTCATGGAATTATCTTGCATCGTTTTTGAGAAAATTACATCAGAATGTGTAAAAAATGCTTATTTTTTCGAGGTTGTTTTAAATTTTGATTCATACAAACAACTTCGGAAAATGAAGAACATTTTGGGTGAATTTGGTTAAACTCTATTGCTTCGTTTTATCGTGAGCGTGTTTTACACAGACAGACGGACATAGCTAAATCGACTCAGAATTTGATAAGGACCCAGAATATATATACTTTGTTGGGTCTCAGATGAATATTTCTTGGTGTTACACACGGAATGACAAAGTTATATATACCCTCTATCACCACTGATGGTGGTGGAGGGTATAAAAAGTAAATTGTTAAAAGAAGTTTTGGAATAAAAATTTACGCTTTCCTAAAGATTAGTTTTGGATAGCTTTAGGAAATTTAGAAAAAAGAAAAAATGGAACTTTCTAAAATGCCAAAAGAAGCTTAAAAGTTTTAAAAATAGACTAAAAAAACCTCAAAATCTACATTACCGACATCAAGCGCATTCAATGCTCTGCACAATGCTGCGAAATAAAAATTTAGATGGTGGCTACTTCATATGGATTTGAGGCCTGCAAAGTGTAAATTGCAGATATAGAGTTTTTTGCACAATACTGTATGCGTGAGGATGAAATTCATCATTATTGTCATCAGCACCGCAGTTCATGCTTGTTGATTTATTTCTTTGTCTAGATTGAAAATTGCTATATCAAAGTTTTTATGTCATTTTTATAATCATAAAACAAATTACTTTTTGCTATTGGCAGGCTGAAACAATTTTTATGAATGCATTTACGTTAGTATTTAAATATTTGACCATGTGTAATTTAACTAAACGACAATAGAAAATATGATTGAAGAAATACTTTGATTTAAATATTGTACTTTATGAGGGAAAATTGGATTATTTTTTATTAAATAATGTATTTATGTAGAAAACATTAACCATATAATGATGGTTTCTTGTTAAAGATCCAGTACGGCATTTTTAACAATTTAAATAAAACTTCAGTTTTAGATCGTAGTTTAAAATGTACATACATATTTACGTGTTAATCCCTTATATTTAAGTTTTAACTATAAATCTTTCTAACATTTCTCGGCAGTTTGGAGTACAGTCCAAAACTATCTATATAACTTACGATTACCTAGGTGGCTAGATGGTTGTCCTTGGAGAAAGTCAATCGTCATTCCCAAAATTATAAAAAAATACAGTCAGAAAGGTAGTCCAAAGGGGTCTTAACTATTGTTTAGGTAACATAGGGACAGTGAAATGATGACTACTTCACTCTCGCTTACTAAAATGACGACTGTCTTTACTCTGATTTACAAAAAGTACATTTGTGGGGAAAAACTAATTAGAGCCAACCTATTGTTTAGACGTTAGCAAATATTACTGTAGTTTTCGGATGCATTGAATCTATAGGTAATAATACAACAACTTTGTTACGTAGTATACTGCATTTATTTAAACTTGATGACTGAAAATGCATGTTGAATGTAAATCAATCAACTGCCATTAGGCATTAATTTTGATAGATTGTTTTGTATATCTTTTAATGAAATAGTCATACATTCATAATTATGATGGTATACTGATGTCAATAGAAATATAAAAATAATGAAAATATGTATTGAGAATTTATAATACTTATTCATATGGATATATTTAAGTAAATACATTAATTGAAAACTCGTAAGTATTTATTTTCTGTTTAATAAAATTTATTTTATTTTATAGTAATGTTGATTTTAAGAACAAGATACTGATTGTGTTAAAAGTTCATTTTATAATATTTGAAATTTAATTTGTTTTGTTTATGCTTTCATACTCATATAGGTAAATATATTGTATTTGTTAGTATAGATCTTAAAAAGAACATAACATTTAGTGAATCTAGCTGATACACTACATGTTACAATCTTCCGAAATAAAGCATTCTACATAAAGTGGAAAATCTAGAACTGGTTCTTACCTCCAAAGATGCTTTTGTTATTATCGAAACAATTTTTTAATTTATTAGATCTCTGTTAAATTTTAATATCATAATTCGATATTAACATGAACATCAGTGTGATATTTGGAAGAGGGCCTTTAATGAGGGCTTAAGGTGCTTAAGTCTGTTTATGGAGTGTTGGGTAAGTAATTGACCCTTCCTTATCAAATTCGGTAGAAAGATTTCAGTTCCTATAAATTTTTTTTATATCGAACTTCATCACTGTTCTCGTATTTTTAAGCCAGTAATCGCTATACGGGTATTTTTGACTGTTAAACCTGTTTTCCGAGAGGGCCACATGTATGGGGGCTATGCGAAAACATGGACCGATATTGCCCATTTTCAATACCAAAAGTATTTATGGAAAATTTCAGATCTCTAGCTTTTTCCGTTCGGACTCTATCGTGTTTTCAACAGAAGGACAGACGGACATGGCTAGATCGTCTTAGAATCTAATAAGAATCAAGAATATATACACTTTTCTGGATCTTAGACCAATATTTCGATGTGTTGCAAACGGAGTGACAAAAACAATAAAACAATAAAATAGTATATAACATATGTATATAACATGTATATCTGTATGTTCGACGTTCAGAATAAAATCCCAGTGCCCGAATTCAGAATATTTAAAATGGATAAGTGCGTAAAATTTCTACTTCCTAGAAATATTTTAAAACCACATCTTGATTCTAGAGCACATAGTCTATCTAAACATTTACATAATTCCAAAGGATCACAAATAATATGTTTTACTTATCAATGTAATAATTTTGAACGAATTTAACCTTCCAAGGGAATTATTTCATCAGTAAATTGATTTAACTGCATCGAAAACATTAAGAATTAATTCCTTCAATTAAGTCTCAGTAAATGTTTTTCAAGAATTTATATTTCTTTAAAAGATAATTGAATTGCAAATAAATATTTGTGGAATTAATTCTTTCGAATCTTTGCTTGTTATGATATTTTAACAGTATGTATATTTGCTGGGTTAATATAGAATATCTTTGGATTTTTGTGAATTTATAAACAACTTGTAAATAATAATCAAAACAAAAAATCAATAAACAAGAAATAAAAACAAAAAAATTCCATGAATAATTGAGTATTTAGAATTGTCATTTGATTAAGATAAATGATGTGCATTTGAAAAATCTAAGGAATTGTTATTGATTTTTTTTAAATAACAATTCACTTAGTAAGACTTATGAAAGTTTAATAATATCATCATACTTTTTCAGATTTTTATACCTTTCACCTCCATATGAGAAGGGTATATACATATGTATGTACATTAGGGTTATAAGTTTTAAACAATTTTTGAAAATTTCATTCTACATAGAGTATAAAAAAGTCCTGAGCTTCAAATTCATTCATATTATGTCAAATATGAATCGATCTGACTTTAGTACAATTCAAAGTCACTTGTCAAAGTCCTAATTCTGAGACGATTGGTATATTTTATTTTCTATATGTCATAAACATCAGCACAAAAGCACTTGATCCTTCCCACTATAGTGGGTGTAGGGTATAAAAACATTTGTTTTTTTTTTTTAATCCAAACATTTTCATTTGAATGAGACAAATGCACACATATTACAATATTTATTTTTTATGAAAATACAAATAAATCACATGTCATTTAAAATAATAAATATGAATAAAAACTTAATTGTAAATGTGTGATTTACAATCTGGACATTTTATGACAACGATAATATTACCACTTATCTCTTTGTAAAGGCTAAAAGTGTGTTAATTTTGTATGTGATTTAACATTTATTTAAAATAGGTCAATATTCGCATCAAATACAATAACATTGGCATACAATTAATGGACAATTTAAAATAAAATTAATAAAGCAATCGATTAAAGCTTTACCCTACACTAAGAGCATACATAGGTAAATCGATGATTTGGTATTAATATGCTACAGATATAATTCATGTATTTTCGTTCAGTCTTTATTTTTCAGAAGTACTTTAAAAATATACATACATATGTATGTAAAATATATAATAATGTATTACGATCCTTTTTGGCAAGAAGTATATCAATAAAACTTTTTTATCAGTGTTATACATATTGTTTATATTTCCTGTAAGTATTTAAATGTATGAAATAATTTTTTTGCTTTGATTCTTTTCTAATTGAGCTGTAATTCATTTATGTTATTAAAAAAATTAAATAAATTTCATCTCTTTATTTGTATTTTGAGTTGACATGGAAATTATATATGTATATATTTTTTTATTATTTTAAAAAATAACAGGTGAATTTTATGTAGATTTAATGCTGTCAATAAAGCAAAAAGTAATATAATATTTAATTGGTGTATAGAGATTAAATTTTGCCTTAATTTTATCATGTTATTTGCAATATTTTGCTTGTGTGGGACTCATATGAGTAATTATGCACATTTTAAAATGATCATTGTAAAAGTGGATGATCTGTGGGAAACTTTTCAGCAACATATGTCATTCTTATTCGTTCAAATATAGGCTGAGCCCTTTTGATTTTGAAAATCAACCATAAATGAATCCCGAATCAAACGTATGTTGTTTCATCTATATCTATGGGTGGTGTAAATATTATGGAATCAGAAGCTGTAATGCAATGTCCGCTGAACTTAAAACACTTCTATACCCTTCACCTTCGTAAGAAGGGTATATATAAGTTTTGTCAGACATACCGTCGAATAGAACACTATTTAAAATCAGCAAATTCGGTCCATAAATAAGGAAGATATGAGAAAAACCTGAGACTACCTCTGAAAATTTCATCAAACATTGAGATTTTTCGTTCATGAAGAGACAGCATTAATAAACAAGCAAAAGCAAAACACATAACCACACGGCAAACTTTGTTATTGTACTTGTTTGTTTATAAAAACAAAGCAAAGAAAGGACAATAATTATGAATGAAGCAGTGTATTGTTTTTGGCTATAAACATGAAATTAACTTTTTGGTACTTTTTCTTTCTACAAAAGGTACTTTTTTGAATTTTCTCTAATATTGAACCTAGAAACATGAAATTTAGCATATAGAGCCTGGATTAAGTGATAACACATAAAAGGAGACTCGTTGGTACTTTTCCATTCTACAAAAGGTACTTTTTGAATTTTCTATAACATTAAACCTAGGAACATTGAATTAAGTATGTAGAGCCCGAATTAAGTGAGAACCCATAAAAGGGAAGTTTTTGGTACTTTTTCGTTGTACAAAAGGCACTTTTTGACTTTTTATAACATTAAACCTACACAGAGGAAAAAAGAAATATACACGCCTGGTACCAAATTGACACCAAACTGTTTATAATTTTTCAATACCATCCGTTGTCAAAGTATATCGTACGACAACACTATGTAATGTTGACAACATTGCAACAATTCGTTGTCGAAATCTAAATTTTATACACATCCGTTGTCTAAATATTACCAAACGTGATAAGCTCACTATTGACAAAAAATCCGTTACCAATAGTTAGCTTACCACGTTTGTTAACATTTATACAACGGATGTATATAAAATTTAGATTTCGACAAAGAATTATTGCAAGGTTGACAACGTTGCATTGTTAACATTACATAGTGTTGTCGTACGTATGTTTATACTTTGACAACGGATGTTATTGAAAAATTATAAACTCTTTGGTGTCAATTTGGTACCAGTCGTGTATATTTCCTTTTCCTTCTGTGTAGAAGTGTAAATAAGATTCGGCACAGCCGAAGATACAACTCTTACTTGTTTAAATATAGAAAGAAAGTAATGGGAATATAATCGGATGTAAGAACTTTGAACTTTGTTAAGTAATTTCGTGAACGTAACTTTAATGGGACTAGAATCAAACGTAGTCCGATATTCACATAATTATGGGACACTTCGCCGCATATCTTTTAAACTAATGAGAATTCATGTCCCGTGACTATTTATAACCATGGGAAAATTATAAACAACGCAGCAGAAGCCTAATAATAACATGTAATTAATTAACACCTTACTTTTTAATGATTAATTCAGATGGTATATACCAATTGCTTTTAAGTAGTAGTAATGATTGACATATTACCTGATTGTAGTTACTAATGTTTTACATTTTTGCTCGAGATCTGCTATTTTGTACGTAAATAACAACAACTTGTTTAACTACCTATTTGCAAGCAAGCCCGGTAATGACTTATTTAACAACCAATTTTGAAGAGAGTGCATTAAGTATTTGCCTCTAATGACATAGAGAGTATTAAAATAATGGGTTAAAATTATAATATATGTATTTGTAGTAGTTATATTAGCTTTTAAAATTATTATTTTTCAATGATAACTTTTGCTAGGAAATAAAATAGGAATTTTTGGGATATATGTTTTTAATTTATAGCCAAAATGCAAATGCTGTACTTTAAAGTGGATTTAGAATAAAAATGTTTATTTGCTCCTCTACTTAGTATATCTATTTAGGGGTTAAACAAATCATTTAATTTCCAAAAATGTATTAAATTAATTTATCTCCACTATACTATCAAATGGCTGCATATAGTGATTCTAACTAAAATTAGTTTTCAGTATTTATGGAGAATAAAACAACAACTAAAATATGAAAAACTTTTGTGAAAATTCTGAAAGAAAACAATTAGATTTCCTTAACAGCCTTTAATTACTAAATGAAAAAATGCTTCAAAATGAAATAGACAAATACTACAACAATATTAATTGTTTTCAAATCTTTATTCAAATTTATTCACATTCAAAATATGTATTCAAGTTGGAAAATACACAATTCCAAACAAAAACTGAGATAAATAGAAAAGAAGTGCAAACGAAATTCTTGGTTAACAATCAAACGAAGGAACAAACAAAACATCGAATATTTTTCAATTTACTTTTATCAAAGAAAAGGCTAATAAAGAAAACCAAAACAAAAAATCTAAAGAAATGGAAATTTGTTTTTTGAATATTTCTTAATAAAAACTATGGAAATAAGTAAGGGAACAAATGAAGACAATGCCACAATAATAAAGAAAGATTATTATACTTTTTCTATTATTTTCGCCCATTTTCCACAGAAGAATGTTAGAAAATAATAAATGGTTGTTAAGAAAGCAAATCACGTCTTACACTTTCTCAACACTTCATGGTGTAGTAGTACATCAGTGCATCATGAATATGATCATCATGACTGCACCTTAATAATAAGAAATGGCAGGCGGCATTTTAATTATGATTAAGATGATGATGGTTCTGGTTTCTTAAAGTGACAAGAACAAATACTTTTTGTCTTATTTAACACGTTTCCTATGACGCCTTGGTCTATGTTTCTTTTCAATTTTATTCTTTAATTTGTTGCATGAAGTGTAGTAGTGTCGTTTCGTTCTTTACAAATAGATTGGTAGGTTATACATACCCCTCTATATACATACATATCTTAATAGAGAGTAGGGTTTTCATAGTTTTACATTATTTGAAATAGTATTCACATTATTCCGTATAAATATAGGGTGGATTGGATTCAAGACAGTTGTCACTGCCAAAAAAGATCTGGAAAAATCCTTTGGAGCTACTCAAGATGCGTTTTTAAGCCAGAGACCTTGAATACCTTTACCGAATGCAATTGGTTCATTTGAAAAGACTATAAGCCCTGAATATGTGACCAAAGTTGAAGTCGTAATATTCCATCATGACAACGCTCGGCGACATGTTACAATATCTGTTAAAACCTGTTTAGACAGAAGTGAAGTTTCGTTTAAAATGTGTTTGGCCTTATAGTCCTAAGCCTCACCTAAGAACCGTTTATCCGAAACTGGTTTGATATCTTCTTGTCCTCAAAAGACAAGCAGATCTTTTGTTAAGAAATATGAGAAGGGCTTGCAATGGCCAATATTTTGAATACATATTTAAGTTATATATCTAATATATTAACAAGTGAGAGCGTTATATTCGGCTGTGCCGAATCTCTTATACCCACCATCAAACCATACGTCGTAAAAGGAATGCTCCACATCAGGGTGATATTACTCATCAAATTAACTGAAGATTGACCGTTTTTCATAAATTTTTTTAGACCGATTTTGGTTCATATAAAACATCATTACATCGAATATCACTTCCCGAAACTTTTCGCAGTAATTTTCTTATGGACCGATACTCAATAAATTTTGTAGAGGGATTTTAACTCGTATGAAACATATGTGTGTCGAATTTCATCGCTTTTCTCGTATTTTTAAGCCAGTAATGAGTTTTAACGTAATTTTTTTTAAGGGGAGCTTATATGGGGGTTAATCATATGCAGATTCTCAGAAAAATTATGTCGGATTTCATCTCTAAACTCTTACTTTAGAGCCAATAATGAGCATTAAATTAATTATCTGAAGGGGAACTTATAGGCGGTTAAGTTTAATTATGGGCCGAATTTCATCGCTTTACTCATATTTGTATGCCAGTAATAAGCTTTAAAGTCATTTTCTGTGGTGTAGAGTCAATTATGGACCGATCCACATAAAATTCGGTTGCGAGGTTTAGTACTTTAAAGCCAGTAATGAACGTTAAAGTAATTTTTTGAAGGACACCTTGTGTGGGGGGTAGGGTCAACTATGGACCGATCTACATAAAACTTGATAGAGTGATGTTTGCTCCATTAAAACTTATGTGTGTTGAATTTCATCAGTATACTCGTATTTTTAAGCCAGAAATTAGTGTTAAAGTCATATTTGAAGTAAACCTTATAAGCAGGTATCGTCAACGTCAGACCGATCCACATAAAACTTGATAGAGAGATTTTAGCTCTATTGAAACTTATGTTTGTCGAATTTCATCACTATACTTGTATTTTGAAGCCAGTAATGAGCCTTAAAGTCATTTTAATAGAAGGCCTTATATGGGGGTGGTAGGGTCAATTATATACCGATCCATATAAAATTTGGTAGAAAGATTTTGGATCATATGAAATTTATTTATGTTGAATTTCATCGCTATATTCGTATTTTTAAGCCAGTAATAAGAGTTATGGTCACTTTATGAAATGGACCTAATATCGGGCTTATGGTCAATTATGGACCGATTCTTATAAAATTTGGTAGGGAGATTTTGAATCATATGAGATTTTTTATGTCGAATTTCATCGCTATAATAATACTTCTAAAACTGAAATGCCCATTAAAGCTATTTTTTGGGGGCCACTTGTATGTGGGCTATCCAAAAATGTGGAACGATATCGCCCATTTTCAATACCAAAAAAACCTTATCTATAGAGAATATTTGTGGAAATTTTCAATCCTCTAGCTCATTCCATTCGGACTATATCGTGGTTTCAACAGACTGACGGACATGGCTAGATAAGGACACACGTAGACTGATCAACATCGCTAAAAACTTTTTAAAAATCCGATTTTTAGCTTTAAACAAATATTTCCAGTATTTATTTAAATGTGCCGTATACGTAATATTTGTAACATCAATAAATCATTAACACGTATACGTTCAGGTGTCGCTAATAAGTTGAAATTAACAATGCATTGTATGTACATTACAATGTAAAGCTTTCCACTTGAAATTAAAAAATGAGGATGATTTTTTTTATTTTATATGTTCACAGTTTTTGTTCTTCATGATATGAGCTACAACTTTGCCTCAGAGAGAAAATAATTTTTTTTTAAATCTTTGGGGGACCATAAAAAAGCGCATGACTTTGGTCAAAACTGACAGACACTGGTCTTTTTTTGGTCTTTTATCAAGTAGTATTGTGCGTATATTAGAATCGGTCTATCGAACCCTAACAATCAGTTTTTCCTGCTTTGATTTTAACCGTTCCTTACAAAACTTTTTGGGCGTTTGAAGATAGAAAGTTAATTAAAAAGGAGTTATATTTTCTTTATTTACTTCCTTATAATTTGTATTTTAAACCATATTAACTTAATGATATCGTATTTATGTATTGCATCATTGCATTTTAAGTTCTTTCCAATATTCGTAATAAAAATTTAACAAAATGACTCATTTTTGACTAAGACAATAACTCTCTTAATAAGTCCGATTATTTACTGAATAGCAGATTTTCAAAAAGTTCGGAGAGACTTAGATGAAGTTAGAGTTAAACGATTAGGATATTGCATCCAAACTCCCATAATTTGAGAGAGTGATAAATCTCTTAGAATAAGAATTTTCAGCAATTTTATTTTTATGAATTTGATTAATTTATAATTTATTAATTATATTATTTAATTTATTTAATTTCTTACGATATTATAGTTTACAGTAAAGGGGAAAAATGTTACGTAATGTTTAAAACTTAATTTAATAATTTTGATAAAAACAACAAAAACTAATTTACATATATATAAATCTGACGAACATAATACTTATAATATAATAAGAATGGAAAAAATATTTAGTATTTAAATTCAACATACAAATGACAACGAGTTTGAGTATTTAAACAATGACAACCATATCCCCATACCCGTTCTCTTTGTATGCAACACTTTCGAAAGATACTAAATAAATATACAGAAACACTTTAAGCATCCGCTGTTGTTGTAATAGTTGTTGTTTATGTTGATGATGTTTATTCATTGTTGTCATTCTTATGCCACAGTGGAACAATAAAACAACACTGAAGGATAACAATATAAAAAGATCTCATGACAATGGCTGCACAGTTTCACAACAAGAAAAATAATGAAAAGGGTAAAAAGTAAAGAAATAATTGAAAGAAAGGTGTAATTTACAGCACTTACCGTAAGATGACAAAAATATTAACAACCAAAAGAAAAAAAAAACTAAAAAACAAAAAGGCATGAACATGAACTCCTATCCTTGTGAAAACTTCTTATGAATATAAATTGTTCAACATCTTCAAGTGACAAAATGCACTTGGCAGAAATGTGCAGACAATATTGCATGTTGCTACTATGCAGTAGCGACATCAGTAAATAATGAAAATAATAGAAACAACAAAGTATAATTTATAACAAAAAAAAAAAACTGTACAGATTAAAAACAGTTATTAAAAAATGAAAACTTGCACACAGAATATGGAAAACTACATACACATAAATTAAAGAAAATTTAAAATGCTGTTGCAGCATTAAGTTTAGTTCTCAATTATACCCTACACATCTATAGTGGTTTACCTCATAGTCAAACTACAATACGCATTTATCCAGATGAATAACTAAATCTCTTAACAAAATATTATGCAGATCGATTCATAATTGATTTCAAATCTTTTTTTTTATTATGTAGATCGATCCATAATTGATTTTATGCTATGTTCGCATAGTCTTGATGTGTTTTCTCACAAAAAGAGTTTACAAAGTCGCCTTCATAAAATTATTTTAATGCTCATAACTGGCTTAATAATAGCTATTAAGTGACGGAATTCGACACAAAAAAGTTTTATAAGAACACAAATCTCATCTTAAAATTTTGTATGTTGGCAATAAAGTAATCATTTTCTCCGGTTTATATCTTGCTAACCGTTCGGTTTTACTCTCTCAGGTAAAGTAATTGCTCTTGTCATAAAGAATTGTGAACATAAAAAACAAAAATAACTTCATCATATTTGTTCATTTCAAGTGGAAAGTTTTTTTACATTGTGAAATTACATAGCTTTTATTAACGACACCAGTACGTATACGTGTTAATGATTTATTGATATTATAAATATTAAGTATACGTATAGTAGTATAGTATGGGGAAAAATTAAAAAAGTCGAATTTTTTAAAGTTTTTTTTTGCGATTTTGATCTTAAAGATGAAGTTTTTTTGATTTTATATATTTACAAGTTTTGTTCTTTATGACAAGAGCTACAACTTTGCCTCAGAGAATTCCGAATGGTTTGCAAGATATGAGCCTGAGAAAGTGATCACTTTTTTGCAAAAATGACACCAATGCCTCAAATCTATTGGCGTCCATAAAAAGTGCATTACTTTGATCAAAACTGGGAGACACGGGTCTTTTTTTTGATCTTTTATCACGTGGTGGTGTCCGTATATGGTTATATTCCCATGACATAAAGAATTACACATATTGTAAAAATAATTTGGATTCGTCCAAATCATTTGTGAGATATAAACTAAAACCATTAATCTATTTAATAAATACACTATCCTTCATATAAGTTTCCCTTTCGAAAATTACTGCATTTCTTATGGAGTATCAATTTCCTATAAAAACAAGTAGGAAAGAATATACGGACATGGCCGACTATATGATACCCTACACCATGGGTATATTTTGAAAACTACTTATTTTAGATAAAGAAACTTTTATGTTGAATTTTACCTTAATTCCGATGTATTTAAGCAATTTATTGATGAAAAACTAAATTTCTAAGAAAGGCTTTATATGGGAGTTAGGGTCAAATATAGGCCGATCCTCAACAAATTGGGAAGAGGGATGTAATTTTATATAAATGTTAGTTATGCTGACTTTCATCGCGATAATATTGGTCATAGGTAAATTTTTGGACGTTTAAGTTAGTTTTTAAAGGGGGTTTTGTATGGGGGCTAGGGTCAAACGACGGCCGATCAGACGAACGGACGGATGGACGGACGGATGGACGGACGGATGGACGGACGGATGGATGGACATGTCTTAATCGACTCAGAAAGTGATTCTGAGTCGATCGGTATACTTTAAGATGGGTGTATTTATGCGTTACAAACATCAGCACAAACATATAATACCCTCCCCACTATAGTGTTTTATGTTAAGAAATTAGTAAATCTTTTTAAATCATTAGAAATCGGTCTATAATTGAACCCATCTGACATTAAAAGCTCTATTCAGAAAATCACTCTGATCCCTATGTTAATTTCGAATAATATAATTCAGCATATACCAGTTCTAGTTCAGTTCTAGAACAGTGTGTGGGTATTATGAAAGTCCATTTGCAACTAGAGATCATATATTTATCCTTCCCCCATAAAATCACCCCCTTCTGTAAATGACTCTAACGTTCACGATATAAACAAGTTACATAGGAACTAAAATCTTTTATAAGGATCTTTATAAAATGCCTTTAACGCTCAGAACTAGCTCGAAAATACCAGTATATCAATAAAATTTAACCTAAAAGTTTTATGGGGAACTAAATCTCTCAGGCATATTTCATAATAATTGATGTATGTATATGTTAAAATAATTCAGCATAAATCTTCTAAATGGAATAATTGTAACCCAAAACGTCGTTACATACAGTCTAAAGCTCCGTCCTCAGATTACTTTAGGCATCATCCAAGTTGAGATGCCTTACTCAGTTGCGGAAAGCTCTTAACGTATCAGGGGAGCTCAGAAAAGAAATTTCGAAGTTATCGATTCATAACAACAAAGATCTTCTAAAAATTTACAACACCTATCGTAATGGTGTGTATATAAGGTTCGGCTTAGCCGAATATAACTCTTATTTGTCACACTTCCTTTACTTTATAAATTATTTAGCTAAGTAGTTTAAAAAATAGCTTCACAAAAGAAAGTCTAAATCTAATTATGTATAAAATATTAATAAGCATAATTTAATTAATTTGTTTACAAAATAATATTGAATATCTTAGTTATTGGGAATATGACATTCTTACTTATTTGAAAACATTATTTTATGTTGTCCTGGCAATAATACACTTTTTTTAATAAAGTCTTTCAAGAAAATCCAGTACATAGTACACATACATACACTCTTTAATTGAATACATGTGTATATGAATTTAGATTGTACATACATATATTTGTATATGTCTCTACAACGGTTGACAACATGTTGATTGATGTGATTGTCTGTAGCAGGATAATTTATGCGTGCGTTAAGCAACAAAAAAATACAATATAAAGGAATGAAAAAACCAACACTGATACCATCTAAGTATTTTATATAAAAGAAATAAAACAGACACACAGGATAATACATACATATAAGTGTAAAAGCAATAAGGTGGTGTTTTTGACATGATATTTTTAATTTTGGGAATACCGAGTTGTGCGGGTTGGACTTTTATGATATGTGATATAAATGTCAATCTCACACATGTGAAAAAGTATTTTTTTTTTATAAAATTTTGTATATTTTTTAACAGAAACCCAAAATATTTAAAAAATGTTGATCTATATTTCCTAAAGATGAAATATTTTTATTATGAAATAGGATGTTCTAAAATTAAAGTATTTTAAATTGAGACTGGGATTCTAAAATACACATTCTCTTTTATATAATTTCTGAAAATTAATTCTGTTTGGAATAACAAGAAAAAATGCCCTAATTTATACATACATACATATGTATTTATGAATGTTTATCATTTTTTCATACATACATATCTAAATAAACATTTATCATGTACATAATTTTCTGCGTGTTGAGCTTTGCGAAAACAAGGAAAAAAAACAAATTATTTACAATCTTAACTTTGGTTTGCCTGAAGGTGTTAAATTGTTCATACTTTGTAGATAAATTTTGATTGTAGCATGTATAAAAGAAAATACTCATTCATTCCCGCAGTAATACGTCACTCATTCATCCATTAAAATTAAACAATCTATGTTGGACTATCTGGTCGTGTTAGTTTATAGTCCAGATTTATAGAGACATGGTAAATGTATGGACAAAAAAAGTAAGAATGTATAGTCTGCATGGTCGACCATATGATACCCTACACCAGAGAGTATATGAAGTATGTTTATACTACAGTATTTAGTTGCTTTTTACATTAATTCCGAAATACTTTACAATTTGTTGACAAAAAAGTAATTATATGAAAGTGGGATTATATGGGAGCAAGGGTAGATATTGGGCATATTAAGTTGATTATGCAGAATTTCATCGTTTTTATAACTAAATTATTGAGCTAAGGACAAACTGAAGTCGGATCATTACTAACTAACTAACTAACTAACTAACTAACTAACTAACTAACTACTAACTAACTAACTAACTAACTAACTAACTAACTACTAACTAACTAACTAACTAACTAACTAACTAACTAACTACACTAACTAACTAACTAACTAACTAACTAACTAACTAACTAACTAACTAACTAACTAACTACTAACTAACTAACTAAAAACTACTACTAACTAACTAACTAACTAACTAACTAACTAACTAACTAACTAACTAACTAACTAACTAACTAACTAACTAACTAACTAACTAACTAACTAACTAACTAACTAACTAACTAACTAACTAACTAACTAACTAACTAACTAACTACCTAACTAACTAATTAACTAACTAACTAACTAACTAACTAACTTACTAACTAACTAACTAACTGACTAACTTACTAACTAATAAAAGTTTTATTAGTAGTAAATGAAGTAGTGTTCGTGGGATCACTTTTATCCTATGAAATACATACTTTTGTCGATTTACGACCATATTTTGATATGGTCGTTTATATTTTTGATGGTTGATTTAATAAATATACATGTAATATTTGGATAAAAAAACACTTGTATTCAAAATTATATTATATGTTAAATAGCATCTGCTCATACAGGTAAAACCTATAATCATAATACGGGTCTCTAGAGACCAAAGAATGAGATATATTGAAATCAAAATAAAACGCCATACTACTTTTCATGAACAAGTCTCTTGTTTTGACTATTTCCATAAAATAAGAAAAAAAATAAGTTAGATAGTGGTCGGTGGAATGAGAACTACTCGCAGTTCTTAAAAACATTAAACACAGTTTTTTGAAAGAAGTTGCTAAGCCCTGTCTGTATATAACGTTTACTGATTTGAAATACTAGAACTATAACATATAATGTAATTATTTTCCAACACATTGTTGACACTTAGCTTTTTAACATGTCCATTTTTAAGCCTTTTCGTACATAATCATCAATAAATAAATATTATAAACTTTTAATTAATTTTATTCAAGTCCTTTAGTATAATATAAAAGCTTATGTTTAAGTTCAAGTAAATATCATCACCCTTACACACAGTAAACCATAAAAAATTTAATACATTTTTTCCCATGTTAATTATTTCAACTATAAACTGCTGAAAAAAATATCCAGAAAACCCCAACAAAAATTATAATATTTAATTTGTAAGAAAAAGTTAAACGAAAGAAAAACGTCCCTTAATCCTTTAATAGTCATGATGTAATTATCTCTATGTATACAGTACTCGTCTAAATGTTAGAGATTTTTAATTGAAATTAAAAAAAATAAACTATATTCTTACCTAAAAAAAATCTTTGTAGACCAATTATGTGAGAAATGCAAAATTCTCGTAAGAAATGGAAAAAATGTACTCAGTAGCCAGAAGCTGCAGCAGTAGCAACAGTAAAAGGATAATTTTTGGATAACTTTCTCAGCTCTTTAGTATGCTGTACTGCTAAATGGCATGACCCAAAATGACCTAAATATCATTTAAAAAATATATAAAGGGGAACTAGAGAAGAAAAGATTGTAATGAAAAGAAGAAACATTTGAGGATAGAAAACAGAATGAAAAAGGAAATACACATAAAATTTATGAAAAATTCATAACACATAATGAGTGACAGTAGTACGAAAGAGCGTCAACTTAAGATTTATTTTTCACCGACAAAATACTGGAAAAGCAGACATTTTACGAAAAGGGTGCGTGGCATGCTTATACAAAGGATATGAGCACACATACACAAAAAAAAAAACACACTCGAACATATACTTAGTATTTAGCATATTCCAGCAGTTTTATAAGGAGTCAATGTATACCTTTCGAATGACTAACTACTTGGTTGGTTAAAATTCCTATAGTTTTAGTCACTTTGAAATATAGATATGGAGTTAGTTGTCACTTGTGTGTCCCCGGTAATGCAGTAAGTCGTCATTGACCTTAAGTAATCTTAAGATAAAACAATTAAAACACACTTTAATGCGAACTGAAAGTTAAACCACTAGTGCGCGACAGCAGCCCCGAACTGCAGTGTAGTATTGCATTGTAGTAGAATATTTCATTGTAGACAGTTAAAATAAAACGGGAGACCTATTCATACATAGTTTACACTAACTTTAGTTGAAGAAAACACAAGCTGAAATTACGTACAAAAACAAAAAATATATATAAGTATATATATATTTATAATAAAAAGAACTTGACAGTTGGAACTTGTGACGACGGGGCAAGACAGGTGATATATGCCGCGCAAACAATAAGAACATAACAATGAGTGTAGAAAAACGGAAAGACGCTAATTAAAATGTAATAATACACATTTCCATTTATATACCTTTTCATATGCACACACACACATGTAAATGTAAAGTCGTAAGCTTTTGTGTATATGTTTTAGTGTAAATATCAACTTGTGTAATAATAAAATTAAGAAAATGACAGGAAAAAGAAACGAATTCACAATTATACGTACATACATACACACAAAAATCAAAGCAAATAAAAAACATGAAATGTACTTAGACTTTTTTTTCTTTTCTCTGATTCTTAAAAAAAGAATTCCTGTAAAATTTGTTTCATTTGCACCTTACGCCATCTGATAGACAAATTGAGTTGGTTATAACGATGTTATAGCATGATTTAAACTGAATTTTAAATGACTATTGATAAAGTTTCAAAAAATCAAAGTTCCCAAAGTAGGCCACGTTGGATATGAAAAAAATTTAAAACGATCTCAGTATCAAATTTGATAAATCTTACTATGTAGAATAACATTTTTGGTTCAAGATTCAAAACAAATATATTTGATCTTAGTCTGGCTTATTGAAACAATAGGAGCCAATCTTTCATAATTTTGTACCTAAAAACACTTAAATGTTTTTTTGAAACAGAAAAAAGTAAATATGAAGAAATGCTTTACGTCAATCCCTGCCTTGAGGCCCTAATTTTACGGTGGTCTTTTCAATCCACTAGGAGAGCTTTTTTGATGACTCTCACCGTCCCTTTGCGTATCTTACACTCAGCTGGCAATTTTTGTATATGAGGTGTTACCAGTACCTCTTGTCTGCCGGGACTATAAACTGGTGATGATCAAATTTGTCCTCGGCCATTCCTTAGAATGATTTGACATGGGGTCAAACCAGAGCACCAGATAATCTGGTGCTAAGGGTGGCCAGTTGCCCGCAGGACTTTGCTCTGGTTGGTCAGTTGGTTGAGGTTCCTTCGGGATCCAAGTAGTGGCTGTGGTTTAAAACAAATAAACGATTAATATCTTTATGTATACGGGGCTAAATCTTTAGTAAACGATTCACCAAAATGAAAAATTTTAGCACTGTTTATTGCAATTTCAAGTAATTTCCTTTAAATAACCTCAAAGGTATTAATACGTAGCGCAACTTCCAGACCAACATCACATAATATCATTCTCCATTGTATTTAGTTTTCTTCATTTTGAAAACAATGTAACACTTGAGTCCCTATGCAAGCGTAAGTGTTGCTCTGCAAATTATGTTGCAACACAACTTCCTCTTTTATGTTTTCAGTTATACACTTTGTTGCATTTTCATGTTTTATTTTCTTCTACTGTTTCTTTTTTTCTCACTTTTCTAAGAAACTTTGACATCAACAAAAAGTTTTTGTGTGTTTAGAAAGAAAGTTCTATAGAGTTTCTCAGCTGATACTTATTTTTGACTTGCACTGCCATTAAAAAAATTCTGACTTGCATATGCCCCATAGTCCATGGAGGTAATTTTGAGTTGCAAACTGACTAAGCCACTAAAATCTAACAAAGTACTTGCTTTTGACTGGAAAAATTTTATTGCAAATGGGGTTGCAAATAGAATTACTAGTCAATTAGTGAAACAAAAAAGTTAAATTTATATTTATTTTTATATGTAAATATTTTACAAGGATTTTATATAACACTGCAGGGTAAGTTCATGTCCTTTTTACACCACTGTTGCAAGAATATTTAATTTCTTCACAGTTAAGTTTCAAAAACTGGGAATAAACAATTCTTCATGGACACATGATCGCTCAATTAAATTTAGAGGATTATGTTTTATTGTAAACGATAAATTTGTAATATTGATTAAAAACTTTATTTTTTAACATCTTACTACCATTTAATTTAAAACAAAATTCGCAGAATTATGTTTTTAAAAAATGATTTTGGAACATTTTTAATTTATTAAAAAGTCCTCCTATTATATTATTACTTCCTAAAAGGCATCAGAAATTGAATGAAAAATACTACATTCAAATCGGAATTTTTTTCATGGGGTTTTATTGAAATAAAGTTATTAGATTATTTATTTCTGAAGTATTAGAAAAGATATAGAAGAAAAAACTTTTGACTTCAAGTGTACTCTGAAACAAAAATTGAATGCGGAATTATAATCTTCAGCTTTTGTTTTAAAGTTTTTTTTCTATTTTTGTTATTTTCCTGAAAATTGATTCTCAGGAATATACAGGGCAGTACTCAACATGACGTTTATTGACAAATACTTTAACAAACTTATTAGAATTATTTTTGTATTTGTTTATTTGCTTATGGTTTACTTGTAATACCCAATTTCATGTTCTAAGATTAATATCTCTTTGCTGAAATGCTGTGTTTGTAAATCACGCCAAAAATAATCTTTTGCTTCAATATTATAAATTATTTTTATATTTGTGTTTTATTACAATTAAATACTGGCATTAAAATGAAAGTAACATTTACTATATAAATTAAGTCCCTTGAGTAGGGATTATTTACACATTATTTGTTTGTGTATATGTAGTGTTTATATAGAGAAATTTGTTTTGTATTACCAACGAAAACATACAGTGAATAGTAAAAGTAATATATCAGCTTCTGACAATCTATAGCCAATTCGTTAAAAATATTTGCTATTACAAATATGCAAATTAATTAAAAAAGAAAAAGATAAATATCAATCACAAAAATTTACAAGTTTACTCTTAAAATTTTTCTAGTTTTACTGACGGTTTCTATAAATGCGAAAGAATAATTTTTTCTTACAAATATGTTTTTTTTAATGTCACTATCGTTTACAACCACTCATATGAAATGGCCTCTGTTGATTTAGCAACCGCAGTTTGAGACCGAAGAAGACAGTAGTACGAGCCCATCAAAAAAACCTAGGACACGTTCTTCCTCACAGAGAACACACTGTTGTGAAATCTGGTATGAACAAAGTAAATTCTGAACATACTCGGACTAGGAAATCAAATGCTATGACCATTCAACCCAGCACACTTCTCATTAATCCGACACATTCATTGAGAAAAACATCCAAAACATTCACTGTAGATACACGAAGGGGTGAGGTGTAGAGATATGCGGGCTTCACCCATTCCTTATCATATACACTTAACACCAACTCATTTCCAACCCTTAGTCTCACAGTCACTCTCCTGCGGGTTATCAGTTGTCTCGGTAACAGCCACCGAACTTATCCCGAATTATAAACTTTACCGTGTGAGTCCGGTGAGTTTTGGTTTATACCACCACGTGCACTCTGAAGGTACCTCTTCAATATTCGGGAACCAGGTTCGACCGCCAGGTTAAATCATTCCAAGAAAGCCAGAGTATACATTGGTGTTGGTAGCACCTCCCGACTCTATGAGTCTATGATAACATATTTATTACTGCATCTAATAAAAATTTTCATACAAAAATATAAAATTTGTGATGGCAATACTCGTTCAAAAGAAGCACAAAAGATGCTATTCGGTTTTTCCGCCAAACCCAAAAAAACTGCAATTTTGGAAAACAAATTGCACTATTAACCTAAATACTTAATAGTACAATTTGTTTTCCAAAATTGCATTTTTTGTGGATTGACGGATAGAACTGAATTAGAACTGAACTAGAACTGAACTAGAACTGAACTAGAACTGAACTAGAACTGAACTAGAACTGAACTAGAACTGAACTAGAACTGAACTAGAACTGAACTAGAACTGAACTAGAACTGAACTAGAACTGAACTAGAACTGAACTAGAACTGAACTAGAACTGAACTAGAACTGAACTAGAACTGAACTAGAACTGAACTAGAACTGAACTAGAACTGAACTAGAACTGAACTAGAACTGAACTAGAACTGAACTAGAACTGAACTAGAACTGAACTAGAACTGAACTAGAACTGAACTAGAACTGAACTAGAACTGAACTAGAACTGAACTAGAACTGAACTAGAACTGAACTAGAACTGAACTAGAACTGAACTAGAACTGAACTAGAACTAGAACCGAACTAGAACTGAACTAGAACTGAACTAGAACTGAACTAGAACTGAACTAGAACTGAACTAGAACTGAACTAGAACTGAACTAAAACTGAACTAGAACTGAACTTGAACTAGAACTTGAACTAGAACTGAACTAGAACCAGAAATTTTGAATTATGCCTGTTTTAAAGTAAACAAGTGATAAAAATTATTGGTTGTTAGTACATGTATGTATTTTTAATATACAATGTTTGTTTTTAGATATGAATGTATACCTGCATGTGTGTATGTGTTTTATAAAGTCTGTTGATGTGTGCCTTTGATTGACTTCCGTTATTGTGTTCTTTAATCGATGTAACACCCAAAGGACATTTCGTTGGATTTGTGGTTCTCATATTTGTGTGAGAACACATTTGTTTTTCCTTCATACATTTATACATTTTTTCGAAATGTTCTATCAGCAAAAAAAAAAAAATATACATTTTACCGGATTTCTTATGTATTTCTAGGGATGCGAGTGGGTGTCAGTCTGCAAGTGAGAGTATGAACACCGGAAATAGATATACAACAAGCACACAAATGTTCGTTTATATTTTTATATGTATGTAGAAACTTAGATTTTGTTCTTTGTATTTGTGCATGTGTCAAACTCAATGATCAACTCATTGCAAGTACTTTCACTTCTTTTTTGATTGTAAGTAAATATATTTGTTTGGTATGTGGTTTATTTCTTTACTGCAAACGTTTGGTTTATAATTGTATGAAGGTAGAGGAGGTGCTTTCACAAACACAGAAAAATGTATTCACATATGTGTACTTATATACATGCCAACAAACATACAATCAATATATAGAATTTTTGTGAAAGTAATTTTAGGAAATATTTGTATTTCATCTATATATCTGTACCAATGCGTATGTGTGAGTGTGTGTATATCCTTAAATGAATTGTATTTTAGTTTTAATGAATGAGTATGTGATGTGTTTCCCAAGTGGATTTCATTTTCATGTTCAATTACTTGCACACATACGCATATACGTTAATATATAAACACTGTATTTTTCCAGGTGGTGCTGCTGAGATTTTCATTTTCAGTAGAGTAAAAAAAAAATCTAAACGAAAAATCCCAAAACGATTTTATCAATTGCTGATATTGTCATTCCATAACTAAATACTTTCTAATATGAGAGATGTACATATGTATAAAAAAAATCTTATACAAACAAAATCTACTTGAACAGGAAAAAATAAACATTAACAATAGGGATATGTATAGCCTTAGAATAATTTTTGAAAATAAAGAAACCATGTAGAATGATAGAAGTAAAAAGATTATATTCGCATGGTCTGGATCCGCTACTACAACATGTTCATGTTCAGAAAGAAAATTTAAATTAGATATTAGATTATTCATAGCATCCTTATGCAGAAACTACGATTAAAGTTTTCAAAATTCAATTCTGTAAATTTCAGTCCATCTGCTAACCACTATTTAAATAGCTCCAAGTTAGTTATAACCCTACTGTATAATTTATTAAAAATAAATAAAAATTATATTTTACATTCATAGTACACAAATATTTATAAAACTGTTTATAAATATAACTTCCTTCAGCTGTGTACAAAGGAAAATCACAAACATAAATATATATTCACCTTACAGTGCTCTTAGTGCAGGTGTAGTTGTTAAATTTCTATAAAATATGATTATAAAAACTTAAATTTTTTTTTTCAAATATATTTCATTTACAGAAAAATCCATTTGTTGATATTTAATATCAAATTGTATTCACTTTTTCTTGCCATACGTAGTAGTCGTTGTAATTGAATTTTAATGAAACTTTTTATATACATTTTTGGGAATTTATTCGATAATTTATCTTCTTGTTTGAATTTTTCGTTTTGTATTTGGACATATGAAACCAAATTCAATTAAAATTGTTTTAAAAATATTTGTAACATTATAAATGTCTACAGGAATATGTATTTTTATACCCTACACCACTTTAGTGGGGAGGATATACATATTGGGTTTGTGCTGATGTTTGAAACATACAAAAATATTCGTCCTATACCCCCTTTAAAGTATACCAATTGGCTTAGAAATGTTTTCTGAGTCGATTAAGCAATGTCCGTCCTGGCTGGCTGTCCATGTAAAGGCAAGGTACAGGTCGCTATTTTCAAGATAATTGCATGAAATTTGGCGCACACCCAAGGAAGAACCCTATAGAAAATGGTGAAAATCGGTCCATTATTTCACCTAGCCCCCATACAACAGAACCCCCCAAAAAGGGCTTCTGAGCTCATAATTATGTTAAATATACCGGTATATCAATAAAAAGCGGCACGACTAAGTTTTATACAAGTCTTGATGACTTTGCCAAATTTCATAAAGATCGGGCCTCATTTGATCCTAGCTCCCATACAAAGTCCCCTTCAGAAAATTACTTGAATGTCCAAAATTAACTTATAAACACAAATATCGTGATGAAATTCAGCACAAATAAATATTATGTAAGTATAAATACATTCACAAAACTTTATCGGGCTTGGTCCATATTTGCCCCTAGCCCCCTATATAAAGCATCATTCAGAAAATTAGCTTTTCATCCATAAATTGCTTAAATGTATCGGAACAAGGTAATTTTGGAAATAAATGCTTTATTATGAAAAATAAGCACACACATTTAATATTCATAATTTGTGTAGGGTATCATATGGTCGGTCACACCCGACTATACTTTCTTACTTGTTTAGTAAAATAATTGGATATTTGGGTAATAATATCTTGACTTTAAAATACTGTTTATATTTTTAAATAATAAGTAGAACAGTTTGTTTAAATAACATAAACGAATAATTATTTCATTTATAGAATTTTTTGTGAAAATCATTAAAAAATTAAATCGGAGTCATGGAAAATTTTCTGCGTTTGTTTAATTTATATTTGGCAATAATTAAAAGTTTTTAATTTATTTACGGACTTTATTTAGCAAAATGTAATTTTGAAATTTTGCTGTTTTAAATAAAATTTCACATGCATAGAGCGGAGAGGTTTTTTGAGTTCATTTTGAATTTGGACTCCTCTTCGGAAAATCTTAGGAAAGTTAAATATATCTCTTAGAAATTTATATTTGCATAATATTATTATAGGCCCATAATTGTTTATATATGTGTAGCTCTTATACTGAAATTATTATCATTGTTAATTTCGTATGATTATTATTATGATTATTTCGTATGATTATTTTATATTTACCACATTTAAAATTTCTTATACGCCCTCGAGCAAAAATTAATCGCATTAAAATGATAACATATTTTCCAAATAATGTAAATTCAGCTGAAGTCTTTATTTCATTTATTAGAGTAAATACTTAAAGAAATGCGGTCAGTCAAGAATTAAAATTCCTTCATGTTTTCCAATTAACACATTAATTCAAAAAAATTCTTAAATACAAATATTTTAATTTTTTTTGTTCGAATCAACACATTCCAAACTAAAAGAAAAAACAACTACTTATGTATATACAAATAAACCGTTTGTGCATGAGTTTTATGTCTGCAGAATATATAGAAATGAAGAATTTTAACATTGCATGTTTCTTAATACAAATCTTGTTGCAACACAAGTACTTGAAGCGTATTTATTGAAAGTGGCAAGGCGCAGAATGAAGCAAAGAATAAGTAGGATAAATTTAACATAATATCCACGGCTACACGTAGTACATACCAATGTATTTAATGAATTCAACATGGTAGAACTACCACATTAATCGTGTTTTCTTATATTAAACACATCGTATAACAAATGTAGATAAATTAAGACGGACAGACAGACAGAATACTCATTGGGTTTAACTTGGTATTAGATTTCAAATAGTAATCATGAAGTTGTACTTAAATATTTGACACTAATGTGTAAAGACACTAGACCGGCCCTTAAACAAGGTTAAAACCTTAAAATTTAGTTTGTTCTATTTACTAAAGAACAAAATATACATCAATATTTCAGGGGCAGGTCTATGGGCAATGAATGTGTACGCACCCACATTTTCGCATTCACACATAACTACGCATATACATTATTTATTCATTTGCGCAGAACTGTCGAATTTGAGTCAATTTGTGGTCACATTTATAAGGATTATTCAAATCAAATGCTATATTATTTTCATAACAAATAATAATAAATATTTACTTATGTATATGCTAAAGCATTAAAATATTAAATGGTATTAAAATATAAACAGCTAATTGTTTATAAATCATAAAATTATCTAACAAAACAAAAGAGAATGTATAGTTGGTCATGTTCGACTATATCAACTACGAAATGTTTATTTATAACAAATTATTTTATGATAAATATTTAAGGAATTTAAGCTAGTTATGTATCTTCCGTTTGAGCCCAATTCGAAATTGCTAGAACATTTTAGAATTTCATAAGGACCCAGAATATACATACATATAAGGGTATTTAAACGGTTAACTGTCGATCGGTTAATCGATAAGTTTTTGTCGATTTTGCTTAACGAACTTTTATCAGAATTTTTATTTTTACATAATTTTTTGTATTTTTATACCCTCCACCACCATCAGTGGTGATAGAAGGTATATTAAGTTTATTCTTCCTTGTAAAACAACAAGAAATATACATCTGAGACCTGACAAAGTATATGCATTCCGGGTCCTTAACAAATTCTGATTCGATTTTGTTATGTCCGTATGTCTGCCTAAAACACGCGCACGTTAAAACTAAGCAAAAGAAATCAACCAACTTCACCGAAAATATGTTAATCATTCTAAAGATAATTTTTCCGGATCGGTTTATAATTGGTCATAGCTCCCATATAAGGTTGAGTTCTGAAAATCACTTAAATTCACAATCTAATTAAGAAATAAAGATATAAAATCAATATTAAACCAGAATTTGTTCTGTGTATATATAAATTACTTTACCAATTTTTTTCCTTATTGGTCCATAATTGGTCATACCTCTTACATATACATATGGTCTGAAAATTACTTTACAAGCACATATTTCATTGACAAAAACAGACATCGCTATAAAATTCGACATGAGTATACATTGTGTAAATTCAAATCATTTTGCAAAATTTTTTTCCGGATCAATACATAATTGTTCAAAGGTCTCATACAAGGTCCACTGCCGAAAGTCACTTAATTCCACATATTACATTAATAAGTAAGAATATCGGGATAAAATCCGACATGAGTATGTTTTGTTTATCGATAAATTATTCTGTAAAATGTTGTTCGGATTGGCTCTTTATTGGTCATAGCTTTCATATAAGGTCGTCGTTCGAATATCACTTTAATTAATATAATTCATTGATTTCCGAATTACAAAATTACAGATCTGAATTTATCCCACATAATTCATTTCTTACATTCTCATGCATAATTTTTTCGAAAAACTCTTGTACATAAGTATGAGTGGAATTTCAAAGGAATTTTTAATATTTTTGTGACATGGAACCATTGTTAGAGTTTTGTAAGGACCAATTAATTTTTTATATAAAACTATAGCTAAAACTCTAAATACTCAATTTTTTCTCCTAAATTAACCCTTTTTAATATTTTTTGGGCATATGCTGCCTAAATGAAGAAATCGATATAGGTCTTATATCATGAGCAAAACCGTTTTAAACTATTTTTATTAATCACATTAATCAAAACATTCGCTTCATCTTCAATAGGCACAATTTATTTTAATAAATTATAACGATACACACATTTTTGTTATAAAATTTTATCTATTAAAAACCATTTTGTCAATATCCACACAATACTCTTCTAAATTCTATTAAATACGAGATAAAAACACAATTTAAACAATTAAATGATTGAATTTCATTTACTGTATCCACAGTTATTTTCAACTTTTTACCAGACGACACGCAAAAGCCAGAGTGTTTGCATATATGTGTGTGCTTCCTCAATATTTGTTAATTAATTTACTTCCTCCTTCTAGCAGGGTTAATAAATCTTTGCTCTATACGGATGAGTGTTCATATTAAATATCTGTCTGAGTGTGTGGCTTGGTCACGGCCTGCCCTGACCCCAGCAGTATGCCATGGAGTTTAGGTATCTCTTTTAAAAATATATGTATATTTTTTCAAAATTGTAAACTATTAGGTTGACATGAATTTGTACATATATTTTTGCAAAATATTTAGTAAATTTTTAGTTTAATATCCCCAAGTAATCTGAACAGAAACTCAATCGTCACTTTAGTGACACAAATTTAATCTACAGCAAAGAAACTTCTAACATATTTTCTATATATTGCATTAGAAAATAATTCATTAACTAATCTATTAAAGAGGAATTTACTCATGTTTAATCACAGGCGAAATGATGGGTCAATCACTATTTTAGGACTGCAACTCCGAACTAGAGGGGTCTGAAGATGTGTTAGTGTGTGTGTGGGAGATTTTGTTTTATTTATAAAATAAATAATAAAAATACATTTTACAAGCCACCAAATACTTGTACTGCAACAACGAGTTGGCAATAATAAAAATAACAAAAAGTCATCACATACTGTCCAGTGACAACCTCAGGCCATTGCCATTGAATAAACAAAAACAACAACCAGTATGAATGAATAAATAAAACAATCAACAACATCGGCAACATCAACAACTATGAAAACGACACTATAGTATGAAAACTGAAATGCGACAATCTGTATTTGAGTTACAACTATTCGAGAAAAAGACCAACTATGCACATATACATAAATTACGGTTTGGGGTTTAGTTACTGGCTGTCTGTCCGGCTTATTAAAAGTCCATAAATTTTAATTAATTTTATCATAGATTAAATTAAAATAAAACAATATGAAATTAAATTCGTATATATCACGTATCATAGTTACATATATACAAAGCATATCTGACAAGGCCAGAATTCTTATTCCGTACTAATACCGAGATAAATACTTTGGATAACTATACCGTAGTTATCAAAAACGAATAAGTCGCATATTGGGGGTATTACAATATCGACGGTATGAGACCTTAATTTGGCATGTTACATACCGTCGGAAATTACAAAACATTTATTTTGGTACATATCGCACTCGCATCCCACTAAATGACTAAGACCTCTTAAAGGAAAATATCTAAGCTTTTCTTAAAATTAAAACGGCCTAAATTGGAAAAAACAATAATTTTTCAAAAAAAAAATAAAAAAAAAGAATCGTCTTAACCGATCTTGTTGGAAAATTGTGTCTAAACTACTATCCAAAAGGTTGCTGCAAATTCCATCCCAATCGAAAGCCATCGGTTTCAAAAGTTAGGTCACTTGTTATTTGTTAAAAGTCTTTTATTTGTTAAAAATCGCTTTATTGCTAAAAGATTTACAAATAATTTCATTTCAAATAGTTTACAAAAAAAAAACTTTTAAACCCATTTATAATTTATATTTCAACAGTTGGTCTAATAATATACCTATTTTCTTTCTTTAACTACGTGGCCTCTTATTTAACACTTCCTTTTGTTTCTCGGTTTCAGTGATAAATGTTTAATTAAGTTCATTAATATTTAGCAAAATAAATGTTTAAATAACATTTTCAATTGCTCTTTACGCATTTGTATAAAAACTAAATTAAAATAAGCACACTTACACATTCGCACATTTAACGCTACAACAGAAAAGTAACATACGTTTAACACCGTTATAAATGAGCCCCCATAGAGATCACACATACACACTATTTCACTATATAGTATAAGGGCACATCTGGGCCAAGTTAAATAATAATAAAATGAAGAAAATAAACAACAAAACAGCAAAGAGCTAAGATTTTTGTAATAAAATATTTCTACACTGTTTGCAAATGTACCTATATATGTGTGTGGCGAAAATGATCCCCAGTTTTATGGGGTCACGCATAAACGTTTCATTTCATTTTAATGCCAGGTGAGGACTTCAGTACAAACACACACATATTCACTCACACCACTATAAAATTAACTACGATTAAGGTAAAAATGAACTTGGGTAGTATTAGTTGGTAAATGAGACCTTTATTATAATAACGGTTAAATGACACACATATAAAGGACACTCATACAAATATACACTTCTAATACCCTGTAGTTTCGGATAACTGTCCCGAACAAGTGATTTTAGTAGGGAAACCAAGAACATAATTTTTCATAAGAGCATAATTTTGCATATTTTTTAGAGCATATTTTAATATTTTATGCTTTAATAAGTAACACTAAAATAAAGTACAAATACATTTATTTATATATAAATTTTCAAAAAAAAACACCGCGGCGCACCGTCATTCGTTACAAAACTACTGGGATATTACATTAATATGGATAAGTTATATCTTTGTACTTGGACATTTGTATATTTCGCTTTCAAAATATGACAACAAATGAAAAATGAAATCTACATAGTAATAGTTAAGTAACACACTATAGTAGGGAGTACATAATGCTTTTGGTCAAATCTTTGCATAGTATAGAAATATTGGTCAACTCAAAAATTTTGCGTCCATCTGCCAAATTACAATTTTGAAGATATAAATATAAATTAATCAGAACAACTTTAGTAAGTACAATATAGGATTATTTATGATCGGTCCGTAGATGAGATACAATAGGTTAAAAACGTTGCATCATTGGATGAAAAAAAGCAGGTAAGGAAATGTAAAAGGTGTTTTTATTTTGGTTATACATAATTTTTATACCCTACACCACTTAAGTATATTGGATTTGTGCTGATGTTTGTAACATACAAAAATATTCGTCCTAGACCCACCTTAAAGTATACCAATCGGCTTAGTATACCAATCGGCTTTTCTGAGCCGATTAAGCTATGTCCGTCCGTCCGTCCGTCTGGCTGCCTGGCTGTCCATGTAAACCTTGTGCGCAAGGTACAGGTCGCAATTTTCAAGATAATTGGATGAAATTTGGCACGCACGTTTTATTTGACCCAAGGACGAAGTCTATTGAATATGGTTAAAATCGGTCCATTATTTCACCTAGCCCCCATAGAACAGAACCCCCCGAAAAGGGCTTCTGAGCTCATAATTATGTTAAATATACAGATATATCGATAAAATGCACAACTAAGTTTTATAAAAGTCTTGATGACCCTGCCAAATTTCATAAAGATCGGGCCCCATTTGACCCTAACTCCCATACAAAGTCCCCTTCAGAAAATTACTTGAATGTCCCAAATTAGCTTATAAACACAAATATCGCAATGAAATTCAGCACAATAAAATATTATGTAAATATAAATATATTCACAAAATTTTATCGGGCTTGGTCCATATTTGCCCCTAGCCCCCATATAAAGCCTCTTTCAGAAAATTAGTTTTTCATCCATAAATTGCTTAAATGTATCGGAACAAGGGAATATTGAAGATAAATGCTTTATTATGAAAAATAAATCACATTTAATCATATGGTCGGCCACGCCCTACTATACTTTCTTACTTGTTTTTAATTACTAATTTTCTCCAAATATAACCGATTGAATGGACCATCGTTATTCTCACCACAAAAAATATTATATACATTTTGGTATTTAGTTTATTTCTAAAAGATAGACAGTGCAACACAAACAAGTACAAACAAACAAATATAACACTTTTATATTCGACTATGCCGAATCTTATATACCCACCGTCAAACCGTATGCCGTAAATGGAATGCTCCCCCATAAACATTATGTTGATATTTGAAATAGGGCTTAAGTCAATTATGGACACATCCCTTTCGGATTAACAAAATATTAATTTTTAAAAACAAAATATTTTTCTCCAACTTTTAAACCATGAACATGCATGGGCGGTAGAGAGATTTTGGCTTGTATGAAACTTACTTTTGTATATCGAATTTCATGTGCGTTAAAGTCATTTTCTGAAGGGGGTCATATATGGGGGTAGAGTCTTTTTTGATGGTGGGTATAAAAATATAACCATATACGGATACCAGTACGTGAGAAAAGACCAAAAAAACGTGTCTCCTAGTTGCGCCCAAAATAATGCAATTTTTACGGGCCCTCAAACCGTTCGGAATTTACGGATTTACGTTCGGATTTACTTTCTGATGCAAAGTTGTAGGTCTTGTCATAAATAACAAAAATTGTGAAAATATAAAATAAAAAAAACTTCATCTTCAAGATCAAAAACTTAAAAAAAAAAGAATTTTCATGTAAGAAAAATATTTCAAGTGCTTCTTTAAATTAGGCGTATACTTAATATTTGTAATATCGATAAATCATTAACACATATACGTACAGGCGTCGTTAATAAAAGCAGTGCAATTTCACAATGTAAAACTTTCCACATGAAATAAAAGAATTAAGATGAAGTTTTCTTTTATTTTATGGGGGGATTATTTCAATCAAAACTCATTTAATTCAAAGTTGCTATAATTATAGCTGTTACTGGATATAATTTTCCTCTATTTGATTAGGCTTTAATATACTCTACAAATAGTAACATTTGTGAAATTCGATATTTGGCTAGAGGGTATTTAAGATTCGACACTTCTTTAATACGAAATATTATGAACAGCAATGAAAAAGGGCTAAATAGACAACACTAATATGTTAAACAAATACCACAATGCTCTGGAGTCGAATCAAAAATTTTAGCAAACAAAAAATGTTTTTCTAATTGTGACGGGAGTATTTGTACATTGTGGTTTTTTCGGTTGAAAATAAAGATTTAATTGCTAAAATAAACTTACCAATAATAAACAGCTTTATGGACGCCATGTTGGTTGCTCCTTTATATTTGTTGACAAATAATATTAAGCTCGAGCCCATAGACAGATAACTTTTTCACAAATGTTGAGTCCAATAAATACCGTTAATGTTTGTTAAATGTTTGACATATGAATATATTATTAAGAGAATTTACTTATTTTTTTATTTAAATTATGACAAATACAAAAAGTTGTACACTTTGTTGAATTAATTTATGTTTTAATACTTATTTACTTAATAACTTTTGTTTAATACGGGTTTTTGCTATGAACCACAGTTGTTTTATAAATAATATTAATCTTCATTTATTCATTCATAATCATTGTTATAATTATTTTAATAATAATTTAAATACACTGGCATAAATATTATGATCACTCACTTATTTATGTTTTAAAGTATTTGATGCTGCTATGATTTTATTGTTGCAGCTTTATCTGGTAAGTTGTGTCAGGATCCAGAGTCCGTTTGTGGTTATTAATATTGTATTTCAATTATTAACAAAAACTTATCTACAAACATTGTCATATGGATTAAACTTTTAAACAAATTTGCACACATATTTTAATTTTACTCTATATTTTTTAATTCTTTGAAGATTTTTTAATGTACACATACAAGTTTATTTGAATATTAGTATTGGAGTAAAGTTTATTTGATTTTATCATTTATTTCAGTTTATACTTTTTTTTGCATTTTTTCCTGTTTGCTCATAATGTGCATAATAAATTTGTCAATTTAATTTGTTTGGAGAATTTACATGTTTTTTATCACCACTTGTTTTATACATTTTAATTTGTCGTAATTAAATGATTTTTTTTTTGTTTTATTTTCCACTCATGATATTAAACCATTGTAATGCGATCATTTCTATATATTTAATTCAATTGAAAGTTTTCGCTTTATTTTTTTTTTTTTTGCCTGCGTTGCATTAAATCTCTTCTACTTGTTTGCAATAATTGAAGTTTTGTTAATATTATTTTTTATAATTGCTGCTACGGCTGCCAGTTCTATTCACGATGATGAAAAATTAAATATTCCATCATATTTAAGTTTTTAAAACATCTGTAAAAGTGGTAGAGAGATAAAAAAGAAAAGGACAATATAAATATGTGTGTGCGTATAATTCATTTACATTTTATTTTATTTATTAATTTTGTATCATTTAAATTATACTTTTTGTACATTTCAATACAATGCTGATGGTTGATGATGATTAAATTACTATAATTTTTTTAATATAAATACGGCAAATTAAACCTGATATATGGATTAAATAAACGCAAACAATTTATATGTATTTGTATGTATATCGCTCATTTATATATTTCGTGAATATCACAACTGAAAATACATCATACTCTTTCTGAAATAACTTTTCACAAACTGAATTGTGCAAATAAGTGATATGTAGTTATGTGTGTATTTACTAGGCTTGGGGGGTAATGACTACATTTTCAATTACAATTACATTTGAAGCATTACCAATTACAATTACATCTAATTGTAATTAAAGTTTTGCTAATTACAAATATTTTTAATTGTAATTGAAGTTTTGCCAATTATAATTACTTGTAATTGTAATTGAAGTTTTGCCAATTACAATTATTTGTAATTGTAATTGAAGAAATTCCAATTACAATTACTTCTAATTGGAATTTCTTCAATTTTTTGTTCTTTATAATTACATGTCATTTGTAATTAGTAATACCTAAATTACAATTACAAATAATTGTAATTGAACATTTCAATTACAAATATAAGTAATTGTAATTGGCAAAACTACAATTACAATTACAAATAATTGTAATTAGTTATTTGTCAATTACACATTACAAGCAATTGTAATTGAAAAAAATTCAATTACAATTACAAGCAATTGCAATTGGTTATTGTAATTGTAATTGACCTTGCAATTAATTACTTTGTGTAATCATAACCCCCATGCCTGGTATATACAGACCACTCGCCTACAGTTTAAACATTAACCCCCTTATTCACAAACAAAATTTTTATTTTATAAACGGTTTATAAATTTGATTTTGTATGGAAATTTTGTTTTATAAATCGTTTATAAAATAAAAATTTTGTTTGTGAATAAGGGGGTAAATATATTGTTCTTGTTTCCCTAACAATCAGCTCACAATTTCCACTAAACTTTTTATTGAAAAATGGTAATAGAAGTGAAATCCGCTGTCGACATAAGTACTTTAAAGATATTTTATAAAATATTGTTAAACATTTTACAAAAATTGTAGAGATATTCAAAATATCCAAGAAATATTGAGTCAATGGCAACAATTGAAATCCACGAACTTAATGGTTAAACTTAATCAGTACCATAGAACATTACACGTCAAGATTAAAAAGAAAAGTAATCTGAAAAATTATTTAAAAAACTTAGGCCCTATTGAGATAATATAATAAGGGGATTCATGTAACACGTGTGCAAATGGCTATCTGTATTATTTAGAAGAAAAAATTTAGTTTAAACGGATCAGTTCAAATAGGCGATCAAATGAATCAGTGTTGTGGAAGTAAAATCCAATTCAATTTATGACAAATTCAATGCAAAATCGAAAATTCACAGATTGCACAGTTTGCAACATTTTTGAACGTTTGTATGAAAACCCTTAATGTATTCTCTGTATATAAGTCTCACATATGCCTCCACAACAACACATCGCCTTAAAGATTAAAATGGTATCTAATCTCAGAAATTATTTCTTAAACTTATACTCTATTAAGAAAACAGAACATATTCTCTGGAAAGATGAGAAAAATATACAATGCTCTCTTGTATATAAGTTAAAAATACGCCTCCAGAACGGAAAAATTGCAAAAACGTGACACAAAAAAATAATGGTTGGCAATCGTTTCAAACGGTGATAAGGTAGCGGTATCGGTATTTGAATTTAGTGGTAGCGGTATTTTGGCTTAATTCGTCAACGGCATCTTAGGTTAGGTTGATAGGAGGATTTAGGCCACTATCGGGCCTGTTGTGCACTCCTTTTTACGAAAAAAAAATGTTCACTGAATGCATTATTTCTCTATGTTCAGAAACTCAGTTTCCTGGACATAATTCCTAAGAATTTTCCAATCAATGTTAGTCAGAAATGTTATTTTCGGAATAACATCACTTCCAAGATACTTGGATCTAACTTCGATGAATGCTTGACAGTGGCAAAGAAAGTGTTCCAGCCTTGATCATTTTAAGGAGATTTCTCTTCTTGTTCTCATCTCTCACCCATATTTTCAATTCAGCTTTTGTTGCGACGAATGGTTTTGCATTTGTCAGGTTAACTACATCGAGCTCCCTTCTCTTTAAAGCTATTACGTTACCGACTACTCCCGAGTGTACCGGTACCCATATGATGTAAACCTTAACTCTGGGAGAGTATTGAAAGCTTTTTGTAAACTATGACGAAATGTATGAAAAGTTTTATTTTAAAATATTAACGAAATATGAAGCATTTTAATTCAGTTTCATCGATTCTTAAAAATCTTTATTTTGCTCATATATGTATGAATCGACATGACGGATTTTAGCACTGTTAGCACCTTGAGTTTTATGCTCAATACCGATATTTATATGAGATTTATGAGGTAATTTTATAAAAGGTTCATTATTTATTACAAATCTTTAAATTGTTATTTATAGCTATTTTTGCTCTGCACTATTATAGTGGGGAGAGTATTATGCATTTGTACGGATATTTGTAATACAAAAAAATGTTTTTTCCACATTAAAGTATGAGCTGTGTCTGTCCGTCCGTCTATCTGTCTATTTGTCCGTCTGTGTGTCCAGATAAATCTTGATCGCAAACCATAGATGGGAATTTTCAAGATAATTTGATGGAATTGGAACATACTTTGCTTATCTAAAATAGTTTAAATCTGTCAATTATTTTAGAAAATCACTTCTTTTGTAAACAAATTATTAAAATATTTCCAAATCAGCTAAAAACAACTTAAGGCCTTTTTAACATGCTCACTGGAGTAAGAGTATCATATGGTTGGTCATGTCCGTCTTTACATTCTTACTTGTTTTAATTAAATTATTGCCAATATTCGTATGTACACGCAAACGATATTCCGGGTGGACATTTCTATATGGCCTAGGTAAAATCTTTTAAATTTCATAGTAAATAATATGTTTATCTTAAATTTTGCAATAAACTTGATAAGATTACTATTTTATTCGCTTACCTTAACTCCAAAGTAAAATATATGACATTTGATATTGGTTTCAAAAGAAAGTAGCGTAAAATATACAACTTTTTTCGTAATAAAAATACGTTTTGCATTTTATTGGCAAAATCAAAGGATTAATATGTATACTATTTTTTCCTTTTTTTATTTTTGGAACCTGAATGTTGTAAAATAAAAATGAAAAGTTCAAAACAGGTAAAAGTAAACATAAATTCAAATATTTTATATGTATATTTGTGTGAATAAATACCAACCATAAATAAAAAGCGGATATAAAAAATAATACGTACATACATCTATACATAAGTAAGTACATATGTACATATGAATATAAACGTGCTTTCATTTTTATGTTTAAATAACTGGATTGTTCAATAGTACGCGTAATCGAAAATACTTATTTACTTATTTGTGTGTATGTGTTTCTTACGATTCAATACATACATAAATAAATAAATGAATGTTCCCAATGGATTAGTATTTAAATATACTTGTATGTGTTTTAAGAATAAATATAAATATAATAACCCATGCAATCAGATTGTATAACAACAATATTGACAAAGATCACTTTTGAAAACGCAATGTCATCCGCTTCCGCTTAAATTGAGAGGGAAGAATTTATTTAAAAACAAACCAATAATAGCTTTTAAAAATTTTCTTATAAATATAATAAAATTATAGGGAATTAGATGATAGTGTAAGAATTAAAAACAAGATGGTTATAAAAGTTATTATAAAAATATTGTGTTCTTGATTTGTGTCGTCTTTTTTGAGTCAAGTTTCTTAGAACTCATAGTGAATAATGGTGGTACAGGAGTTGCTGACAAAAACTCAGTTGGTTTTGAGAATCCTGCATATAATGGTACCTACTCAACTATTTTTTTTTTTTTTTTTTTTTTTTTTGACTTATACCAAATTCAAAATAATTATTTTAATTGCGAAATGAAATTCCATAAATAAGTTTCAAATGAAAAGAATTGGTCCTTAGTAGAACGTAACCATCATTAAATTTTCTTCATTATTAGTTAATAATAAAATTATTAAATACACATAGGGTAGAAGGGGGACTATACGCCAATTTTTTTTTTGAGGTAGCCTCAAGTTAAAACCACAATACATATTCTTCATTTTTTCTTGGTTCGGATACTTAGATATATTATCTTTAGTTTTATCCCTTTAAATTTTTCCTAAGACATCCTAATGTACATATTTTTTTAACTTTTCCGCACTGACCAAAAACGGCGATACCGTCCCATCCATGTTTTAAACAAAGTATAATTAACCAGATATTTATTGTTTATTTCACATAACTTAACAAAAATAATTAAAACAATCTCTGACCAATATATATTTTTTTATCACAAAAACTAAAAAACAATTCACACAGTGAAATATTTTGACAGCCCTTTGAAAAACATTTAATCCCGTCTGCCTCCCATCATATATTAAGTTAATCTTTCAAACTTTCAGGTATAATATATAATCGATAAACAAAGACAAAACTTGACAATGCGATAAATCGATTTTAATGTTAAAGTTTTTAAAGTTATTCGTTATTGGCAGATGTGCCCCTATGGCGAATGATCCCTCTTCTATCCTACATATTAAGATACATACATATTTATTCTACTTTTATGAAATTTTTTCTTATAATCAAGGTTGATTATCATTAGCGGTAAAATATCTATTCATCCCAAAAACCGTTACCAAAATTAGTGAAAATACTACTACTAAATACTGTTACTCATATAAACCGAAAACTCTTCCAGTGATAAATTCAACAGTACTTGGTGATAATCGGCAAAAGTACCTGACGCATGCAAACCCGTTCTACGCAATGAGGGCCGAACGGTTCATTGGAATAATAAAACCGTGGTTAGGGCCACTAAAATTCTATGGGGTGACCCTAACGAGAGCAGAACGAGAAGCCTCCTCCTGAATATGTCCGAGGTTAGTATGATGGTGTGTATTCTTATTTGACAAATCAATGTAATGACATTGAAACGCAGAAACTCTTTGTCAAGGCTTTCGTCAAAATTAGATCCAAATATTTTGAAAGCAATGTTATTACAGATAAAATTTTACCTTCCCCCGATATATTTAAGCAAATTACACAGTGAGACAAAATAAACGAAAATTGAAATACCTGGGAAGTGATACTATTTTTCTGAAAGGTGGATCCGAGTAGAATAAGAATATGTTTTTGGAATTTGCCAAACACTTCCAAAATCTTGAGTTACGGGTAAACCGATTTCTCGTAACTTTAAGCACTTATAAGTCAGTAACTTAGTTAAATCTGAACCGATTTTAAGTTTCTCCATGTATTTTGAAAGCAGAAGCTGAGGTCTTTATAATGACATATATATCATTTTTGGAACCTGGAGAGATATGTTGAGTTTTTTTATTTTAGTTTTGCACCGTTGTCCAAGTTTGGAGATGTTTTTTGAAAGCATTTTATATAGGAACCATAACATTTATTAACTGATTAGAAAACCATGTTTATTCATGAGTAAAACACAACTTTGTTTTAAAAATCCGTTAGCAATTGACAACGTTATTGATCTTTTTCTTAATACTAAATTTTTCCAAAACTGATTTTGCGAAAGATGCTTTATATGGGTCATAAGGCTAAATATGAACCGTTCCTCATACAATTTCGTAGAAAGATTTAGATTTATATAAGAGATATTTCTGCTAAATTTCATCGTGATATTGATGTAATTAAGAGAATTATGGAATTAAAGACATTTGCTTAAGGAGGATTTGCATGGGGACTAGGGTCAAATAAGGTCCGATCAATACAAAAATCGGTATAAATGAGTTTGCTGTAAGCTTTAGTGATACTGCTGATTCTTCAGACAATGCGATCTTATTTGACGTTAGTCCCCATACAAACCCTCAATCATAAAATGACTTGAATTTCATAATTCTCCTTTTAATATAAATATGACGATGAAATTCAGAATAAATAACTTTTAAATAAACATAAATCCTTCCAACAAATTTTTCGAGGATCGGAACATATTTAACCCTATCCCCCATATAAAGCATCCTTCAGAAATCAGTTTTTAAAAAAAAAAAATATGTTGGCTGGTGAAACTTACACATATCTCTTCAGGTTACTTAAACATTATAAAGACCTCAGCTTCTGCTTTCCAAATCCGTTCAGAAACTTAAAATCGGTTCAGATTCAACTAAGTTACTGACTTATAAGTGCTTAAAGGTACGAAAACCCGGCTTTTTATCAGTAATTCAAGATTTTGTAGGTGTTTGGTAAATTTCAAAAACGTACTCTTGTTCTACTCGGATCCACCTTTCCTAAAAATAGTATCACTTTCCAGGTTTTTATTTTTGTCGCATAGTGTTATTGATAAAAAACTGATTATCTGAAAGAGGAGTTGTGCCGATTTGTGACACAGAGATGAAGGACATAGCTAAATCGACTCCGAAATTATTATTAGCCAATTGGTATACTTGCACTTAGGACGAATATGATTGTTAAATCCTGTGTTTTCACTTTATTTTACCAACCACCACCACCACACATAATTACCGACTTGTCTCTCATCAAAAACAAAATAAAGCAAATATTTTTATACCATTATGCATTCACTTATCCGAAAAATACGACTTATGTTACTCTTGTCTTATATTAATATCAAAATTGTAAAAAATGTCGATATACTTATATGTCGGAAAGCTTCATAAAACATTCAACTTCGACAGTTCTGACATTTGATGGTGGGTGTACGTTTCCACTTAGCCGAGTAAATATAACACTTTAACCATTTTTGTTAAGAGTTTGAAAGAAATTTGAGGCAAAGTGTAAATATACCCTTAAATAACTGAAATGTTATCGGTTTTATATTTTTGAAGAATTAAGCGTTTACATAATGGCGTTAGTTTAGACTTTAATACTAATTTTTCTTTCTAGCTTCTGTCAACAACGTTTTCCTTCAAATGATTTAAACGAGTCATCAACAAATTTAAGCCCGTATTCAGAAAGAAGAATGTAAAACAATAATTAAAATTTTGTATGAAAAACTCTAACAAAAACTGAGTAGTTTTCATAAAAAATTTTAAAAATGTTTTTTTTTTTTTTTTTAATTCGGGCATAATTATATTTGTAACTACAAATTTAAAACTGTTAATAAAAATCCATATGTATGAAAATATATGTACGTTTATTCAAACTTACCAATGACCTACGCTAGCACAAATAAATCAAACTTTAATAACTGTTTCAAATACTGAGTTTGTACAGTTTTATACAAAACGCTGCTTTATATTATAAATACAAAAAAATTTAGCTTAACACTATATCATTTGTTGTATTTCCATTTATATGTATAGATGTAACGACTACTTTTAAAATTGTCTGTTACAGATTATTTTATAGCGTTAGTAATTATTTATTTTATTTTCATACTTTTTTTTAAATAATTTTTTTTTAATTTATTTTGTTGTATATTAACTTAAACTTTAGTGTTTTAGTTTATTTTCAGTGAATTATTATTTTACCGCTGCTCCACTACTTTTCATTTACATAAATAATTTTCAATTTTCTTGGCAAAAAAAATGTATATAAAAATTTTCTATAAACTTTATGCGCCTTGTAAAGTTGAATGAAATTTTCAACAAAAAATTTGGAATATTTTTGGAAAATTTTACACGCACACAAAGGCAAAGACAGGATTGGTACGCTCGTGTTTTTAAAACACACATTTGTCTCATAAATATTCATTAAAATTTATTTTGCATAAAAATGAAACACAAACACACACACACGCACACTAACACACTTTGAGATGCTTAATATACACACGCATATATTCATCAGAAGTGAGATCCTTCCGCCGCACAGAGGTGTCGTTACAGACAACCAACCAACACAATTATCACTAGTTGCACATGTTCTTATTGTTTTAGTTGCTGTTGTTGTTTCTTTTAGTATGAGTGTAATATAAATTTATGTTCTAACACAAACATATGTGTGTGTTTGTGTGTTCTAGTATTACTATTAATATTACAGTACACAGGTGTACATTAGTAGGTAAATGTATTTAGGCACATGTGGATAAAAAATTAGGTGTGAACTTTTTCATTTAAATTTAATTTTTGAACTAACTGAAATTCTAAAAGCGAAATGTATCCATTCTTTCAGCTTTACAGAACTATTTTTCCGCCCACATGTATAAATGTTAGAGTGTAAATATGCTTTTGTTGTATTTTTAATTACAATGAACATGGGTAAAGGATTCTAATAGCAAAAGAGCATAGTATAAATAGTAATATTAATGTATGTAAAAAAGGTAGTGATGTCAACCCGTTTCCTAAATTCTTCCTTCTTGTTACTGTAGATGTTGCTATTTTTTTCCTGCTGCTGTTTGTTTGTTTGCTTGACATTTTGTATCATTTGTCAAATGAACTTGACAGCATTTGCTTTGTATTTTAACTTTTCATAATGTTAGTTGCTTTTGTTAATACGCAAACATTCATTCATATTTATTTACACAACCAGTAACTAAAATTTTTCTAGTTTAATTATATCTTCACCAGTCAAGAGAATATTATCCGTTTGAGCTGATATTGGTAACATGCTAACAGTATCAACAAAATCTGAGTCGATTAAACTATGTCCTTCCGTCTGTCTAAAGTGTAACAAAAACTACAAGTCGTAATGTGAAAGATTATTCAAACAAAAGAATACTGTTTAATTTCCGTTTGAATAACAAAAACACAAAACTGAGGTCAAATAAAATATAATTTTATTTTAAACTATATAGTCTATAATTACTTATAGCTCCTCCTGCTTTCAACAATTATTAAAACTCTCACAAATATTTCAAAAAACTTTAGTAACAAAACTTTTAATAGGCAAACATCGTCGAAATTTGTAATAATAGAACCTTAATTATCCATTGTTCCCACATAATACTTCGTTTTTCGAAAATCTGTTTAATGCATATAAATCTCTTTAAAATACCAGTACTGAATAAAGGTTTTCGTGAAGCAAATTTACATGACTGATTTAATTGATGTTAACAAACATCATATGTTATTTAATAACTTTTATCAAACATGATTGTAAGGTAATCATAACGTCGGTCATAACTGACCTTACTTTCGCAGTTGTTTTGTAATGTGTGCGAGTGAGTGACAATGCGGTTTTTTGTTTGTGTAAATAAATTGCAAACTCAACACCGGTTTTCACTCATTTGCATAATAAAATTTCATTTGTGGTTTAGAAAACTTTTAATGCCTGTTGTAATAAATATATTGTTTTATTATTATTATTTAGTTTGGTTATCTGTAATTAAATTTAATTTATTTTTTTATTTACCTAGACGTATGCTTAATATTTTTATTAGATGTTAATATGAAATCACTCATACGCCTATTGGGTAATTTTTGTTTTAACACTATTTCTGTTTTAAACGAGATTTTTGTTTTGATTTTTTTTCTTAATAAAATTTTGACATTTCTTAAATTATTTATGTTTGATTTGTTTTTATATTCTTTTTTCTTTTCACCAACACTTGATTGTTGTACTTTTACTGTTTATTTTGGAGTAAATGTTTTTTTATTAAGTATGCCGACATTTGTGCCCGTAGCTAAAGGACTCCTATTAACAACTAAACACCGACTAAGTTTTGTAACTGTTTATGAATTGTGCCATTCGCCACGACGACCTACCAAACAAGAACACTTTTAGCATAAAAATAGACACATTTATATTGAGTACGACAACAAATGGCTGGCAGAAGGCAGCATAAGTATGCGAATTCGCCGTAACATGTTCGCGCGTTCAACATGTTTTTTTTTTTTTTTTTTTTTGTTAACATTCGTTACACCACAGCCGAGCATCATAAATAATCTATTACAATCTATACTATATATATATATGAGAATAAAAGAGAGAACTTTCCTTACAGAGAGAGAGAAAATAGAGCAGGCGCCTTGTAACCAGAGAGCTTTAAATTTACATTGTTGACTGGGTAAGTGTTGTTGTTTTACGCTTGTAGAAAGCTTTCAATAACTCTGCCTTAAGAACTCTTAAACTAATAAATAACTCTTGTGTTTAAAAAGAGAGTTATTGTGTCTTCTTTAAGGGATTTAATTAATTGTCTAAGGTTAGTTCCATTTATTAAAAGTAAAAAGATTAGATTAGGAATTTATTTAGAAAATACAACTTAAAAAAGCAAATAATACAGCAAAAGTTTTACTTAACTACAAAACATTGATTTTATATTTACATTTTTTTAGGATATTCTTCCTTGCCTAGCTTTTATTTTCAATTTAATCCATCATTAAATTTAATTTCTATAAATTACAAAAACAAACCTGATTTATTTTCATTTGTCTACTGTCCTCCATGTGTCCCAAATTTAAAATTTTTGTTGCAACTATGTGTATGCAGACTTGTCACTTTGTTCTAAAAACTAAACAAATAAACAGACCAACTAACCACCAAACAAACAAACATTCATACACTCCGTTATATTTTTCTATGTTAAAATACATTTGTCGTTCCCCAATGAGAACTGGGTCATCCAATTCTGTTTACATTCATTTTACACAGTAATCACAAGGATTTTAGTGCATTCACATGTGTTACAGTTTTCTGATTTCTATTTTCTTTTCATGCTTCATTCAGGCCAAAATTTGTTTCCGTTTTTTTTTTCTGTTCTTTTATTCACCGAAAATACATTTAATATTATTGCCAAGAATGTTTTATTTTCATCATTCGCTTAATTGTTTTACGAGTATTATTATAATAATTTAATATTTGAGATTTATTTCTCTAACTCTTAAATTCTATATAAACTCTCTTAAATATCTGCAGGACTCTCAAATTTTTAACCGAAAATTTTGCACGTGATGTATATTTTTTTGTATTTTATAGCAACATGTAGCTAGATAAGGATTCACTACTATTTGTTTTGAGAAGAGTTTTGTTTAAAAAAGGATAAAAATACCACACATTCATACTTTCACTTTCAGTTGTTGACAAAATGTCTTAGTCAACAATTCAGGAGCAATAGTAGGATGTTTTTCTCATAAACTGCCTGTCAGAATTCATTTGAAATTGCTTCTGTAACAATTTTAAAGCTATTTTTCTTTTCAAGGCGTCATTATCGCTATATTTATTAATTTTAGATTTTAGTACCTATTAAAATCGTTCATGTTGAATTTCGTAGTTGTACTTATAGTTTTAAGCCAGTACTGAGTGTTGAAATAATTCTTTTGAAGTGGACCATATATGAGAGGTTAGGCCAATTATGGGCCCTTCTCATAAAATTTAGTAGAGATATTTTTATTATGTCATTCCGTTAGTAACACACAGAAATATTGGTCACAGACCCACATAAGTATATATATTCTGATTACTTATTAAATTCTAAGACGATATTGTCATGTCCGTCCGCCCATCTGTCCGTCGATCGTCTGTCTGTTGAAAGCGCGGTAGAGTCCAAAGGAGAAGATCTATGGAGCTGAAATTTTATATAAATATTCTCTGTCAACGCAGTTTGTTTGATATTAAAATTGGGCTATATCGGTCCATAAAGCGGCTCGCCGAAAAACAGTGTATACAGTCATAGTTGATTTATATGAACCAAAATCTTTCTACTAAATTTTACGAGGATCGGTCCTTAATTGATTCTACCCCCCAAATAAGGTCACTCTCAGAAAATTACAATAACGTTAATATCTTGCTTCAAAATTATAGTAAAGCAACGAAATTCAGCATAGTCAAGTTTTAAGGGAATTCGGCTCATAATTGACCCTATCCCCCATATAAGATCCCCTTCAGAAAATTACTATAACGCTTATAACTAGCTTCAAAATGATCAAAATGCAACGAAATTCGAGAGAAAAACATTTTATAGGATTCAAAATCTTTCTACCAAATTTTATAAGGATCGGTCCATAATTTATCCTATCCCCCATATAAGGTCCTCTTAAGAAAATGACTATAAAGTTTATAACTTGCTTCAAAATGATAGTAATGTAACGAAATTCGACAGGAACAAATTATATTGGAATTAAAATCTCTTTGACAAATTTTATAAGGATCGGTCCCTATTCGACACTACCCCTGATATAAGGTCCCCTCAAAAATGACTATAGCGCTCATAACTTGCTTCAAAATTCGACATAAACAAGTTTTAGGGGAACTAAAATCTCTCTATCAAATTTTTTGTAGATCGGCCCGTAATTGACCCTATCTCCCATATAAGGTTTCTCTCAGAAAATGACTATAAAGTTCATAATTTGCTTCAAAATTCCAGTATATCAACGAAATTGGCATAAACATGTTTTATAGGAACTAAAATCTCTCTGCCAAAAAGGTTCATAAAATGGATTTAACGCTTATAAATATAACTTGCTTCAACATAAAAGAATAACAACGAAATTCAACATAAATATCTTCTTCAAAATTATATTCGACATAACGAGTTTTATTGAAACAAAAATCCTTATAAAAACTTAGGACGCTCGATCCAAAATTGACCATGAGTAAATTTACAGAAAATCAATATACATTACTCTATAAATCATTAAACAAATATATTATGATAAAATAAATACTACTATCCCTGACGTTCGTATAACTATTTTATACGATAAAAAAGTTTAGAATAAATCCAATAAATGATTAAATTGTGGTAGCAAAAGGATATATAGTAAAGGTCCACTTTCCGAAATTCACTTGAAATTTATGATACATGAATTGATGGTGGGTATATAAGATTCGGCACAGCCGAATATAGCTCTCTTACTTTTTGTTGTATTGTATAATTTTAAGGCAGTAATTAGCGTTAAAGCCAATTTTAAAACACTTATGTCTGTAAAAACTGATATTGAATATCTTTCCGTTCGCACCCTATCGTGCTTTCAACATCAGACATGGTTAGATCGTTTTTGAATTTAATAAGGACCCACAATATATAAATATATACTTTATTGGGTATATGATCAACATTTCGATGTGTTACAAAGGAAATGTCAAAATAAATATACCCCCATCATTTTTATGGTTGATAAAAAAAAAATGGATTTCCCCACGGGTACTTGTTATACCCTACACCACTTTAATGGGAATGGTAATTGGATTTGTGCTGATGTTTATAACGCGTGTAAGTAATGGGTACCAAACCCACCTTTAAGTATAACATTCGGCTCAGAACTATTTTCTGTGTCTATTAAGCCATGTCTGTTCGTCCGTCTGTCCACTTAAAATTTGTAATCAAGGTCGCAATTTGGAGATATTACTATATTTACATATTACTTTTGATCAAAAAATCCCCATACAACTGGACCCCAAATTTCGCCACCCTCTGAAATGGTTTCAACGGCATTAATTCCCTTATAAACACTTCGAAGCTCCGGCCTATTAGGTAGGTTGATAGGAGGATGTATATTACATCAAATCCGAAGAAATACACCTAGGCCACTATCGGGCCTGTTGTGCGTTCCTTATCATGAAAAAAAGTTCACTGAATAAATTATTTTTCAGAGTTCAGAAACTCAGTTTCCTGAACGTTATTATTTCCGGAATAACATCACTTCCAAGATACTTGGATCTAACTTCGACGAATGCCTGGCAGTGGCAAAGAAAGTGCTCACTGTCCTCTTCACATGCTCTACATTCGTCTGAATCCGCACGTCCAATTTTGCATAGATGTGCTCGTAATCATGTGTGTCCACTCAGAATACGTACCATCATACTAACTTCAGACTGGCTCATTTTGAGGAGATTTTTCGTCTTGCTGTCATCAGGGTCACCCCATAGGATCTTCCTGGATCTACCAACTGTTTCATTATTTCAAGAAGCCTTATGGGATTCTCTCAAACATATTTTTAGTTCAGCTTTTGTTGCGTCGAATGGTTTCGCGTTTGTTAGGTTAACTGCTTCGAGCTCCCTACTTTTTAAAGCTATTACATTCGCCCTTTCGTTACCGACTACTCCCGAGTAGGCTGGTACCTATATGATGTAAACCTTACCTCTGGGAGAGTATTCAGTTAAAGCTTTCTTACAATCCAATGCGGTCTTAGATTTAGTTCTATCGCCTGATATCGCCCTAATTGGCTTCTGGCTATCGGTAAATATATTAAGCGCTGTGGGCGCCATTTTTATTCTAATCCAATTTACGCATTCCGTTATTGCTCGTACTTCTGCCTGAAGCTTGTGTTATGATTTGGTAAACGGTGGTATATTTCTGTTTCTGGGTCTTCAATATAGAACCCCGTGTAACAACGGATTCCTACTAATGTTCCGCTTGACCAAGACATTCTATCTGGGATCAGCGTTTCAATGTTTCCATCACATTCTGTGTCTGGTATACGATCAGGCACGTCCGATGATTGTGTATATCCTTCCAATGTGCCCAGTATACATTGATGACGTGTCCTATAACCGCTTTTGGCCATTTCGCCTAAAGTGAAGAGCCGTTCGGCTGTAAGCGCCTCCTCATATCTTATATATGTTTCAATGGGTGGAATATCTAGCAACGTTTCCAGAGCCTTGGTACACATGGCACCACTTATACCCAAGCAGCATGTACGCTGAACTCCCTGTAGTAGTTTAATATTACACTTTATGTCTAAAGCAGTCCACCAGATTATTGAAGCATAAGCTAGAACAGGTCTAATTGCACTTTTATAAAGCCAATTTGTCATAGTAGGACTAAGACCCCATTTCATGCCTATAGTTCTCCTACATATCGCCCAGCACCGATGTGCCTTGTTGATCCTATCCTCTATGTGGTGGCTCCATTTTAATTTCCGGTCGAGAATTACACCTAAGTACTTAACTTTGTCTGTCACCGGTATCTTCTTGCCCAGGAAGCAAGGTTCAGTATACGTAGAAATTTTTGTCATTCTTGTGAAAAGACAGATTTCCGTCTTCGCCGGGTTAACATTGAGGCCTCTCGGTTGATCCCAGCTCAAGGCCGTATTCAAAGCCTCCTCAGCTCTTTTACACAAGTAATTTGGATCCTTTCCCTTTAAAAGAATTACGACATCGTCTGCATAGCAGACAGGTCCTTTCTCGGTTAGGGTCCTTAGGAGGCTATTAATCGTGGTAACCCAGAGTAAAGGTGACAAAATGTCACACTGTGGTATACCGCGAAATACCTTTTTCCTGATAGTTATATCGTACATCTCGCAGCTTATCCATCTGCTTCTTAGCATGTGGTTGATCCAATTACGGAGCACCCGGTCAACATAAAACTGGTCTAGGGATTGGATAAGAGTATTAGTGTGCACGTTATTGAAGGCGCCTTCGATGTCAATACATACCGCCAGTGTATATAGTTTGCTATCAAAGGATGCACCTATGTAGTTGACAACTTCGTTTAAAGCGGTTTCCACCGATCGTCCCTTTACATAAGCATGCTGCTATATAGCTCCGGCCTATACATGAGAGTTGTATTCCATTTTCGGTCGGATATATGTGTTGTAAATAGTAAGAAGATCAGATGGAATAAAGTATGTCTTACACCATTTCAATAAACCGAAACACTTGAATGCTTCTTTCAACACTTGAAAAATGTGTTTAGTCCAGCGAACATGGCACTGTATTTTTATGCCCAGAACATCAAGAGTTTTCGATTCCTTAATATTTAGACCACTCATAAATATAGATGGACATGGAACATTTACGGTGTGATATCGATTTTTTGTTGCAAACATAAAAATTAAAACTAATGTTTCCTAAAATATTAGATAAATAAATTTTAATTTAGCCAAGAAATTTATGAAAATACTAATATCTTCTCTAAAAGTTATTTTAAAAAATAGTAAAATATCTTGAAACATTCAATGCCATTTTTCTCGAAACGACTTTTTTCGGTTTATGCCAGTCTTTTGGTAAGTGAGCGATATCGTAAGCCATGCCCGACTATATTTCTTTCTTTTTTATGTCGTTTTGTTGGTATTAGCGAAATAAATTAGCTATTTTATTAAGCATCAAATTGAAAATTTACCGTTGCTATTTTTCTATTTTATGTGTCTCACATGTCTACTTAAAAAATTACAAATTATCCAATAAATAGAGTACAATAAAATCATTTTACAAACTGTATTTACCACCTTTGTTGAAAGTAAAGAAACCCCTGAAACAAGTGCCACTTTATATCATTCGTTTTTCTAGAAAATTTGTTTTTTAAATACATGATGTTTTACTTAAAACTTTGAAGAAAATATAAAATGACTCATGTAAAATATCATTTGGCAAATATTACTATTTTGTACCCATCATCAAAAAAGATAGGGGTATATTTATTTGATCATTCAGTTTGTTACATATTTAATCCAATTTTGTATTTCGAAGAGAATTTGATGACTTATCAACTGATTATTCTTCAACTACTTTTGATGACCAAATATTGATCAATCAGTTGAGTGCTAAAAAACTCGAAAATTACCAACATTTATGTGTAAAATACGGTTTATTTAAATAAAAATTATTTATGTAATTCGACACAAAAATTTTCTCTAATGTATCATCTAAAGTTCTTATATGAACACATATCGGAAAGGTCAGATTCGGTATAGCAGAATATGAAAATAGCTCTTACTCGTTTCTCGTGAAACAGGAATCTGAACGGAATACATTCACCTAATGGTACATGTTTTTTATTTCTGTTTCTTTACCAGAAACAAAAACATTTAACAACATCATCACATGATATTTCTTGTACGGCTTTCGAATTATGAAGGAAATAATATGAAATACGACCAACATATAGCAATAATAACAACAAAGTGAAAAAAATAAAAATATAACAATAAAAGTTTAAAATGTTTAAAGTACTTTTTTATTTAAATAAACAACTTTGAAAGTCAAGTCTTCTTATTTTTAACACTTTTTCATAATTCATTCCTTTTCGGTTGCTGTTGTTGGTCTTCTTTGCTACACATTTCCCGTGTTTTTTGCTTTCTTCCTTTTAAAATGTTTACAACATTAATGGATGGCTTCTGTAAGTTAACGCACAAATAACAAAACCAACAATAATAAAAAAACGTAAACAACAAAAAAGTTGTTAAAATAATCCGGCCAAAAACACACAAATATTCTTTATGACAACTCAATTTCGAAACAAAAGAAATGTCTAAAATACATGCACATTCAAAGACACACATACATCCCAGAAGTTTTACAAGGATTCATTGTATCTCTTTTCGAAAGTGTTTATTACAAGTGGTTAACTCTTGGCTGACTAGAATTTATATATGTATGAATACATTTTATTTGTCTCATTTCATATTTAAGTATTTTTTGACAGAAAGAAAGTCAATCGTCACTTTATTGACCTCAAGTAGTTTAAGGGGTAGTTCATTATCACTGCAATGGACCTACTTTGAATCAGTAGTAGTATTTTCCCCAAATGTCTTACAACTTGGTTGATTCGAATTTATATGTTAATTTGTTTACTTTTAGATCACTTTAGTGTCCGCAAATAACCATGAGTTAAGCTGATCATAACATGATCAGCAAAAATAGTTAATGTATCCATTTTCCTCAATTGTTAAACTAGTTTGTTCACACGACATCTTAGTAATCATTGGTAATCTACAGTTTGGGACAGCAACTCAGAACTGTCGGGATATATTGGGTTAAACAAATGTTAAAGTATGTAAGGTTTTGTGTATGTAATAAGATTTGCGTGTGTATTGGTTGCTTCGTTGGTAAGTTGTAATATTACAAAATTCAAGCACATAAATTTATGTCAAATAAGAAACACACACACACATGGAGAAAATAGTGTAGATAGAACACCTTGTTTGACAAGAAATTTATTTTGACTTTTAAGTACCACATTATGCCCTACACCACAATGTAGTCATACACTTGTATCCCCATGCATGCATATTTGTGGAAGATAGTTAGAAACATCCTAAATAATTAATTTACCAACTAAATTCTATGAAGATAGCAATGGCTTTATTTTAATGTAATTTTTTTTATTCGGCGGTATATCAGGAATTTCCAAAGCCGAGTAAAGCTAGAAGGACGAACAAATATTTCCCTCAGAATGTCTAAAGTCGTAAGTGCAACATTGCATGACTTCGACGTCTGGTAAATGGGCTCACTCAATGATACTTCCTGGAGAATCCTGCAGAGCTTAAACCCATTTTTAACTACATATAACACTTTTACTGATATGGCTCACCAAAAGTCGACTTAAATTCCTCATATCATTAAAACATGTCATATTTTATTTTCTAATATTCAAATAATAGAGCAGACACATTAACTCATTCTCATATAAACGTTTAAATAAATACACACACGAATTATTAGACTTAAATTTAATGCCATTAAATACTTCATATACATATTTACACATGTAACCTTATTTACTTACGCGTACACACGCTAGTAACCACTAGAAAAAGGGGTATTGAATTGAATTATGATTCTCTAAGTACTTTCGAAAAGTTACCTTTTTTATAAATAAATATTTATTTATTGTCCTACAGTGAAACGAATTCAGTTTGATGGAAGTTGTAATAACCCTGTTTTTTAGATGGGTATTTGAAATACTATTATTTAAACACTTTAAAGCTCCTTTGGGGTTATATATTTAATGCAATTTTGTTTTTAAACTTAAGAAAACCTACCAAAATACTCATCAATATATCTGTTAAAATATGTGTATTTTGGACCGTACCTAAGTTGATGTTAAATATGGGCAATTCCATATTATCGTACGTGAAATTTGTACGCCTTCATAGTTGTACAGAGTTTGCAAAAACAGTAGCACTTGAAAAATAATTTTGTCATTCTGATCCATTCAGAGGATACTCCATTGTTTTCGAAAATATGGATTAAAATAAGGCGATATCATACGTGACAGAAAACGGATTTGTTTTAAAGTACAAAATATATGAAAATCTTTCTTTTTATACCCACCATCAAAAAAGGTGGGGTAGTATATTGTTTTTGTCACTTTGCTTGTAACACATCGAAATATTGGTGTAAGACCCAGAATAGTATATATATTCTTGATCCTCATTAGATTCTAAGACGATCCATGTCCGTCCGTCTGTTGAAAACACGATAGAGTTCGAACAGAAAAAGCTAGAGGGCTGAAATGTTCCAAAAATTCTGTTTATTGATGCAAGTAGTTTGGTATTGAAAATGGACAATATCGGTTCACGTTTTCGCATAGCCTCCGAACAAGTGACCCCCCAGGAAAACAAGTTTAACAGTCATAATTGGATTAAAAATACCTGTATAGCTATGAAATTGCACAAAAACAAATCTTATACAAACCAAAATCTCTCTACTAACTTTTAAGAGGATCGGTCCACAATTGACCCTACGAGTAGGTCTATGAAATTCGACATAAACAACTTTTATGGGAACTGAAACCTTCCAACCGACTTCGATTAGGATTGGTCGATAACAGTTCCTACCTCCCATTTAAGGTCCCCTTCAGGAAACAAAAATTGACCCTACCCCATATATGACCCCTACCCAGTGATGCCAAGTGTAGGGATTTTTCCCTTTTTTAGGGATTTTTTTCAACATTTTCACGTGTAGGGAAAAAGGGAAAGATTTCTTATTATTGTCAAATTGTAGGGATTTTTCAATTTCATAGTTTTTAACAACTAAAAATATACCCTTTCATGTATTAAACTTTAAAATTAAAAATGAAATCAGTTTTAAGTGTATCGTTAGTAAAAATTCCGCTTGTAATTTCTACAATATATGTACCTACATATCTCTACAAGACTGGCATAATCCAAAATTCGGGTTTCTTGAACTAAGGTCTACAAAACATGCGACATACTAAAATCTTTCATATAGATTTAATGTTCTGAAAATTTATAAAAGTAAACCGCAAAAAGTAAACGCAAAAGTAAACCTTATTTAAAATAATTATTTTATGAAAATTATTTTGTTGGGGGCACATAAAATAAATTTTTAACATCGAATCGTGATACTGCCATAAATCTTTCAATTGTCTTGGTTTTTTAATCTTAACTGAAGAGTGAGGGTTGGAAGATTTGTATGATATAAAATTGAAAGAAAAAAAATTTAAAACTTAAATTCTAGAAATTTTATTCCTAAAATTAAAAAAATACATATATATGTATATATGTATATTATAAAACGGAGCTAATATTTTAGTTTTTTATGTTATTTTTGTATTTTTTTAAGATAAACTTGGAAAAAAGTAGTGTAGGGAAAAATGTAGGGAAAATAAAAAGTGCGTGTAGGGAAAAAAGGGATTTTTTCTCACAAGCGTAGGGATTTCTGAAAAAAACCTCCTGGCATCACTGCCCCTACCATATATGGTCCACACCAGAAAATAACTTTAACGCTCATTACTAGTTAAAAATACGAGAACAGTAATGAAATTCGATGTAAAAAAAATTTTATGGGAACTGAAATCTTTCTACCGAATTTGATGAGGAATGGTCGATGACTGACCCAACCCTGATAAACGGGTTTATTCAGAAAATTACTTCAAAGCTATTGACTGTATTAAAGATACGAATACAGCTATTAAATTGTTGTATAAACCGATGAGGATTGGTCCGGAATTGACGTAATCCATAACTTTCAAATAAAACAAGTTTTTGAGATATTTTTATAATGAACATATTGATATATCATACGTGACTTTGTATTGTATCTAAAAAATTATTGTGTTAGAACTACGGCCAAATGAGTTCCAACTATTACAAAAATCGGCAGTATTGTTAGGCTTCTATACATTTTTGATCTGCCGATTTTTGAAGGGATAGTATTATAATTAACAGAATTATGAGCTAATAAGCTATAATTTCGTGTCCGATTGTATGTCGATTAAGTGTAATAATGGACCCAACAATGAAATTTTTAACAGCCTTGGTCTTTGGTACAACAAATGATCATACACCAATTTTTGTTGAATTATCTTCAAAAAAGCAAAAGTTATTTTTTCCATATATATGTACGTAAATTTTTAAGGTGCAGAAAGTATTTAATCTATAGATTTTTTAATAGAATATAGGTTAAAAACTTTGTCCTACACCAATTACGAATTTTAAATGTGATTTATTTTCAATAATAAATTTTATCAAATTTTTATGTATCTTGAAAATTGCGACCAGTAGCGAACGCACAAAGTTTACACGAAAACACAGACGGACATAGCTTCATCAAATCCGAAAGTGATCATGATCCGACTCGTATAATTTAAGATGGGTGTGAGTGTTAAAACATTAGCACCACCCTCTACACTATAGTGTTGGGTGGCATAAAAACAGGCTTTTTGAAATAGGATGTATATGGGGGACAGGGAAAAAATTGGTCAGATCCTTATAAAATTTATTGACGGGATTTGTGTTTATATTAAAGTTATTTCTGCCGAATTTAATGGCGATACTAGTGTTTATTGGTGAATTGTGGACATTCAACTAATTTTCCGAAGGGCACTTTGTATGGGGGCTAAGGTCAAATAAGGCTTAACTTTAAGCATATATTGTAATACAAATAAAGTTTTTTTGTGAGGAATTTCATCGTGATACTAGTGTTTATTACTGAATTGTGGACATTCAACTCATTTTCCGAAGGGGGCTTTGTATGGGGGCTAGGGTGAAATTATGCCCGATCATTACGAAAATTTATAGTGTTATTTATGCTTATATAAGACTAAGTTGTGTCGATTTTTGGAAAAATAGTTGTATATATGTATATAGTTATGAAAGTTCCAAATCAGAGGTCCGGTTGTATGGTGGCTAGGGCAAAAATTGAGCCGATCCTTATAAAATTTATTGGTGGAATTTATGTTTATATAAAAGTTATTTGTGCCGAATTATATCGAGATTTATATAATTTATTATTTATTAGTGAATTGTGTTCAAGTCATTTTCTGAATTGGACTTTGTATGGCTAAGGTCAAATGAGGGCCGATCATTACGAAAATCGGCAGTATTATAGTAGATACTACATACTAGAACTAGATACATACTAGAACATTTAAGATAATTATGAGGTCAAAAGCAATATTCGGGGGGTCCGGTTGTATGGGGGCTAGGTGAAATAATGGACCGATTTCACCCATTTTCAATAGCGTCCTTGGATCAAAAGAGGCGTACATGCCAAATTTTATCAAATTATCTTTAAAATTGCGACCAGTAGAGTGCGCACAAGGTTTACATGGACACACAGGCGGAGCCGATTGGCATACTTTAAGGTGGGTATATGATAAATATTGGGTGTTACAAACATCAGCACAAACGCATAATGCCCTCCCCACAATAGCGGTGTAGGGTATAAAAATAATTTTTATGTTATGTTCCTCAGTTCACTACCATCGATTGAAAATCCTGACATCAGTATAATATGTAAAATATAATATATCCTTCTTTTTTGAATCAGGTCTCAAAAATTACCAAATTTTGAGCTGATTTGGGAAAAAATAATTTAAATTTTTTAGAGTATTTTTGGTGATTATGAGTGGGTTTGATACACATTTTTTTTTTGCTTTTTATTGAAATGTACTTATGTGAAAAATATCCGTAATTCTTACACAGAAAAATATTTGAGAAATTGGTTGATTCATATCTGATTTTTTTCAGTCGTTTTACTGACCAGAAATACTGTAAAAAATATAATTGTTTTTTTTTGCGATTTTGAGGCCCATTTCGAAAAGATAGCTGATAATTTTTTGTGATCATATTCTACTGATATCAAGATTTTCAAGCGCTGGTATCGATCTAAGAACTTTTTAAAAAATGTATGTATGTTTTATTTTTCTCTTATTTATTACATTATACTCATCGTTTCAGATGTATTCCTACAATAAAGTGGTCTATAGGACACCCCAATGTTTAGTAGAATAAAATCGATTCCACTTACTATCAGCTGATAAGAAGCCATCCTTTTGAAGTATGTTGAATTTAAATTCGCTTAAAGAATACTTAATTTGTTATGTTTAATAATTCTTAAACAGTTTATGTGAATTCACTCTGAAACCAACATGACAAAACCATGATGTGTTTTCTAATTTATTTATGAATAAAAAGCAACACATTGACGCAAAAAGACTAAACGGGTAACACTGATTATAAAATGCTTTATATTCCAAATTCCAAATAAATTTATACAATAATAATTCAAAGACTTTTATTTTAATTATATGCCAAAAAAAACAAAACAAACAAATAACATAAACAAAACTAACAACAATAACCATAAGCAAATGAATAAAATTTACCACCAATATGAGTGATAATGAATTAAGAAAGTTTGTTTTAACACTTTTCTCAAAAGAAAATTCGCTAATTTATGGATGAATCTTTTAATTAGTTTATATTTACAAACACAGCACAAGTTTATTACATTTTGTACCCATAACTCCTCCTTCCACCACATTTTATAAGAATTAGGGCCTTAAATGGTAGTACTGAGCAGGAGAAGCGACAGGAGCCTGTCAAAAACAAACACAAAATGGCAATATAACAAAAAATATTTACCAGTACAAATATAGATTCAAAAACTCGTAATACAATTAAGTATAGATAACGATGACAAGGATAACAAGGCTACAATTCAAGGATAATAATCATCAAGAAAATTATGATGATGACGGCGATGTCGATGGTCGTCATTATTAAATGACTAAAATAACAGTTTATTTAACAAGAAAAAACTTTATACCCACTGACATACACGCATTCAAATAGACGGAGGCGTTGTTAGACTCTTTCATAATCAAGAAATAAATTGTATATGTAGAGGTAAAAATAGCAACAATAATATGAATAATATTTATTATGGAAATACACTTATTATTTTGAAAAACACCTTTAATAAAGTTTTGCCACTTAAATTAAGACTATTAATGTTTGGTTCAACCCCGATGTGAATACATTTATTGTTTTTTTTATTAAATTATTTTGTGCTTATACCCTACGCTCTGTTTTGATACAATTTTTGTTCAGGGTTATTTATTTAGGTTTATTTATGTTCTCACTATGAAATATTCCAGTTGAAAAGATTCCTTCCTATCCTTTCCAGTAAAAATGCCAGTGTTTTATTTAAAGATTAAATTCGAAATAAATATGTATTTGTGTTTTATAAGTCACATCTCCCTGTATATTATCATAAGGATCGGCCCATAATGGACCCTGCACCCATTAAAAAATCGTTTTAATGATGGATGTATTTATAAGATTCGGTATAATCGGTATTATCAATCTTATTTCTTTTAAAAAGGTTCCTTGAATTACGAAACTTCTATAGGGTATATTTCATGGTCTCCATCAATTCCATAAAAAAATTTCTAATTAACAAAACGTAAAGGGTGTGAAATGTAAAAAAATTTCACTCATTCATTTAATTATGAATTCAATGGTTTGTGTTAATATAATTTCCCTTCAACAAAAATAAAACCAAACTATGAACAACTACAACAAAAAGCAAATACTGGCAGCCAAAGAAAAACGTGTTCACATGCAGGCTTCATTGTGTTCGTACTATATTAAAACTTTATAGTACCTGGTTCCTTTAGCGATATTGTATTAGCAGAGTTTTAATCCTTCAGTATAATTGTGTGTACATACGTACTATGTAAATATGTCTGATTTGTTTTACATGTAGTAGCATTAATTAGTTGAACAACTTATAAATGAATTAATATAAAAATTCCATGGAATGAATTTCGTTTGCATCCTTTCAAAAGATACAGTAAAATAACAGCATTCATGGCAACTAACCACAGTGATTTAGACATGTTTTTTTGGATATGTGTATGTTCGTTACGTATTAGAAATATTGTAATAATGTTGAAATTTTAAGTTGACTTGCCTTTTCAAGAAAGTTACTACGTTTGATATACTTCAATATGTATTCGATCCCAAAAATATATTTTAGGTATTTATTTCTTTTCGGAATAATGAAATAACTCATTTTAAATGTGAAGTAATGCACCAAAAAGCGGATTCAATCCTAAAAATTTCTTTTTGTTGTTGCTTTCTGAAAAAATTGGGTAGTTATTTAATTTTTGTTTCGTAGGAAGATATCTCATGCTGCCGATCACCTCAAAATCACTAAAAAAATCATCTCCACTATAGTGGTGTAGAGTATAATTATATATTATGGTGCTGTAGTAAAAATATAAAAAGTTGACTTCAAATATTAAGCATACAATTAATTTACTGTTTATAGTGACAAGTGTATTACAAGTCATTTTTTAAAATTCATCATTTCATTAGAAATAAACAAGTACTTATGAGTCCTATATTCGGCTATGACGAATCTTATATACCCTACAAAAGTAAAATGTGATTTATTTTTCATAATAAAGCATTTAAGTTCAATTGTACTTAAGCCATTTATTGTTGAAAAAAATGTGCACATTTAAGTCAAATTTTGATAGGAGTTTGCATAAAGACTAGGGTCAATGAGGTCCAGTAATTATAAAATTCATGAGGGTCATCAAAGCTAGTATAGAACTTGGTTTTGCAGCTTTTTGTCGAGATACGAGTATATTAAACATAATTATGAACTTAAAAGCCCTATTCGGCGGGTTCATTTGTATGGAGGCTAGGTGATATAAAGGACCGATGTTAACCATTTTCTATAGGCTTCGTCTCCGGTACCATAGAAGATCATGTGCCAAATATCATTGAAGTATTTCGAAATTGCCACCTGTAGTTTGATTACAAGGTTTACAAGCCCTATTCGGGTGTTCAGTTGTATAGGTGAAAAAAAGACCGATCTTAACTATTTTCAATAGGCTTCGTCCCTGGGATATTGAATGAAAATAGCGACTTGTAGTTTGATTACAAGGTTTACGTGGACGGATGGACGGACAGACAGACAGACAGACAGACAGATAGACGGACAGACAGACAGACGGACAGACAGACAGACAGACAGACAGACAGACAGACAGACAGACAGACAGACAGACGGACAGACAGACAGACAGACAGACAGACAGACAGACAGACAGACAGACAGACAGACAGACAGACAGACAGACAGACAGACAGACAGACAGACAGACATACAGACGGACATAGTAAAATCGACGAAAATTATTCTATGCCTATTGGTATACTTTAAGGTGGGTATAGGACCACACTAAAGTGGTGTAGGGTATAACTAAATACATATAGCAATGAAGTCACATAATGTCGTTTACATTGTATTTTGCTATGTAATGACAAAAATTCGAATTTTTTAACGATATTTTTATGGGTTGTTTAGCAATTTCGCTATAAAGAATGTTTGATAGAATTAGATACCCTAAGATATCTGGGGTCTTTAGAAAATTGCTTTAAACTGACATGCAGACAAGCAGCTAGACGGATGTAGCTTAATCTGCAAGTAAATAGAATATGTTTACTTGACTTTTAAAATTATATTGTGGAAATTACAAACGTAATGACAAACTTATGTATATATTTATGTACCCTATTCACGAAGTTGAATGGTAGTTATAAAAAAGCATTCAAATTTAATTACAAGTATAGGCACAGTTTTTTATACATTCATACATATATTTTAATTAATACAATATTTATTGAAATATGATACTTTACGCATGACGTAATAAATATGAGCTCTTAAATCGACATAATTTCTAAATAAATTCAATTCAAAAACATATTTCTAAAGAAGATACGAGGGAAGACCAGTAATAATTTTGATGTATTAAAAAAAAACTTAAATATATGAAGCATGGATGCGAATATGGGCATAAAGACAACCTTGCCCAAAAAGCGGGTAACAGTTTTCAACTGATCTACTTACATCTATTTCTGCAGAGATAAATTGAAATTTAGCTTATAAAACTCAATTTTATAATCTCATTTAATAAAATGTAGCAAAAATAGCTTAACAAATTTTTTATAAATATTTAACGAATTTATATAACTGTAAATATACACATGTAGATAGAAAATGTAAAACAAAATATAATTTTGAATCACTTAAAAAGTTTTGAAAACACCCAAAAATTAGATTTTTTAGGTATTTGGCCATTAAACTCATACCAGGGGCGGGGTTATCGAAACCCTTAAAAACAATTAAGAACACATCTTAATCTAATATGGTCACTATAATTTGATATCGACTTTGCGATTCACGAGTTTTTACCCAAAAGTTTAATTTTTTATAAAAAATATACGCTTTTAGATGGACCTGGTCCCTTCGGTATCAAAAATCAAATTCCTTTTCATTTAAAATATTTCATGCTAAGTTAGCTTTTAACAAGTTAGAGTGCTAAATTCGGCTGAGCCGAATCTTAAATACTCTCCACCAGCTACTTTTATATTAAGACTTTTCTAATTGGTCAAATATTTGTAGAAATAAGTTATCTCATGTCTTAAATTAAAAAATCCCAAGATTTAAACAGCTTAAATCTATTACAATTCCAAGATTTATTGAACATTACAAACGCAATTTTCTTTATATTTTTATAGCGCTTAGCGATATTTAGTAATTTGCATGTATGCATGTGTGTGAAAATTAAAGGATTTTCAAAATACATATATATAATCTACACAAATTGATAATGCAACTAGTTAAATACGGTTAAAGTGCTTTCAGGGGCAGGACCTAGATATGACCAATTATAGTCCGATCGTAAAAAATTCTTTAAGCTAAATTTCTGTACATAAAAGCTATATTTCAGTAAAATTTTATATATATATTGTAATTTAGTAATAAGTAATGTGTGTTTAAGTGATTTTCGAAAGGGAACCTTGTATGGGACCGACCGCACCCATGTTATGAGCCGATCGTGAGAAATCTTGAAATAGAATTTTTGTATACAAAACTAATATTTGTGGCAAATTTTGTATCAATAGCTTTATTTGGTAATGAGTAATGTGCGTTTAAGAGATTTTCGTAAAAGGACCTTGTATGAGAGCTATGACGAATTATATATAAAAACAAAATTTCAAAATTCTGCAACTATATCATTATTTGGTAATGAATATTGTGCATTTAAGTGATTTTCTGGAGGGGACCTAGTATGAGAGCTATGACCAAATATGGACCGATCGTAAAACAATTTTATAGTATAATTTATGTATATAAGAGCAATAATTTTGCTAAATGTATGATATCAATATTTGGTAATGAATTATGTGCATTTAAGTGATTTTCGGGAGGGAACCTTGTATGGGAGCTATGACCAAGGTTGGACTAATCGTGAAAAAATTTTGAAATAACATTTATGTGTACAAAAATAGTATTAATGCCAAATATTTTATGGGTATCACTATTTCCTAATGAGTTATGTGCCTTTAAGTGTTTTCTGAAAGGCACCTTGTATAGCAGCTATGATCAATTATGGACAGATAGGAAAACAATTTCACAGTAATATTTCTCTGTATATGAGCAATACTTCTGCCAAACTTTTTAGTTAGTAATGAGTTATGAGCGTTTAAGTGATTTTCGGGAGGGGACCTTGTATGGGAGCTATGACCAATTATGGACCGATCGGAAAAAATTTTCACAGTAATATTTCCGCGCATATGTGCAATACTTGTACCAAATTTTATATGGATATCCTAATGTAGTAATGAGTTATGCGCGTTTAAGTGATTTTCGTGAGGGTACCTTGTATGGGAGCTATGACCAATTATGGACCGATCAGAAAAAACTTTCACAGTAATATTTCTGTGCATATGGGTAATTTTTATACCAAATTTTATATGGATATCTTAATTAAGTAATGATTTATGCGCGTTTAAGTGATTTTCGGGAGGGGACCAATTATGGACCGATCGGAAAAAACTTTCACAGTAATATTTCTGTGCATATGGGTAATTTTTATACCAAATTTTATATGGATATCTTAATTAAGTAATGATTTATGCGCGTTTAAGTGATTTTCGGGAGGGGACCAATTATGGACCGATCGGAAAAAACTTTCACAGTAATATTTCTATGCATATGGGCAATACTTATACCAAATTTTGTATGGATATCTTAATTTAGTAATGAGTTATGCGCGTTTAAGTGATTTTCGGGAGGGGACCTTGTATGGGAGCTATGACCAATTTTGAACCAATCCAAAAAAATTTTCACAGTAATATTTCTATGCATGTGGGCAATTTTTATACCAAATTTTATATGGATATCTTAATTAAGTAGTGATTTATGCGCGTTTAAGTGATTTTCGGGATGGGACCTTGTATGGGAGCTATGACCAATTATGGACCGATCGGAAAAAACTTTCACAGTAATATTTCTATGCATATGGGCAATACTTATACCAAATTTTATATGGATATCTTAATTTAGTAATGAGTTATGCGCGTTTAAGTGATTTTCGGGAGGGGACCTTGTATGGGAGCTATGACCAATTTTGAACCGATCGGAAACAATTTTCACAGTAATATTTCTATGCATATGGGCAATACTTATACCAAATTTTATATGGATATCTTAATTAAGTAATGAGTTATGCGCGTTTAAGTGATTTTCGGGAGGGGACCTTCTATGGAAGCTATGTTCAATTATGGACCGATCCAGAAAATTTTTCTCTGAAAGAATTCTATTGACATAAGATTTTAATTTGTAAAATTTTGTGAAGATATTGACATTGTGATGGAAGTTATTAACGAAAAACCCATTTTCCGGGAATATGTACTTTTGTATGGGAGGTATATGAAATTGTGGACCGATTCTGGCAATTTTCTGCACGGATCAAGATCTTGTGTAGAAACGAGTGTGTGGTGATTATCATGGAATTATCTTGCATAGTTTTGGAGAAAAATACATTAGAATGTGTAAAAATGCTTATTTTTTTCGAGGTTGTTTTAAATTTTGATTCATAACTTTGCCCGATGTGAATCGATTTTGCTCATTTTCAATACCAAACTGTACCGGATAACAATGAATATTTTGGGTGAATTTGGTTAAATTACATTGCTTCATTTTAACGTAAGCGTGTTTTACACAGACAGACAGACAGACAGACGGATGGACGGACGGACAGACGGACATAGCTAAATCGACTCAGAATTTCATAAGGACCCAGAATATATATACTTTGTTGGGTCTCAGATGAATATTTCTTGGTGTTACACACGGAATAACAAAGTTATATATACCCTCTATCACCACTGATGGTGGTGGAGGGTATAAAAAAGTGTAAATTCTTTATACATATTTTTAGATATTTTTATACCCTCCACCACCATCAGTAGTGATAGAGGGTATATAACTTTGTCATTCCGTGTGTAACACCAAGAAATATTCATCTGAGACCCAACAAAGTATATATATACTGGGTCCTTATCAAATTCTGAGTCGATTTAGCTATGTCCGTCTGTCTGTCTGCCTAAAACACGCTCACGTTAAAACGAAGCAAAGGAAGTTAACCAAATTCACCGAAAATATTCACTGTTGTTCTAAGCAGTTTGGTATTGAAAATGAGCAAAATCGGTTCACACCGGGAAGAGTTATGAATCAAAATTTAAAACAACCTCGAAAAAAAAAGCATTTTTTACACATTCTGATGTAATTTTTTCGAAAACCATGCAAGATAAATTCATGAAAATCACCATACATAAGTTCCTGCACGAGAGCTTGATCCCTGCTAAAAATTGGTAGCATCGGTCCACAATTTCATATACCTCCCATACAAAAGTACATATTCCCGGAAAATGGGTTTTTTGTTAATAACTTCCATCACAATGTCGATATCTTCACAAAATTTTAGAAAATTTTAGATCGGTCCATAATTGGTAATAGCCCCCATACAAGGTCCCCTCCCGAAAATCACTTAAACGCACATAACTCATTACAAAATTAAGATATCCATACAAAATTTGGAATAAGTATTACTCATATGCACAGAAACATTACTGTGGAATTTTTTCCCGATCGGTCCATAATTGGTCATAGCTCCCATACAAGGTCCTCTCCCGAAAATCACTTAAACGCACATAATTCATTACTAAATTAAGATATACATATAGAATTTGGTACAAGTATTGCTCTAAAATACAGAAATATTATTGTGAAAGTTTTTTAGGATCGGTCCATAATTGGTCATAGCTTCCATACAAGGTCCCCTCCCGAAAATCACTTAAACGCGCATAACTCATTACTAAATGAAGATATCCATATAAAATTTGGTGCAAGTATTGCTCTTATGTATATACAGAAATATTACTGTGAAAGTTTTTTAGGATAGCTCCCATACAAGGTAACCCCCCCCCCCAAAGTCACATAAACGCGAATAACTCATTACTAAAGTAAGATATCCATATAAAATTTGGTACAAGTATTGCTTATATGCACAGATATATTACTGTGAATTGTTTTTCCGATCGGTCCATAACTGGTCATGGCTCCTCCCGAAAATCACTTAAACGCACATAACTCATTACTAAATTAAGATATCCATATAAAGTTTGTCACAAGTACTGCTCATATATAAAAAAATATTACTTTGAAATGTTTCTCCGATCGGTCCATAATTGGTCATAGCTCCCATACAAGGTTCCCTCCCGAAAATCACTTAAACGCACATAAGTCATTACAAAATTAAGATATTAATATAAAATTTGGTACAAGTATTGCTCATATGCACAAAAATATTACTGTGAAAAATTTTTCCGATCGGTCCATAATTGGCTATAGCTAACATACAAGGTCCCCTCCCGAAAATCACTTAAAAACACATAACTCATTAGTTAATGAAGATATCCATATAAAATTTGTTACAAGTATTGCTTATATGCACAGAAATATTACTGTTTTCCTATCGGTCCATAATTGATCAGGTCCCTTTCAGAAAAACACTTAAAGGCACATAGATCGTTGCCTAATAGTGATACCCATAAAATATTTGGCATAAATACTATTTTTGTACACATAAATGTTATTTCAAAATTTTTTCACGATCGGTCCATCCTTGGTCATAGCTCTCACACAAGGTTCCCTCCCGAAAATCACTTAAACCCACATAACTCATTACCAAATATTAGTATCCATACATTTAGCAAAAATATTGCTCTTATATACATAAATTATACTATAAAATTGTTTTGCAATCGGTCCATATTTGGCCATAGCTCTCATACTAGGTCCCCTCCAGAAAATGACTTAAATGCACAATATTCATTACCAAATAATGATATAGATACAGAATTTTGAAATTTTGTCTTTATATTCATAATTGGTCATAGCTCCCATACAAGGTCCTTTTTCGAAAATCTCTTATACGCACATTACTCATTACCAAATAAGGCTATTGATACAAAATTTGGCACAAATATTAGTTTTGTATACAAAAATTCTACTTCAAGATTTTTTCACGATCGGTTCATAACATGGGTGCGGTCGGTCCCATACAAGTTTCCCTTCAGAAAATTACATAAACACTCATAACTTATTACAAAATTACGATATAGATACAAAATTTGACTGAAATATAGCTTTTATGTACAGAAATTTAGCTTAAAGAATTTTTTACGATCGGTTTATAATTGGTCATATCGCCAATACTAGGTCCTGCCTTTAAAAGCGCTTTAACCATATTTAACTAGTTGCAATATCAATTTGTGTAGAACAAAGTTATATATATATGTATTTTGAAAATCCTTAAATCTTTCACACACACGCATACATGCAAATTACTAAATATCGCTATTCGGAATTGTAATAGATTTAAGCTGTTTAAATTTGGGATTTTTTCTGTTTAAGACATGAGAAAACTTATTTCTACAAATATTTGATCAATTAGAAAAGTATTAATATAAAAGTAGCTGGTGGAGGGCATTTAAGATTCGGCCCAGCCGAATATAGCACTCTAACTTGTTTTTTTTATTACTTTAAAAAAAGAAAATGTCTTACGCCATTATTTATATTTATGATTCACATGCACGCATACATGAATTATCTATTTAAATGTAGATTTCTAATTTTTTATTTCTTCCAAATAACAAGAAGTTTTTAACCGACCTCCATGCATTTTTTCCACGCCTTAAGCAATATTGTGATCACAATTGGCCTTGACATATTAATATGTTAGTTCATATTTATTTATAGAGATATGTATATTTTTATTTTGTTTAAATAATTACTAGTTATCGATAACACTTTAAAGCAGTAAGTATTGTATGCCCCAAAAAATTTATGAAAATAAAGAGGTGTTAACTGTTTATTAGGCTGTAATTAAATCGCAGGTAATTAATATATTAATTAGCTATTAGTTATGATTCAGCGAAGTTATTACATAAATAAATTTGTTTAACTATTAATTATTTTTTTATTGAAAAGTTGAAATATTCATTGCTGTATATAACACATAAAAGTGCATTTCGGAAGGATAATTTTTTGACAGATTTTGCCCCCATTCTTACATAAATTATTTTTTATAAAACGAAGTCGTTTGATTTTTTTGGTGATTCAATACCATATTAAATTATTCAGTAGAGTTACCCAGCAAAAACTCGGTAATGGGTTGTACTTCCATAACCACTTACTTTTCAATGACTACTACTTATCGTTTTCATTACTTAAAAGTACTCTAGTAATGACTTTCTTATAATCTGATATAGAAGTTTGTTTGAGAAAATCATTATTTGACGCGCAAAAAAAAGCTAAGCAGTGGTGCAGTGAGTAGAACAGTTGACTAACAAACCGAAGTCCCTGGTTCGTATTCTAGCTGGCTCTTTTTATTATTAACAAATAAAACAACTTACTAAACAACTCCTTTGTAAGAGGAATTGCAAGTATTTCTTTAACCCCTATTTGTAAGCAAGCGTGAAACTTAAAATAACTTAAAATGCTAATGAAGAAGTAGTGAAAAGAGGTTTTATTAGCTTTTTAACTCATTACTTTTCAATGTAAGTTTTTCCTCGGTACATAAGTATGTATATCATGAATGTACACCTAAATTATTGGTATTTTATATTCAATTAACTTGTTTTTCTCCTTTTTCTCCTTTTTCTCCTTTTTCTCCTTTTTCTCCTTTTATCTAATATTTATTTAATATAAAAGCTGCCATATAAGGCCCTCTTCCGAAAATCATTTAAACTCACATATTTCATTGTCAAATAAAGCTATCTTGATAAAATTCGACACAAATATGTTTTGTGTACATACATATGAATCACTCTACGAAATTTTTCTGGAGAGGCCCGTAATTGATCATAGCTCCTATATAAAGTCCACTTTCGAAGAACACTTAAATGCACATATTTTATTAATTAATAAATCTATTTGAGTAATATTCGACTTTAATTTTTTTTTTTGCATATAAATCATTATACGAAATTTTTTCTTGATCGGTCCATAATTGGTCACAACTCCCATATAAGGATAATTTCTGAAAATTACATTGACAATCAAAGTCATCATGATAAAATTCGAAATAAATGTGTATTTTGTATATATCGGAATTTTACTTCTGAAAATCACTTAATACCACTTAATTCATTATTAAATGATTATATCCAGATAATATTCTACATGAGTATGTTTGTGTATAGATAAATCATTATATTAAAATGTTTGCAACTGGCCTATTAATATAAAATTGTATGAACCTAATCAAAATTAGTTCCACATATGCATAAATGTTAGTACCCTCACTACGGAAACAAAAATTTTGTCAAGTTATCTAAAAATTAGATAGTTAAATAAAAAAAGCTTGCTGGTGGAGGGTATTTAAGATTCGGCATAGCCGAATATAGCACTCTAACTTGTTCTTTAATTAAATTTGTGCTAATGTTTGTAAAACCCAAAACTGATATAGAACAATCGGCTTAAAATAACATTCTAAGTCGGTAGATTAAGCCATGTCTGTCCATATAAAAAATATCTATGAAATTTTGTACATATTTTACTTTTGGTCCAAGGACGAACCCAATTGATCTTCTTTTAAATCGGATTACTTCTTCTTATGGTAATTATGCAGACATAACAGACTTCGTAATAAATATCTTGCTGATCTGTTTTGAATTTTTAAATCAATTCTATCGACACTAACATAGTTATTCTGAAATTTAATTTCTAGTATAGAGAATAAATGTATATATACCGGGTTTAAATCAGTGAATATTGGGTAAGCACATTTGTAACTATCATCCTAAAGTTCATGTTATTTACAAAGACCTCAACATGTTATTTACAAATGACCAGAATACATACACCACCACCATGAATGGTGATAGAGGGTATATATAAGTTTGTCATTCCGTGTGTAACAACAAGAAATATTCATCTGAGACCCAACAAAATATATATATTCTGGATCCTTATGAAATTCTGAGTCGATTTAGCTGTGTCCATCTGTCTGCCGCAAACACTCTCACGTTAAAACTAAGTAAAAGAAATCAGCCAAATTCACTGAAAATATTCCCTATTTTCTTAGGAAGTTTGGTATTGAAAATCAGCAAAATCGGTGTCCAGCGTAAAAAATTATGAGTTGAAATTTCAGACTACCTCGAAAAAATTAAGTTTTTTTCCTAACTCTTAATTAAGTAAGTAGTTTTCTCAGAAACAACAAAAGATAATGGGATGAATTTTGACACACGTTATTTTCTTTGCCCATGGATCAAATATGTTCTAACTCAAAATAATCGATTAAAAATTTCTCATAGCCCCCATATAAAAGTACATATTCTCGGAAATAGATTTATCGTTAATAACTTCGGCAAAAATATCGGTATCACCACGCAAATATGTACATAATATGCATATATCACTTTGCAAAATATTTTTCGGATTGGTCCATAATTGGGCATAGCTCCCATTTCCGATAACCACGTAAACGCACATATTTCATAACTGAATAAAGATATCGGTATAAAATTCATCATGAATGTGTTTAATGTAGATATAAAACACCCTGTGAAAATTTTGCCGGATCGACCCATAATTGGTCACAGCTCCCATGTAATGTCAACTTCCGAAAATCACCTTAATGCACATAACTAATTTATAAATAAAGATATTGAAATAATATTCAGCATAAATATGTATTGTGTACAAATATATCACTAAGCTAAATATTTTTTGGATCGGTCCATAATTGGCCCACATATAAGGCCCATTTCCGATAACCACAGAAACGCACATATTTCATAACCTAATGAAGATATCGGTATAAAATTCCTCATGATTGTGTTTAAAGTAGATATGAAATACCCTGCGAAATGTTTACCGGATGGGTCTATAATTAGTCTCCCTTATAAGGACCACTTCCGAAAATCACTTAAATGCAAATATACAATTAAGAAATAAAGATATTTTAAAAATAGGCAATATTTTAACAAGTTAGAGTACTATTTATATTATTTAATTATATAATTTTTAGATAACTTGACAAAATTTTTGTTTCCGTATTGAGGATACAAACATTTATGCATATGTCGAACTAATTTTGATTAGGTCCATTTGAATAGAATGATTTATCTATATAATCATTTAATAACGAATTAACCCTTTCAGGGTCAAAAATAATTTATGTCTAGAAAAAAACTTGAAAACTTATATTTAAGATAATTTGAGTATGCTGAATCCGGGAAAAATAATATTTTTTGAATTTGAGTTTTCCCTAGTGAGTTATAGAAGGTCAAAGTTAAATGTCGAATATATTCGACATTCGAAAAACAGTCTCCAAAAAGTACCACCAATATTTTTCATGAATTTTTTTTTTTGTAAAATGTCTTCTTAAACTTCTTTCAATACAATACAAGTTAAATCTGCATAGTCCGATCTCCTAAAATACATATTTTTGGACTTTATACATGATTCTAACTGGCTTTTAGGTTCAATATTATAGAAAATTCAAAAAGTATCTTTTGTAAAACGAAAATCCGGGCTCTACATACTTAATTTCATGTTTCTAGCCATTAACAACGTAACGTGATGTTCATTCTCTGCTTTGTGTTTATTTTTTTTTTTTTTTTTGTTTATTGTGTTTTGTTTTTGTTTGTTTATTGTTTTGTATAAGCATGCACGAAAAATGTAAATTTTTCATGAAATTTTCATAGGTGGTCTCGGATTTTTACTCATATCTTCGTTATTTATGGGCCGATTGGGCTGATTTTAAATAGCGTTCTATTCAATCGTATTTGCGATAGAATTATTGAAAATTCGGATCTCGCAGGATCCAGAATATATATACTTTATAGGGTCGGAAAATTATATTATAGAAATCACGAAGGTAAAGGGTATAAAATATATTGGGTACGGTGTAATTAATGTTTCCCTTCTCTGGTTTCAAAAAATAGAATCAACATAAAGGAGAAAAATATAATAATAACATAATAACTGATATTGACAACCAATTACGGGCCTATCCGGTAATATATATGTTCACGAAACATATTTTATCAAAATGTCTGTTTTTGATAATGAAATATGTGCGTTTAAGCGATTTTTTGTAGTGGACCTTAGTAGGAGCTATTTCAAAATATGTACCGATCCGGAAAGAATTTGGTAGAAATGTTTATATGCTCACAAAAAATATTCAAGTCGTACTTTATCCCGATAGCTTTATTATTTAAAAAAATGTATGCGTCTAAGTGATTTTCGTAAGTGGACCTTATATGGGAGCCTATCAGGAAAAAATTTCGTAGAGTGATTCATATAAAGACAAAACATATTTGTGTCGAATTTTATCAAGATAACTTTATTTGACAATGAAATATGTACGTTTAAGTGATTTTCGGAATTGGGCCTTATATGGGAGCTATGACCAATAATGGACCGATTCGTAAAAAATTTCGTAGAATGATTTGTATGTACACAAAACATATTTAACTCGAATAACAATAGCTTTATTTATCAATGAAATATGTGCGTTTATATGATTTTCGGCAGTGGACCTTATATGAGAGCTATAACCAATTGTGGACCGACTGAGATCTACGTTGGTTGTATGATTTCTGTTCATATTACATTTGTATGTACAACATTTTGTGTTGATACCGATATATTTGAGGGAGTTATTAATGATAAACTAATTTCTGGAAATATATACCTTTGTGTGGGGGCTATGAGAAATTTTGGATCGATTATTTTGATTTTCAACATAATTAATCCCTGGATAAAAGAAATAATGTGTGACAAAATTCATCGAATTATCTTTTTTAGTTTCTGAGAAAACGACTTAAGAATTACGAAAAAACCCGTAATTTTTTCGAGGTAGTCTGAAATTTTTACTCATAACTTTTAACGTTGTGAACCGATTGTGCTAATTTTCAATACCAAACTGCTTAGGATAACAGTGAATATTTTTGGCGAATTTGGTTGATTTCTTTTGTTTAGTTTTAAGGTGAGCGTGTTTTAGGCAGACAGACGGACATACCTAAATCGACTCAGAATTTGATAATCACTCGGAATATACATACTTTGTTGGGTCTCAGATGAATATTTCTTGGTGTTACATACGGAATGAAAAACTTATATAAAAATAGGCATATCTGTCATATAAGATCCACTTCAGAAAATCGCATATTTCATTGATAAATAAAGATATCGGAATAAAATTCCGCATAAATAATAAAATGTACTTGAATATATTTTTTTAAATCTTAAAAAAAAAACTTTACAATCAATGCATAATTGGTCATAGTTCTGATATAAGATCCATTTCCTTAAGTCGTTTTTTTCCAATATATTTCATTAAAATATAAGTATATAGGTATAAAATCCGACATAGTGTGTTTTTTTATCGATAAATCATTCTGCGAAATTGTGTTTGGATTGGCCAATAATTGGCCATATCCCCATAAAAGATATATATGATTTCTACATGATAGCGCCCTCATCACAGAAGCACAATTTAAACTTTCTTAATTTATTAAATACGTATCTAGATATATTTAGAAGGGTTTTCATAAAAAGTAGCTTAAAGGTGGAGGGTATTTAAGATTCGGCATAGCCGAATGTATCACTCTGACTTGTTTCAACTAATTTTATTGTCGCCGAAAATAACACACACGATCAAATAAGCTGTATGGGTAATACCAAGTTCACACGAGCAGTTGAATTACTTAATTCGGCCTCTGAATGACAATAGCCAATTAACCCGTTTCTACGACACATTCGTAATTCGTTTTGACAGGTCATGGCCATGTTGTTTTTTTTTTTTTTTCATTCATTATTTTGTAATTTCTTGGAATATTTGTTTGTGTGTATGATACAAAAATAAGTTTGTTACATTATTTTAACAAATTAAGTTGTATATTTACTATTTATTTGCATTTTTTTGTAATTTTATTTTTTATTTGTTTCCAACTAATGAAAACAAACAGCTGATTATAATAAATACCCGATAAAATTTAGATATGACACTCATTCATTTGTAATTCGTACGTAATTCAAACTCTTTCGGTCAAGAGGGTCAAAATATATCAAAAAAATATTTTAACTCCAAAACTATAATTTTTGACTTAAAATATATATTTTATAGATATGCCCCTTGCATCCCACTAAGCGACTTCAAAGATCTTAAAGGAAATCGATTTTTTAAGTTGGGTCTCTTGATACGAAATTGTTCATATTTATAACAACATAACATATAATGGTTATTTGTAATTTTATATGGTTGTAAATAACACAATATGCTTGCTTTGTTTTCATTCTTTAGTTGTTGGAACAATATTTATGTTTCGTTTAATTATATTTAAATTTATAATTGCCTTAAACATAAAAGTGTTTACAGTTACTAAATTATTGCTAAAATCGAATTAAAATAACAATTATTTGTTTATGGTAATGATATATTATTACAATGTATAGTAGTGATAACCTCGTTTTTTCTCTGCGTATACGGCTTACGGTCCATACAAACATAGTTTATGGCAATGTGTGACGATGATGTAAAATTTTGTTATACCCCTAATATAAATTTAAGCATTTACTTAAGTGAATAAACAAACCACAGGGCAACACCTTACAAATATTCAATACAAATTAAATCAAACATGGAGAAGTCATGTCAACCAAACAAAAAATAGTGCTGACAATTTTCCAACTGAATGCACTGATTAAATGAAAACAAACGAATGCTTTTTTAGGACTCCTTTGAAAATAATTTCAATATTATTAAAATCTACACTAAAAGCATGGCAACAATGGCGAAAATTAAATGAAAGGAAACAGGACAATGCTATGAATAATAATGCACAGAAAATTTGGAAAGTCTTAAGTCTTGGCGATATTTAAAGTCCCTTCGTTGTGTAAATTTTTTAGAGAATTCTAAAATTATGACAAATATTGGAGGAATAATTAAAATTTAAAGTCTATGAAAATGATTATATTGTTTTGTTTTTATTGAGTGAAAACGTTTCAATGGACTCTATTAAAAAACGAAAAACGAAATTTTCTAAGCTTTAAGTTCCAGATTGAATAGTAAACAATTTATACCAGATATTATATAAAAAATCACAACTATTGAATCCCAATTAACAAATCCAATTCTCAACAAATATCTTAAATATCTAACCAAACAGTATTACAAAAACAAAACAAATAAATAAATAGTAAAAATATATATTTATGGAGAGGGGAGTGGGTGATATAGATTCATTCAAAATTCTACTCTCCTACAACAAACACAATTTAATTTTCTATGTATAAAAACAAAACAACACCCAGCAGTTTTACAAGGAGACTATGTATATTTTCTCGATAGTATTTTCCCGAATGTGTAATAATTTTGTTAGCTCACACCCTTTGTAATGTAGTAACCTATGCAATAAAAATATACTCATATTAAATGAAAAAACTATGCAAATAGCTAATTCTGTAACCATGGCTAACATTGCAGTGCTGCTAAAAGCAATAGTTCGGTACCCGGTCACCCCGAACTGCTAAGAATCTAATTTTATATTTATGTATCTGTAAAAGTACCAATTGTGGATGGTGTTAAAGAGGGGTGTAAGACAAATTGACGGCTTACGCCTTAAATGTTCAATTATGTGAAAATAAGTGGGTATGGACTCCTAAAAGTATGCAATTATAGAAAATGCTGAAAGTTTTCTTTCCTTTCAATATAACGGTATGTTTGCTTATTTATGTACAAATGAGTGTGGGTGTGTTAACGAATACTAGTTTGGAATGTTGTTCGCTATTACAGCACAATTGTTCAAGAAGCCCGGGAATGTCGTCCGTTTACATGCACACAGAGGTGAGTTAAACACAAACATAATGTAGACAAGTGAATGTTTGTGTAGCAGTATTTGGGTTCATTTGTGCCTTTTGTTCGTCTTTGAATTTACATTTCCTTTACAAATTACTGCCTAAATACAATTCTACTCAGACATGTCTCCTTCTGTTTTTCACAATCACTCGCCTTTCTACTAGACTCATGAATATTTTTCTCGAATTGTGATTTATGTCTGTAATCAGAATACGAGAAACTGCTTTTTATTTATAAGTATGTAAAAATATTCCAAACAAAAACATGCAATCATACACTTTTTGCTTTTATCGACTATCATGACTTACAATACATACATATGTACGTACGTATGTATGTATGTGTATGATCCTAAAGTGGCAATAAAGTCGATTTCCTATGTATAAATACTAAAATATTCACTGGATAGTTGTGACCTGCCAAACCATTACAAATTCAAATTAAAGCCCACAGAAAAAGCATATAATGAATGCTTAACAAACTACTAGTCCAAGAAAATCGAATAAAAAACTAACGACTTAAATCATTGACGGAAGTGAAAAGTAAGAAGGTGTCAACAAATATCCAAATCGAAATGCAAATTTTTACATTTGTAATACAATGAAATGTCTACACTCCTTAACAGTAAAATATGTTAAATTTCTCAAAAAATCATGTAATAATTATAAATTTAGTTTAGTTTAGTTAGATTTAGTTGAGTTATTTATTAAACATTTGTGACAAAGGGAAGGTTTTATAAAAAATAGTTTAAAACATCTATAAAATAATCAAAAAATGCACAAAAAATAAAAGTGATCATTTACGAAACCAAATTAAAATTATCGTAAGTGTATTTCACACATACGGAGGATTTTATGCCAAGTAATCCAACATTTGGCACCGATGGCTTTCGATTGATTTTTGTTCGCTTAGCGGATATATATCAAAATACAGTTGTTTCCTGGTTTAACGAAAGATATAATGTCAGGCACGTTAAACCGAATAACAACTTTTCTATGATTTAATGATAAAAAAAGTAAGAAGTTATAGTCGGGCGAGGCCGACCATATAATACCGTACACCAGTTTAATTTAACATTTAAGTTGAATTGTACTTCGTCTCAGATATACTTTAGCCATTTTTTGTTGAATAAGTCATATTTCGAAAGGGGCTTTGTATAGCGGCTAGGCTAGAATAGAACTTGGTTTTGCAGCTTTTTGTCGAGATACGAGTATATTGAAAATAATTATAAACTTAGAAACGTATGGGGGCTAGGTCAAATAATGGACCGATCATAACTATTTTCAATAGCCTTCACCACTGAGACAATTGAAGATCATGTACCAAATTTCATTGAATTATCTTCAAAAATGAGACCTGTAGTTTGATTACAAGGTTGACATGGACGGACAAACAGATAGACGGATAGACGAACATAGCTAAATCTAAGCCGATTGGTATACTTTAAGGTGGGTATAGGACCAATATAATTGTTCGTTACAAACATCAGTACAAACCCTGTGTGTGTTTTTCCGTATGACATAACCTATAAATGTACTCAAAGCTGTATTTTTAATTTGTAAAATTTGTTAAAATTATAAATTAGTTTATTAAAAATTAAAAAATACTTACTTTTTTCATGTTCTTTATTCATTTTCTTTAATTAATTTTTTTCAAAAAATTTTAAACAAAACAGCAGTTTTAGAGCACGCTCTAATCGAAACAAGTAGGAAAGGGCGTAACCACCATATGATACTCTACACCAGTTATGAATATTTAATGTGATTTATTTTTCATAATAAAGCATTTATCTTCTATTACCTTGTTCCGATACATTTAAGCAATTTATGGATGAAAAACTAATTTTCTGAAAGAGGCTTTATAGGGGGGCTAGGGGCAAATATGTACCAAGCCCTATAAAATTTTGTAAATATATTTATATTTACATAATATTTTATTGTGCTGAATTTCATCGCGACATTTGTGTTTATAAGTTAATTTTAGACATTCAAGTAATTTTCTGAAGGGGACTTTGTATGGGAGCTAGGGTCAAATGAGGCCCGATCTCTATGAAATTTGGCAAGGTCATCAAGGCTTGTATAGAACTTAGTTGTGCCGCTTTTTATCAATATACAGGTATATTTAACATAATTATGAGCTCAGAAGCCCTTTTGTCCAAAGGAGTTCAGTACACCTCATCCTCTTTTTACACAATATTTTTCAGCGTTAAAAGCCGATAAGGTGTATGTCTGACTTTCTCCAATAAATATATAAATGAGCATAAAGAAAAAAAGGTCACAATTTTTCCTAAATATGATTGTTATTACACAAAACATATACTTTATACATATAATGTAGCAGAAATACTATTTTCATTGATACCAAATACTTATATCAAATTCTTGTAGTTTATTTATCTGCTCCAATGTGCTTCGGCACCTTATTTATGAAAGTATCGTTCCAACAAGATATAAAAGAAAAGAATTAGTAAAATATTTCAGTAGAATTTGCATACGTTTTCCTACAAAAACCTCATGATATATAAAATTATTGAAATTTTATTGTTTATAAAAATTGCCTTGTCAATTACTTACCTAATTAGTTTTACATATTGATTTTAATGATGAATTTCTATACAATTAAAATAATTATTATGAGATTAATTTTAAGTTTATTGGAAAATTAATAAATCTCAACTTCAATGTGGCCATAGGCAGACTAGACATAATCACTAACATGACTTTGATAAATCAATTGTAATTTGTTGCTCCAGTTCGGCCTATATATGAATTGATGATACCAGGCACCACCTGCTGCTTGCAAGTCACATAAATTCATGCATTCACTCAGTCATTCTTATCATTCAATACAAATAAGTGGCACCTGTCACTTAATAAATTGAACAGACAGTTCAGTTTTGTAAGGAAAGAGGTGAAGACAAATCTGAATATAGTACATGTATCTGCATACATGATTGTACAGGTAAAACTACATAAGTTTAAATATATACATACATACATATATGTATCAGAGTATTGTGTTCTATTCAAGTTTCAATAAATGAATGCCAACTATTTGTTGCTTAAGGAACGTTGTTTCAAAATTTGTTAAGTTTTAAGCTACAAGTTCAGTGCTGGGCAACACAAAAATTGAGTTTTAACACCATGCAACTTGCATTGCTTTGTCAACTAAATTGTAAATTGCTGATAATTTATGAAAACTTCAGTCAATGTTGCACAAACAGCTTTTCGGGAATAGGATTTTTAAAATACCCATTGCTGATATAGATGAATAGATGGATAAATGTATACTAGTACTAATATTTTACTTTCAAACTTAATTCAAGTCAATTGATGGAGTACAACTACTAGTATACATGTGTACATACTTACTCCATCGTTTTCATCATCATGAAGCTAATCATCGATGGAAAGCAGCTAACAATAATAACATTCGTTCGTGTTTAGGCGCATTGGGTCACATTTCCTTTTTTGCATGTCGTGTGCAATTTGGCACATTTCAACCGATATGCAAATTAAGTTGTTGCACTAAATGCCACCTTCATCACTATTTCATATATTTTACACACACATTTATACATACATAAACCACTATACATATATACACACTACTGTATGAATATGTATAAAAGGATATAGTCATTAGGATACACATCCATACCTACATTCGCTTGCATTATATTATACTTGTGTTGGAGTTTTAGAGTATATACGATATAAATATAAATGTGGCCACCACCACCGCCAATAAGTTTTGACAAGAAGCTCAAACACATGCACAAGCCTTGATTCACTTTGTGTTTTTCCACAACCATACATTTCAAGACCCAGACAACAGTTGATCAACATTTTGAAAATGTACATATATTTGAAAATATATACATATCTAAATATGTATGTTCATTTGAGAAATTAGCTTGGGGTAACATCTCAAAACCGACTTTCGTTATGAATATTCATTCTATATTACCTAATTTTTTTCTGCGAAATTTCCCATATATGTTCTATGGGATTAAGATCTGGACTCTGAGAAGGATAGGAAGTACTTCTTTTACTTTGTCACATAACCATTCACTTTAAATTTTCGATGAAAGATTTGGGTTGTTTTCATAAACGAACTGAAAATCGTTTTCTATGACTAAGTTTACTGCAGCTTCCAAATGTTGTTTTAAAATATTTAATTAATTATATTGACCATTGTCCTTCCACGAAAATGATATTTTCGAAACATCTTACATTATACTCTACAACATCACTCTACCACCAACGGATCTCACACATGATTTATGATTTTTTTAATTCACAAGTGGTATTTTTGTGCGCCATACAAATATTCGTCTATCTGAGCCGAAAATGTTATGCTTTCATCTGTAAACAAGTAAGAAAGTATAGTCGGGCGTAGCCGACCATATGATACCCTACACCAGCTATGAATATTAAATGTGATTTATTTTTCATAATAAAGCATTTATCTTTAATATTCCCTAGTTCCGATACATTTAAGCAATTTATGGATGAAAAACTAATTTTCTGAAAGAGGCTTTATATGGGGGCTAGGGGCAAATATGAACCAAGCCCGATAAACTTTTGTGAATATATTTATATTTACATAATATTTTATTGTGCTGAATTTCATCGCGATATTTTGTTAATTCAATTGGGACATTCAAGTAATTTTCTGAAGGGGACTTTGTATGGGAGCTAGGGTCAAATGGGGCCCGATCTTTATGAAATTTGTCAGGGTCATCAAGACTTCTATAAAACTTAGTTGTGCCGTATTTTATCGATATATCTGTATATTTAACATAATTATAAGATCAGAAGCCCTTTTCGGGGGTTCTGTTCTGTGGGGACTAGGTGAAATATTGAACCGATTTTAACCATTTTCAATAGGCTTCGTCCTTGGGTCAAATAAAACATGCGTGCCAAATTTCATCTAATTATCTTGAAAATTGCGACCTGTACCTTGCACACAAAGTTTACATGGACAGCCAGCCAGCCAGACGGACATAGCTTAATCGACTCAGAAAGCGATTCTAAGCCGATTGGTATACTTTAAAGTGGTGTAGGGTATAAAAATGTAGTTTTCCAGTTGTATTACTCTTTGTTTGCGTAATTTTGGGATACTCCAAGCGTCACGGATATAACATCCCTCACGAACACTGATTAGAAAATTTTTAGGAATTACGTCCAGGAAACTGAAATTCTGAACATTAAACACTATATAAGGTTTTTGATTTTACAAACAACAACAATAGGCCCGATAGGGGCCTATGTGTTTTTCTTTGGATTTGATGTGATATACATCCATCTTCCAACCTAACCTAACAGTGTGAGAAGTGATAAAAGGATCAAAAGTATGATGTTAGAGGTAAAATACGGATGCTGGTAGTGCGAAATTATCTTAAAATCTTATGATTTCATTGACATATCTAGGAAATGAGCGATGGTTTAAATATATTGTAAAACCAGGAAATGAAGCATCCTTGAAAAAAATATAGATTGTCAAATCTTTCATTGAAAATTATAATTATGTTATAAAATTTACATCCGATTCACAAACAAATTTTATTCATCTGACTAGAAATGTTACTTGGGATATGTGGACTTCATAAAACTTAAATCACATTGAACTTACGAACATACTCGAATATACATACATTCATATCTATCAGAGTTATTAATATTTCTTTATGTGTCGGTTTGACGAGTTGGCGGTGTAGTTCTCGAACTTGCTTCTAGTAAATTTTCATAAATTTCATGATGTGTTTAGATTGATGGTATGAAGTTTCATTTTTGATATACAGTGTGTGAAATGTGTCAGAGTAACAAATAGAAAAACGTCGACAGGCACACTTTTCAATTTCTATTCGATGAGAAAGGGTGAGAGTGGGAAAGTCTTTCTTTTGTTCGAGTGCATTATAAATGTGTTGCAGCAAATTTATTAGTTTTATTTAGAAGAACATACAACATTTTAGTTCGAAAAGTAGGAAGGGAATTTATAAATTACTGTTTATTTTTTTTTTTCTCGGGTAGTGGCAAAGTGCAATAAATCTTTATTTTTCATTCCACATGGTATATTTTTTAGAAGGCTAGTTAAGTTTAAATACATTTAAATTAGTGTTAACTTTTTAATTATCATGCTATTTATGCAACCACATTATGACCTACATATTTGCATATATGTACATATACACTCATGTATGTATGTATAAGCATTAATTTTATATACAAATGTAATTATAATGTCAAATCAAAATTGTTCTAGGAAAAAAATTTACATAGAATAAAAGAACAGATATACAATTATTTTAAACTTTGGAAATAGAATTGAAGGTATCAACATGTTGAATAACAACAAGAGATTTAACTTAAATTCATAACGTAAGAAACTTTTTTGTGTTTGCAAACACTAAAACATACATTTAATATTCAATTGAAAATTTTGCTAATTTTTAGATTTTTTTATAAATATTAAATTTATTAAACTTTTTAAAGTTAAAATTTATAGTCCCTTTACAAATAATATATATTAATAGAACGTTTATATAGATTTGTACAGGCGCGTATCAAGCTCATGCCTCAAGGGGGTAAATCTGTTCGCTAGGCAATTTTGTTGTCCTTGTATAAAAATAGTATTGCCGTTTAGATCATTACCTATTATTTACAGAATTCGTGTAGACGTATTTGCATCCTAAATAGACTTCGTGTAGACGTATTTGCTTCCTAAATATTGTGTGTTATGAAAAGTGTTCTTTAATATCTATGGAGCCATCATAGAAGTTGAAAACTTTTGATACGTCCCATAGTGCAAATGTTAATGCATTGTAATATGTTGAGATAAAACAATTCTGTGCTAGTCAGGGTTGCCGTTTATTTTGTATTATTGATATTTGATTGGCAAAGAAACAAAGATCCCAGTTTCCTTTTTTAGTTTTGACAGAGGTAATAGATTTGTCAAGTCTCCAGTTATGTTTTAGTCGCAACTCGCAAGTTTATATTAAAATGGAACAAATTCATTAATGTCGAAATTGTCTACAATTTCTGAGGTTGTCGGATAAAAATTATTCGATTAATCGAGGAAAAAAATTGTTTTCTTCGAACGAATAAAAATTTTCGATTTAGAATACTTAAAGAACCAAATTCGAATAACTTTTGTCGACTAATCAAATATTCGAATAATATTTTAATGTTACTTTTTACGAATATTTAATTATAGATAGCATTGAAATTATGTTAATAAGTATTTTGTAAAACAAATCTAATTATAAAGATACATATGTTATAATTGAAACAAAACTTTTACTACTTTTTGCAGTTTATACAAATTTTTATTTTGCAAAATTAAAAATAAAATGGTTCTAATTTTAAAAGTGATTCTCTTCATTTTCTTTCATGTTTGCAATAAGTGAAACAGATAAAAATTAGTTAATTTGGTTAACCATTTCTATGTATACCTGTTTCCTGGACAAGAAGATACCGGTGATAGAAAGAGTGTAACCCACCACATAGTGGATAATATCAAAAAGGCACATCTGGGCTGGGCGATATGCAGGGGCGATATACTATGGCACATTGGTTTTGTAAAAGTGTAATTAGACAATAATTTAGACAATATTTAAGATATTAGGCGGCACTTACAACCGAACGGCTCATAACTTCAGGTGAACTGGCCAAAAGCGGTTATAGGACACATTATCATACTGGACACATTAGAAGGATCAAAACAATAGCAGACAGAATATGTCGGAAACTTTGAAACACTGAGCCCAGATATAATGTCTTGGTCAAGCGGAACATTTCTCACGAACACTGATTGGGAAATTCTTAGGAATTACGGCCAGGAAACTGAGTTTCAGAACATTGAAAGATAATGCATTCAGTGGACACTATGTTGTTTTTTTACCCACAGTCCTTTTTCTTCCATGAAAAGCAGGGCACAATAGGCCTGATAGTTGCCTGTTTCTAATACATTAATAAATAGTACTAGTATTAATAAATAGTAATAGTAATAGTATTAATAAATAGTATCTTATATACCCACCATCAAATCTTTACCAATAAGAACATCTGGGTAATATTTGAACGAAGTCCATTAATGAGGACAGTGCTCTTCCGAATTAAAAAAAATTATTCATTTTTAAAAACAAATCGTTTTTATCCAATTATTATAACCATAAACTATTTTTTTATAATAGAAGTTATATTCGTGGTAGGGTCAATTATGGACCTATCCTGACATATTTATACAACAATTATTTGTTTAGAATTTTATCGCTGCATTCTTATCTTATTTCATATTAATGAGAGTTGAGGTAATTTTCTGAAGAGGATCTTATATAGGGAGAAGGGTTATTTATACATATATGGGCCAATTCTCATAAAAGTTGGAAAGAAGATTTCAGTTCCTTATTTATTTCAAATTGCATAGATCTACTTGTATTTTTAAGCCAGTAATGAGCGTTAAAGTCGTTTTTTAAAGGAACCTTTTACGGGGTTAGGGTTATTTATGGACCGATCCTCATAAAATTTGGTAGACAGATTTTTGCTTATACAAAACTGGTTTATGTCGAATTGCATTGCAGTACTCGTATTTTTAGCGTTAAAGTCATTTTCTGAAGGGGACCTTATAATTATGGACTGATCCTAATAAAAATTGGTAGAGAGATTTCGATTCCTATAGAACTTATCAGTGTCGAATTTCATCGCTGTACTCGCATTTTCAAGCCAGTAATGAGCGTTAAAGTAATTTTCTAATTTGGTCCTTAAATGGGGGGGAGGGGGTTAGAGTCAATTATGGACCGATCCCCACAAAATTTGGTAGAGAGATGTTAGCTCATATAAAAACAAGTTTATGTCGAATTTCATAGATCTACTAATATTTTAAAGCCAGTACTGAGTTTTAAAGTAATTTTCTGAAGGGGCCTTATATGGGGGTGGGGTCAATTATAGACCGATCCTCGTAAACTTTTATAGAACGATCTTGGTTCATACAAGTCATGTTTATATCAGACTTCATCGCTTTACTCGTTTTTAGGCCAGCAATAAGCGTTAAAGAAATTTTCTGATGTGGACCTTATATTGGGGGTAGGGTCAATTAAAGCCCGATCCACATACAATTTGCTTAAGAGATTTTGGCTCGCAAGGAACTTAATTGAGTCTAATTTCATTGCTATACTCATATTTTTAAGCCAGTAATGGGCCTTAAAGAAATTTCCTGAATGGGACCTTATATGGGGGTCCGCATAAAATTTGGTGGAAAGGTTTTGGCTCCTAAGAAACTTTTTTGTTGAAAAAATTTCATCGCTACACTCGTATTTTTACGACAATAATGAGCGTTAAAGTAATTTTCTGAAGGGGACCTTATATAGGGGGTAGGGGCAATTATAGACCAATCGCCAATAATGAGCGTTAAAGTCATTTTCTGAAGGGGACCTTATATGGGAAGTAGGGTCAATTATGGACCGATTCACATAAAATTTGGTGCAGAGATATTGGCTCGCATGGTGTCGAATCGCTATATTCGTATTTTTAAGCCAGTAATCAGAATTATAGTCATTTTCTAAAGGGGAAAATGATTGGGGGGTAAGGCCAGTTATGGTCCTATGTCTGCCATAATTCAGAATTTAATTTCGGAAGTAAAAACACTGACTTATGCGAAATTTTGTGGCATTTGCTTCATAAACAACGAATATGTGAATGTTTGAAGCTTTTGAGACAATATTCCGGAAGGTACATTTATATGGGGGCTATGTGAAATCGTTGATGGATTTTGCCCATTTTCAATACCAAACATTTCAATAAAGAAAATGTTGGCAACATTTTATCTCCCTATCTCTTTTTTTGTGGACGCTATCGTGCCAACAACAGACAGTCGGACGGACATAGCCAGATCGTCTAAGAATCTTAAGAGGTCCCAGAATATATGTACTTTATTGGGTCTGTGAGCAATATATCGATGTGTTACACACGGAATGACAAAATCAATTTACCCCCCATGTTTTTTGATGGTGGGCATAAAAACGTCTGCAAAACAGGTTAGTTAAACATCGTATATATATCATTATAAAGGCCTCAGTTTCCACTTTTAAAACCGTTGAGAAATTTAAATAGGTTGAGATTCAACTAAGTTACTGATTTATAAGAGCATTAATGATTTATAAGAGTCAATAAAAATGCCTGTAGTTCTTGAGAAAGGAAACAAGTCTAAAAAAAAAAACTATTCTGTAAAAATCAATAACACGAAGAATGACATCTCTGGCAACACTCTTATTTATAGTGCTCTTATTTAGTTTTTCAGTTTTAACCAGCAAATCTCTTCCAGTTATTTCTGTTATAATTTTTTTTAATATTTAGAATTTTTAATCATCCCATTAAATATTCTTTAAGAACTCGCCACAAGTATCCTTTCTAAACTTTTATGACGATGTCTTTTATGTTGCTAATTTAATGTTCCATTTTTTTTTTCTTTTTGAAAAAGTATCTTATTCTCCTTATTTCCTTAGGTTGTCAATTTAGCGTTTTGCAATGTCTATAAACTCCATCACCATGAAGAATGATTATTGACAAGTTCATTTTCACAGTCTTGTAGTAAAAACAGCATTCTATTAAATCTCCTGAATTTTTAAAAGTAAATGAACGGTGTGTTTAAATATTTCGTATGTGTAACATTTCTATCACTGTAAATTGCTACGCAAATGTCAAAGCAGTTTGGGATCAATTAAGCAAATGCTGTTCATAGTTTTGTCATCATTTGACAACATTCAAAAATTTAGAATGCAAAACTATAAGAACATATTTTCTTGTGTCGGTTTTTATTATTATTTGTTATTTATTTATTTTATTTTTTTATAATGCCAAGTTTCAAAATTCAGTTAAGTTTAACTTAACTTTGTCAGGCTCATGTTCAACATTCAAAACTATCGTCTACTTGCACAACAATTGCATTTAGAAAAAACATTATATTTATTGCAAAGTGAGGCGTGTACAAGTGTAGAAAATATCAAACTACAACATTGAGTCAATTTTGATGAGACAGATGTCTTTGGTAGTTTCTTTAAAGTATTTATTTATGTATTTCAACCATTTACTTGTTTACTTACAATACTTACTTTTTCACTCACTTACATTCATACTTGTAAATATTAAAAATTTAGATACAAAGTGCTAGTATGCTTACGTACGTAACTTTATTTTATCATACGCTTTTTTCGGTTTCTATATCTTCATGCTATACCCTTCAGCGGAGTGATTAGTCCGTCATTAGGTTTGTTTATTTCTCTAATGTGCATTTCTAATCTAGACAGCTATATGGATGCCTCTGGTTGGTAAGTTGGTAGTATTCTAGTCTATCAATCTAGAGGTTCGTTTGATATATATATATATATATATATATATATATATATATATATATATATATATATATATATATATATATATATATATATATATATATCACAGACTTTGGTAAAGAAGTGCACAACAGGGCCGATAGTGGCCTAGGTGTATTTCATCGGATTGTATTGTATATTGTATTTGTCAGCAATTCATGGCGATGGACATTATAAAGTTAGTAAACCAATTAGGATTTGTCATTGTAGCCACCTTTAGTTTTTTGGGGGCCATAGGGTATAAAAGTTTCGACACAACCGAATGAAAAACTATTTCTTGTTTTCAATATATTTAGTTTTACTTCTTTGTGTGGTTTTTATATTTTTATCTCAAGTGTTTTCATGTAAGTGTATATGTTACTAACCATCAGCAGCATCAGAATCACCATCTTTATATCCATACCAACCACTATCTCTGCACCCAACATCATCATTTAGGTTGACGTCTTTAGGAAATGCGTTTTTCACTTGCGCATTCATATTTGCTGAGTTATCGTTATTTTCTAATGTTTGGCTGTATTTGGCTTTTTCAATTTTTTATTTTTTTGATATTTTGGTACATTTTCTTTATAAATATTTAAAATTTCATAGTGCTTCCCATTTGACAGTTATCGATTTACTTTTGTAGTTGTTTTATTTTTTATTCCTCATATTGCTCTTTTTATATCGCATGGAAATGATGTACTATTATTTTCAATATTTCCGTTGTTTGTAAAAAAATATTTGCAAATACACACACTTGCTATATCGACATTAGGGTGGTAATAATATAATTTATATAGCATCCATCAACTCACTAGCTAATTGCAAATTTAGTGCTAGAAGATTAAGCGATATCAATATAATTCCTATTAAATATGCAATTAAACAGTACATTTAAAAGTTCGACCATAGACAGTGTAGTAAGTTTATCTATTTTAGAGCCATCCTACTGCACACTGAAACTTTAGAGTACCCAAAGTCGTTACAAGACATTTTTGGTACATTATATTTTTATATGTAGTTGTAAAATTATGACATTGACTGTCATTACAATATTTATAAAATACAAGTATGAGTTTCCTTTAAAACTTTTTCCTAAATTCAAATACAACATGCCAACATACTTGTATAACATTATGCATTTTCAAAAGTGGAAATAAAGGCTTTAACATTTTTTTAGCAGACATTCATTGTTTGCGGTTTTTCCTTTATACTTTAGATTATGTTGTATAAGTCAACAAAATTTAACAATCAGGGATTTCAAAGGGTGGCTCTAATTTGAGTTCACTGAATCCAGCAGTGGTAACCGTTAGTATAGATTTACTCGAGCTTTTGCTGAGCTATTGCATTATATTGTCCAGAACCTATAACTTACATGAGTCTTTAAGTTATATCCTTTTCATTGAAAATGTTAAAAACGAAAATCTTATATAGTATTCACTATGTGTTCAGAAACTCAGTTTACCGCACGTAATTCGTAAAAATGTTCCATTGAGTGCTCGTGAGGAATGTTATATCCGGAATAGTATCACTCCCATATTTGGATCTAATTTCGGCGAAAGCCGAAGAAGAAAGTACTTCAGAGTTCCATTGAAATCCATAAGAGCTTGTCCTCTGCGATTGGGATTTGTAGTACTTCAAGCTACACTATTGGAGTTGGCATCACAACCAATTACTATATTATTACTTTTCTTTGTGGCTCTTTAACCTGTTTCATCAGATCGGACGATGGAGATAGAGTCGGAGAATCAAAATTATTTTTAAGCCAAGTATGTATCTATATATATAAAAATGAATGTGTGTTTATTTGTTTGTGGGTTTGTTTGTTTGAAGTCTATAGACTACTAAACGGCTGGACGGATTTTCACAGTGCCTTTGTGTATGTCTGAGAGCCCCTTTAGTAATTATATGAATATTTTTGACAAAAATGGGCCGACTAGCAATATGGATACCAGATACCCCCATGTAAGGAGCAGGCTTGTCATTGGAGGCTGTTGTTCATTTTTGACAACTTTGGACTGCATCGCTCTTATTTTTAGAAGCAGTAAAAATCCTATATTTGGATGTCAAAAATAAACCACATTCTTTCTTATGTAAATTTCATATTTTTGATATTTTATATTCTACGTCCCTTTCATCACTTTTAACTAGGTTTTCATATTTGGGTTATAAAAGCAAAAAATATGTAATCGCATTTTTAGATGTGATTAAGATGTCGTTTGTAAAATATGACATCAATTATTTTTTGCTGGGAAACTTAACATTATAATTTTCTAGGTAAATAAATTACTAAGTAATTTATTCTGAAGAAAAATTTAAACTTTCACAAATTTTTAAGAATATTGGATCGGTTTTTATAAAATTAGCTTACATGTTGAAGGTATTTAATCTTCGACCTAGCAAAATATAAATACGTACTTCTCTAATTTATTTTTAGTTTAGTTTTTTTTTTTTAAATTTACCAAATATTTCTTTTCATGTAAAATTATTTTAAAAAAATTAAAAGCTCTAACATACATTTGTATCAACTGGTTAGAAATATTGGTTAAAGATCTAAATATGAATACTTTTTTAATTTCTATATAAAGAAATTAAGTTAACTATTTTTATGTTTTTAATACTTGTTCTAAGTGCTCTCTAAATTAGGCGTATACTTAATATTTGTAACACGTATACGTACATGTGTCGTTAATAAAAGCAGAGAGAGCAATATCACAACATAAAACTTTTTTTTAATTTATCTAAGATCCATAAAAGTATATATATTCTAGGTCCTTATTAAATTCTAGGAGAATTTAGCCATGTCCGTTCCAAATGGAAATTCGACATGAATATATTGTAAAGGAACCTTAATATCTTTGTTAAATTTTGTAAGGATCGATCCATAATTCAACGTACCCCCCATATAAGGTCCCCTCCCAAAAATGACTTTAACGCTCATTACAGGCTTAAAAATACGAGTACAGTGATGAACTTCGACATAAACAAAATTTGTACAAACGAAAATATTGCGAGGATTGATCTAACAAATGAGAAAATTGTTAAATATCAAAGTTTATTCATAAGGAAGCATTCCTTTTCGGCAATGATTTGATAGTGGGTATTTAAGATTCGGCACATCCGAATATAAAACTCTTACTTGTTTTTTTACAATTTTGGTACTTTATTTATATCTTCATTGCAGGGGCAAAATTTTTTTTTTGATAATTTCAGTTTTTTGTGTGTTATTAATTCTCAAATTAGACCAAACTTTAAGAAATTAATGTTTTAAAAAATGTCTAGACATAATCGAATGTTAAGAAAGACTTTAAGCTGTGAATTGAAATTGTTTCCTAATCAAATGTTGTAATAGTTCTTTGAGTTCAACTTAATAGAAGATGAAAATCTAAAAATTTTAAAGTTTACAACTTTTAATCAGTAATGGGCACCTTCACACTGCCAAAAACACGTACGTTCAATATTTTATATTCCGTAGCTACATTAGATTCATTATTAACGGATATTGTTTATTTATTTTCTCCTTTCTAAGGTGTGTTAGGATATGTATTTGTGTAGTAGCATATAGTAAAAATATATATGTATTTAATTTCTAAAACAACTGTGGATTTGTGTTGGTTTACTTAGGAACCTTTAAGTATAATTCAGTTTTTTTCATTTATATAGTACACACGACTATTGTATTTGTTTTGGAGTATGTCAAGTTCTAATGTATGGCTACAATAAAACAAATACATGCATACAGATATGCATATTTGTACTTTTAAACAAATGTATATACAAATCCGTACATATGGTGGCAAAGCAAAGAGAACAACTATAGCGCTGTTCAATATCAAAAAGATAGTTAGAAATAAGTTCCAGTTAATCTGTTTTTTGTATTTTACTCGGCCAAATAAAATCGATTTTACGTTAAATCAGGTGCTTTTTATTAAGATTTACTGGAGTAATTTTGTAAATTTTTGTATTAACTGGAAATTTTAAATGAACAGACCTTATGTATTTGCTTCTTTATAAATGCACCAAATGAATACAACCATTTGCCATTAAAAAATAAAATACATATATTTTAGAAAATAATTCTCAGTAGCACGTTTTTTCTATGTTCACACATATTTACTCCTACACATATATATATTTAAAATTTATATCCGCTAGATCTTGTTTGACAATTGTACATACTTAATTTTGGTAGAATTTCATAGAAAAATACCACCCGAATAGAATATTGCAATATGCTAAGTACTTAGGATTGACTACCTTAACGTAAATTTGAGACAATTGCCATATTTGAGAAGATCACATATTAAAGTGTTTGTTTTACGATCTACCGGGCACTGACTCGTATAATCGTACATTAAACCTTTTCTTCTTATATTTAAATGCAGAAATGTATGTGAGTGTAATTCATGCCTTGACAATTTGTCACTTTTAAGTGGATGTTTTCCTAAAAAACTTTAATCCATACACACAAACGAATGTTCATACGATTTTAAATAACCCTGCATTTTGGAATGTATATTCCAATTGATGTTTATAGAGTTAGTTATGGAATAGTTATTTAAACATGGAGCTATTTGGCCTAGGTCATTTGTAAACTACTTTGAAAATGTATTTTAAATTTACATTATGAATTACAAATGATGAATATGTAGAAAAATTATATTTAAAAAAGTAGTTAACAAAAACTACCTTAAATTGATACATTTACTTCTTGTAAAACTACTGGGAATTATGCATATGTATATGAATGAATGTGTGTTAAAGTATATTTCTATACATATACGTTTATGACGGTGCGTATGTGTGTAAATCCATAATGTCAAGTTTCATTATAATCTTACATTTAAAATATAATTTATTGTAAATATGATATATATTTTTATTTATGTTTCTACATGTTGCTTTTGTTGCTAAAAAATCTGCAAATGTTTTTAAAAATTCCTTAACAAAAATAATAATAATAATAATATGTAGTAGACAATTTATACTTATAAAGGAAAATAAAAATTTAGGCTAAAATATAAAACAGAGCAAAGAAATTAATTTTATTATGGCTTTTTATAACCTGCAACGCCTAGTTGAGAAGATATGCATTGTGCGTTTCTAACAGTAATAGTCCTACTCCTATCCTCAATTAAATTGATTTAGAATTAGTTCAGAATCGACGGAAAAATATCGCATGCAATAAAAATTCCCATTCAAATTTCTTTTCGAAATAGCATTGTTAACTTGTTAATAATATAATCAGAATTTAATAAAAATTAGTTTCGATCGTCACGCTTAAAATATCATATTCAAAAATAATGTACTTATCACCAATAAAGTTGATTATAAGATTAAAATCAAAAAGTTATTTGCTATATCTGAGAATTTCGATTTAAATATAATTGTCCTTAATACACCTTAGTATATTGCCTACGCTCATGAAACTTTTGTTCTATGTAGGATATTACTGATTCGATCATATCTGAACCTATTCCTTTTAACATATGAATGTGTATAAATGTTATATTACAAATGTATGTATGTTATGGTATGCGTAAAGTTATCGGTGTAGCCAGATGTAAAAAAGACAGGCGATATCTTAATCACATCTAAAAATCCGATTACATAATCCAAGAATTCCTTTATATAAATCTAGATAATAATGAGCAAAAAAATTAAGAAAATTCACTGGTTAAAATCCAATGATATTTAAAAAAGCGTGTCATTGAAATAATTTAATTTATTTTTGACATCCAAATTACTGCTTCTAGATCTCCTTCAAAGTTGACAAAAACGAACAACATTCCTCCAATGACAAGCTAAAGTGAAATTTATTAGTTTTTCATTAAAATTGGAAGTACTTCAAGTATGTTATTTGTGGTGAAAATTCGACACATTTTTCCGCACTTTTTTTGCTGGGGAGTAATCCGACAACTTAGGGGAGTATATGAGAAATTCAACCGTGCAGAAAATATTATTGACAAATATGTATGTCGAGACTAAATACATCTGCAAAGAGTGCAGGGAAATGTTAGCTTTATATATGGTGCATACTTGATTTCAGAACATTTCAATATAAAAGGTATCTCGGTGTCGTTTTTGCAAAAAAGTGTTCATTTCTTGGGCTCACATCTTGCAAACCGTTCGGTTTTTTTATTTACTCTCTGATCAAAATCACAATAAAACATTTAAAATCCGATTCCGAGTGTCTCTCAAAATTAGGAGTATACTTAATATTTGTTATACCATATATCATTAATACGTATACGTACAGGTGTCGTTAATAAAAACAGTGCAATTTCACATTGTAGAACTTCCCACTTGAAATGGAAACATTAAGATGAAGTTTTATTAATTTTATATGTTTAAAATTTTTTATCTTTATGACAAGAGAATAAATGAAAATCCCGAACTTTTTGCAAGATGTAAGCCTGAGAAAATGATCACATTTTAGCAAAAATGACACCGAGGCCCCAAATCTTTGAGTGTCCAGAAAAAGTGCATGACTTTGGGCAAAACTGGGAGACACGGTCTTTTTTTTTTTTTGGTCTTTTTATCACGTAGTGGTGTGACAGTTTATGGTTATATTTCCAAGACTTAAAAAATTACAAACAGTGTTATTATGGTGATATCATTTGTCAAATATTCAACTACATATTGGAAAAATATTGATAATTATATGTTAGGATGTGAATGAGTTGAATAGAAATGAAATTGAATTAAGTAGGAAGTATACGAGTGTTAAATTCTGCTATGCCGAATCCACCATATCCACCATCAAAGCATATACTACCACGATTTATTCCTTTATTACATTAATGCTTATCATTTACCGGTAGCAAAAATATTGAGAATTATATGTTGGCATATTAAACTGACGGTACTTATTACGGGTCTCAGTAAATAAATCGCAGGAATGGACATATGTATGTATGTATACCACGCAGCCGCTCTTAATGTTGTAGATAAAGAGGTGCAATTCTTAGTTCTCAAATTTTATATTTTCTTCCTTCTGGACTCATTCCTAATTGGATCATCGCTTTGAATTTAGCGATTTAGATTAAATTTTCAGCAATTATCTGCTCAAACGACGTTAATATGCATAGTTTCAAATGTATATTTCTCAATGTTACACACAATACGACAAAATATCTGGCAACACAAAATTCGGTAGCTTTTGATAAAATAAGATAAATTTTGTCATCATGAATTAAAAATGTATTCATTTTTGCTTTACTTTTTTTATGGTTGGAAAGTGTTTCACCTTTTCTTCAGGAATGTAAAAAAAAATACAAATGATAAATGTTATTGCCCTAAAATATGTTCAGATCAACGAAATAAGGTTTTTAAATATGCCCTTTTATAAAATTTATATGACAAATTCTATGTATGTTGTAATAATACATATTCATTTAAATTCATGCAAATGTATCTAGTTTTTTGTATTAAAAACATTTGTATGTGTGTGTTTGTATATCAAAAGTCGGTGGTATCTACAAGTTCATTTGTTATTCCAAGTTGTACTTTTTTGGTAGTTACGCATGAGTTAATGCAGCTTGATTTTTTTTGAAGAAGGTTTTACTTAACAGACGAACATTCTATAGGTACTGTATCAATTTTCTTTAATTTCTAGTTGCTCACGTAAAGATAAAGTGCATATTTTTAAGTGCTTGTTGTAGGAACGATATTCATGAGAAATATTTTATACAATGTTTTTTATTATTTTACAGCTTGTGGTTTCTTTGAATTTTTTGCTAACATTTAGTATATATGTATGTATATACATATATATGGGTCCTGTCAAGTGAACCAACACAAAAAATCGATTTGGATGAAATTTGCACCTATGTTAGTACTACATATTGTATAGTAGGCTAGACACAAATATTTAGCTCCGAGTGGGATATCTATCAAAAAATTACACACACCAACAAAATTTGAAAAGAGTCGAAACCCTAGGACTTTTCTAAAGGACTTGTTCTAAAAGAGGTGTCCAAAACATTACATTTTTTCATTATCTTAAATTTTTTTGGACGTACAAGTGTTGTAAACAAAAATATTCTGACAAAAAATATGCATTATCACGCTCACTTACAAGTAGGGAGTTAGGTAAGAACTTACATCGGATTTAATTAAGTTGTTTTGTTTATGACATAAAAATATCTACGAGGATGCGTCTAGTACTAGTTTTGACAAATCATTTAGTTTTTCGTTTTTGCAGAAAACAATATTCGAAAACAAAATATCAAGGCTAAAAAGTAAGCAGTATTACGTATTATAAACTCCATCTAAGTAATGCATGCGGTATGTAATAGTCATTGAAAAGTAATTTCTTGAGGAAGTACAATTCATTAGCATGTTTTTGCTGAATTTGTTATTTAATCCTCAATATTAATGATTCATAACTCATTTGATCAATATCCTTTACGGGTTCCCATTATCCATTTGGTTTTAAATTGTACATTAATTATATTATAAATTACTGATGAAACTATAATAAGGCACCCAAAGAAAAACAATATTTTTTGGTCATCTTTACTGTACATTAATATACATATGTATGTATGTATATCGAGGGACTATATTCTATCTGTCATTTTCATGAAATTTCAAAGATAAAAAAATATTTTTGGAAATTTTGTAGCATTACGAAATTTTTATACCCACTATCAAAAAGGATGGGATGGAACACATTGAAATATTCGTCTAAGACCCATAAAAGTATATATATTCTGGGTCCTTATTAGATTCTAAGACGATCTAGCCATGGCCGTCCGTCTGTCGATAGAGTCCAAACGGAAATTTTGCATAGATACTTCTAGTTGATGCAGTTTGTTTGGTATTGAAAATGGGCAATATCGGTCCACGATTTCGCCTAGCCCCCATATAAGGGCCCCTTCAAAAAATGACTTTATCGCTCATAATTGACTAAGAGAAGCATCAATTGCGGTGAAATTCGGCACAAACATGTTTTATTGGAACATAAATCTCTTCGTTGAATTTTTTAAGGATCGGTTCATAATTCATCCTACCCCAATATAAGGTCCCCTTCAGAAAATGACTTAATGCTCATATCTGAACTTAATAAGCATATATATATAACAATAAAATTCGACATAAAAAAAGTTTTATAGGAACTTAAATTTTATGAGGATGGGTCCATAATTTTCAACTGAATTTGATGAGGATCGGTCGATAACTATCAAACCCCCATTTTCGGTTTTCAGAAAATTACTGAATTAAAAATACAAATACAGCGACATTAGATACAAACAATTATTGTATAAACCGACGAGGATAGGTCCATAATTGACTCTACCCTCCATATAACCACTCTTACAAAAAAACAATTTATGGTTATAAATAATATGATTCAACATAGATCGATAATATCAAATTTTATTAATAATGTTGATTTGATGGTGGGTATGTATGATTCGGCATGGCCGAATATAACACTCTTACTTGTTTTATATTAAAAATAGAAAAAATTCTGAATGCAAAACTTTCAATATTTTCTAAAAATTGCTTTAAACTCTACCTCTGTTACAAAACAAGTTGTTTTACTAAAACGACCTAATAGTTTTCGAGAAACCGCTCATTATGATACTTACTACTTTAAAAATTGTATATTTCTATGAAAAACCATTTATCAGTTGATTGTATTAAAATAAACTGTTTTTTGCTCTCCTGAAAACTTGTATTATTTTAGATATTGAATAATGTCTCTCGAAATATTGGTACAGTATATATCTAATATTTGTCAAACGGGACATATTTTAGTGATCACCAAATATTTAATATAGTATTCGCACATAACTTAAGGTATATAAACATGAATATATGTATGAATGTAAAATAGGTAGAAAATACATGTGTTTTACATGCAAATTTAAATAAACAGCCTACAGCTGTTTGGTACATAATAAAATTTATTGCACAAAATTTATTAAAATAACAAAGAAAAACCACAGACCGGAAATGTTTTCATACCCATTCGGTCAACTAGTAGTCATCTTACAAACACAGCAAACAAACGGATGAGGGGACAGAAAAGTGGGAAATTCAAAGAAACTTCTATATTAAAACCCAACTGGTTTTGAACATTAATAAAACTTTGTTTTGTAGTTCACAATGGAAATGAAAATTACCAGAAGAACAATTAAAAGTGTGAAAATCCAGAAAAAAGAATAAGGAATTAATTCAAAAAATACACACAGCAACTACAGCATTATGCGCAGTGTTGCCAAGTTATGAGGAGATAAGTTTTTTAACGATCACAAAATTCAGTAGAGATCAAACCGGAAACAATCCCACATCCGTAATATAAATTTTAAAGAAAAAATAAGAAAATTTCATTAAATAAGTGTCCTACATAACCGGCCATTGGCAGGACGCAGAGGTTTTCAACTCTGGCGTATTTCGAATACCGACTTCGGTTTATTAGGAAATTTAGGTTTTTCTTAATACATGGACTATTTGTAACTTATGGGCTTTATATCACTGTCATCATGAGCATTGTGACACGTTTTCCATAAATTTCGTATAATGCTTTATATGCACACAAAACAAATTCCAGTCGAATTTTACCCCAATAGCTTTATTAATTAATGAAATATGTACGTTTAAGAGATTTTTGGAAGTGGACTATATATGGGAGCTATGACCAATTAAGGGCCTATCCAGAAACAATTTCGTAGAGTGATTCATATGTACACAAAACATATTTGTGTCGAATTTTATCAATTTATTTGGCAATGAAATATGTGCAGTGATTTTCGAAGGTGGACATTATATGGGAGCTATGACTAATTATAGGAACAAATTTTATCAATTTATTTGGTAATGAAATATGTGCAGTGATTTTCGAGAGTGGACATTATATGGGAGCTATGACTAATTATAGGCCTATCCGGAAAAAATTTCGTAGAGTGATTCATATTTATAACAATGGCTTTATTTATCAATGAAATATGTGCGGTGGTAGTATGATTTCTGTTCAAAACATATTCACATCTACAAAATTCTATGTTGATAACGATATATTTGAATTATTTAATTCAGTTCGTGACTGGGGTTGGAATTAATAATGAGAGAGCGAAGTACGAATAACACTTACTTATGGACTATGTTATAGAGGCTAAACGACAAATAAGAACTCTTATCTCTGAAAAGTCTAAACTGGCAACACTGCTTACTCAATGCTTTTCTAAATACTCTTTTGTCTGTAATCAAAAATCCATAGTTGAATTGTAAAACAACTTTCAGCATAAAACCACCAAATGGAATCCTTTACAATCCTGAAAAAAAAAATCTTGAAAAAGAACCAGTAAATACAAAACAAAGAAAGAAAAGAAATTGGTTGCAGGAGCAAGAACAAATGGAGAAAATGAAACAGCAACAACAAAAAGTAAAAACAAAAGACTTTGAAACAATCGCCAGACCTAACCATTCACCAATGAAGTTTTCATTGTAATCTTACAAATGACTTATATAGACTGAAATCCAAACAACAACAACTACATACAACAAGTTATCAAGGTGTAACCTATTTTTAGGCCACAGTTTATGATTTGCCAGCTCTTCTGGCTATGTCCTAATGCCATAGAAAGAAAAATTGTGGAAAACTTATTTCTTATGCAATCCCCCTTCAATGTGGCTTTTATGTTGTGAAACTAAAATCCTACATTAAACATGCAAAAACGCAATTCACGCGATTCAAATGCAATAAAGTACAAGTTAAATGTAGAAATTGTCGGAAACACCTTGTTTTCTCTTTACAAGACAGTGTGAAAAAAGCAATAATTAGATTGGCAGAAATTTAGAAGTGCTTAAATACAAAAATATTTAAAATTACATCTAAGTAATTGAGCATAACTGGTTATATTATACTTGTCATTTTGCTCAAACGTAGATACATCACTAGCAATTGCTCGCCAAGAATAACTGAAAAATTAATCCAGATTCAGATAATAGAGTTTAATACGTTTCTCTCCTAAATTAAAATATTTTTATTTATCTAAATTTCGTGAAAACAGGAGTTTAAGTTTTTACATTAACTCCAAAAAATCGATCTCACCCCGAGATCGATCGCACCCCTCAGTTCGAAAAACACGAATTTTGGATTATGCCAGTCTTGTAGTAGATAAGCGATATGTACATACATAAATAAAAATATTTAAAAACTATTCTTTCAATTGCGCTTACTTGCACACTTCCTGGTAAGGATATCAATGTGAATGTAAGCGATAAATTAACTACAGCAAAACAATACAAACCTTTGCAAACAATTAAGCGGGTGTTTACCCAGCAGTTCGGGCGGACAGTCCCGAACTCCCTATTTAGCCTACCACATAGGGTAGCCACCGACTGTCCAGGTGACTAGCTATTTTAACATGTGCTTGTCCTACGAGGAAGTCAATCGTCACCCCATAGGTTACAAAGAGACAGACAAGTGTTTTTTAAGTGTCCCCTCTCTCGCTTACAAAGGGGACACAAAAGTGACGATTACCTTCACCCTCGTTTACAAAGAGTACATCCGTGACGAAAGACGAATTAGAGCCCACCAGGTGGTTTAACATAAGTGGAAATAACTGTCTTTTTACTATACATTGACTCTGCAGGGTATGCTTTTACACACAAACATACACATACTATAGCTAACAACATGCATAAACATCCTTGTATCTATGTGCATAGATACTTTCATTTACAAGTATCTATGTATGTAAATCATGATAATCCAACGAATTCGTTACTGCCGATGCAACGCGCTGCGCCCAGGCGTAAAGGTTGAAATATGAATTATTGTTGTGTGAAAAATAAAACCTCAGCACCAACTAGCCGTATGCTATTCTCTGTTACAAGCAATTTGTTTTAATTGCTCAAATTAAGTTTGTAACACAGCTAAGAATGTAAATTCATTTTAATTATTTTTGCATGATACGAAGACTTTATTATTCCCTGCATTTTTCTTTGTGTCCTTAATTATCGACCTTTTTACAAAATGAAGATTGTCATTTTGTGTATAAATTGTGTCTGTTGTAAGCTTTATTTCAAAACAAAGCTATATACCACTACAAAACATCCACATCGTGAAATAATGTGGGGAGGAGACACAAAAATACCTTAAAGTATACCAATCGGCTTAGTTAGAATAATTTTCTGAGTCAATTAAGCCATGACCGTCTATCTGGATAACTGTCCATGCAGAGCTAACCAATTTCACATCTATTTTAAGTACCACTATCTTCTTTTTAATTTTCTTACATTTTATATATCTTTTTGACATTAAAGAGAATTTAAAAAAAGAATTTGATAAAAATTTTCAGGTATAAACTAAAAGGTCTACAGGTCTAACTGTTCTCCTCTCTAACTGAATTGGACTTTTGGTAAAACATTGGATTTCTGGCCTAGAGTGTGGTGCTGACACTGACAATGTCTTAATTTTTTTGCAACCCTGTTATAGTTACGTATATAAAAACTCTCCTAGGATTTATAAGGAGACAAGTTCCCTGTGCTTTAAGTGCAACAAATTCTCTTTTGAAATGTTGGTTATAAAACTTGATAAAGATATATATATATATATTATATATATTATATATATATATATATATATATATATATATATATATATATATATATATATATATATATATATATATATATATATATATATATATATATATATATATATATATATATATATATATGTACATACATATATATATATACATACATATATATATATATCTATATATATATATATATATATATATATATATATATAGCTTTTGTCATTCCGTTTGTGACACATCGAAATATTGGTCATAGACCCACAAAAGTATATATATTCTGGGTCCTTATTAAATTCTAGGACAATCTACCCATGTCCGTCCGTCTGTCTCTTAAAAGCACGATAGAGTCCGGACGCAATAAGCTAAATGGTTGAAATTTTCCACAAATATTCTCTATAGATAAGGTTTGTTTGCTTTTGAAAATGGGCAATATCGGTATACGTATTCGGATAGTTCCCATACAAGTGGGTCCTCGAAAAACAGCTTTAAGACGCATATCTGCTTGAAGAGAACGAGTATAGCGATAAAATTCGACATAAATAAGTTTAATATGAGCCAAAATCTCCCGACCAACTTTTATGAGGATCGGTCCAAAATTGACCCTACTCCCCATATAAGGACCCTCTAAGAAAACGACTATAACGCTCATAACGTGCTTCAAAATTATAGCAATGCAACGAACTTCGTCATAAATCACTTTTATGGTAACTAAAATTTCTCTGAAAATTGTTATGGAGATCGGCCAATAATTGACCCTACCCCCCCATAGAACGTTTCCCACAGAAAATTACTTTATAGCTCATAACTTGCTTCAAAATTGCAATAAATCAACGAAAGTTAACATAAACAATAAAATTACTAAAACGCTCATAACTTGATCCTACCTCCGATATAAAGTCCACTCATAAAATTACTATAACGCTCATAACTTGCTGCAAAATAAGAGTAAAGCTACGAAATTCGGCGTAAACAAGTTTTCGGGGTACTAAAATCTATGTGCCAAAATTTATGGAGATCGACCCATAATTGGCCCTACATATAAAAAAAAACATGAAAAGAACACTTCTTCAAAATTAAAGTAAAGAAATGAAGTTCGACATAAACAAGTTTTATAGGAACATAATTCTAACTGTTTTTTTGATAATCGGTCCATAATTTACCTTATTCCTTTTAAAGGGTCTTTCTCATAGAATGACGATAAAATTCATCATGAACTATAACTAGGATCAAATCCTTCATAAAAGGCTTAGAAAGCATTGACATGACAAGTTTAATTGAAACCAAAATCTTAGGAAAATCGGTCCAAAATTTACCATAAGTAAATTTACATGACATCAAATCATTAAAAAAATTATTAAATATGATAAAATAAGTACTACCATCACCCTGAAAGTGGCAGAAAGACACATGATTTGATGGTGAGTATAAGAGATTCGGCACAGCCGAATATAGCCCTCTTACTTGTCATCTTTAAGTAAAACTTCAATTTGAAGAACTTGTTGTTTATTGTAAAATTTATATCTTCCCAATGTGACAATAGTTTCCCCCTGTTGTTAATTTGTTAAAAAAAATTATTAAACATAAAAATTTTATATAAAATATTATTATTCCAGAACCAAATTAATAACTTTTGATATTTTGTAATTTTTTGAACAATAAAATATTAAGTTAAAGGTGATTTAATTTTTTATATAACATTCATGACGCCCAATTCATCCAAATGATTCAATTCCAAAAAAAAGTCTCTTTCAAATTTGAAATAACCAAAATTTAATTTTTCTTTTATTTCACTGTTATAGTTGCTGCGGCTTGATAACTTGGTGGTGGACGATCATAAATAATGGTTTGTGATACTTGTTGTGGTGGTTGCTGGGGTGGTGCTATAATGGTTACATTAGTATTTCTCATACGACGTCTGCAACTGCGACAAGGTCTGCGTTCTCTCCAAGGCATCAACATAGAAATCAGACTAATGCCACGATGTGTGCATTCACAATGCAAATCTACTCTATATTCCATAGACATTGTAGCTTTCAATTAATTACTTTGTTGTGTTATATGTAACTGTTCGTTAATTATTAAATAAAATTCATAAATGTATCGAAAATATAAGTTATTTAAGGAAAGTGGATCAAAATAAACAATATATTGGTAAGTGAATAATATTTGTCTTTATCTTTAATATCTTATCATTTGTAATATACATGCATAAGTAACTGTATATTGTCTATTTTAATTGATCACTTAATACTCATTTGTTGTACATTTGTTAAGTACATATAATTAAAGTACTTTTATGCATTTAAACAAAAAAAATATTTATTTTTCTTATTTTGCTTTAGATTTATTATAAAAAATGTAACACAAATCATAGATCAACTTTTGTACGCATAATTAGAAATCTATTTTTTTTTTTCTTTTTTTTTTTTGATTTTATATACGTTTTTTCCATTGAAATTAAAAGCAGTTTTATGAATTATTCCCTTGGAAATCATCAAAATCAATTACCCAGATCATAACTGTATTTGTAACTGTGTTGTATATAATAGCGAAAAATGATAAATAGACATATTCACATTCTGTATTTTTATAATAAATAACGACTTTAAAAATTGTATTCAATAATAAGATAAACAAATGTCTTTAAGTCCCTGAGTCATCATATTTGGGAAATTCGCATAAAAAAAAAGTTTTTGTTTGCACATATGAATCATATTCACTAGGGTGATACATAACAAAAGTTGCAGATATTCTCAGTTATGTTAAGTTAAATTTTTATTCCGAAGTAAAATTTAGTAAGCTACAACGAGGAATTATCAATCAATACCTATTCGAGACCCAGCAAAAACTTATATTGAAAAAAGTGATGAGTTAAAAGCTTAAAAAGTCGCTTTTCATCACTTAGGCTGATGTCAGAGTGGGCGCTGCAAGCAATGCGAAGCTTTGCGCTACAAACCTTTCCTTGTGTTTTCCTATGTGTCATGTCAGAGTGAAAGCGAAGCTTGATGCTAGAAAACACATCAGTCTTATTCATTAGCACTTTAAATCATTATTTTAACACGGTGATGACATTGGAGAAAGTACTTACCACGGTCGCAAAGTCACTACTTAAATATTACGAACCTGGGCTTCTTGTTCGTTAGTTCAATGTGTTGGTTGGTTGATTAACGTGGTAGTTCACTGCGTGCGAACAGTCAAGTAGAGTCGAAGAGACTCCGTTTTGACCAGACCACTCCACTCGTGAGATGTGGTATTGTATAGTATTAGATCCAGCCTATAGTCGTGAGAAATCTCAGGATATCATTAAGCTTAGACCCAGATATCTCACCAAGGTTAGATATGAAGTGACTGTCAAGAAAACGGTTTCTCTTAACGGATAGACCTGGTCATTCGCAATGAAGATGGAAGACCGTTTCTTCCTTTTCCTAGTTCGCTGTGTTACACTACTTCATCAGGGAAATCTTCACTAAGTACCAAAATTAGCATGGAGTCTTAACAAAGAGGCCCTATAAAGGTAGGACCCCAAATAAGGGAACTTTTGGAGTATGAAGTATTTAGATTAAAGCATAATGAATTAGAAGATAAGCTCTTGTCGCAATTATAGAAGTTTGTTATTTTTTAGGGGAAAACAAAGTGCTGAAAATTATAAAGAAAAAATTAAAGGATTTCTCTCTGCATTTCGACACTTTAAATGAAATATGTCGCTAAAATTTCATTCTTTGGACTTACACTTTTCCCTGAAAATCTTGGTGCAGTATCAGATTAAAACTACCAGGAGATGTTATAAAAAGGAAGAAGATACAACAGAAAATGGTCAGGCATGTTTGTAGATTTTTGTTGGTCTATTTTCCTTGAAATATCAGTGAATAGAAAAACATATGCAAAGTAATAACTTACTTACATATATACATCCAGACATCCTTATAGTAAATTTTACTTGTTTTAGTTGTTGTTATTTTTGTCAATTTTGTCCAAATTTTAAAATTCTACTTTAAATTTCTAACAAACATTTTATTTTTTTAAATATTTTTGCGAAAAAAGTATACGTGATAAAATTTTTTGTTACCAAACCTAGATTAAGGAGCAATAAATCTATCTCAATCAGTCATTAAAATTTAAAGGAACGCAAAAAAACATTTTTTTCAGATCAGTGTTATCAGATTTCAAAAATAATACCAGATAAATAAGGTTTATATTAGTACGTTTCTAATATAATTCAAATTTTTATTTATCAAATTTTTATATGAACAAACGTAAATTATAGTTTTGCAGTTTACGGAAAAAAATCACATTGATATCGAAAATAATAGACGTTTTTAAAAATAGATAAAATTATAACAACCCATATTTTGTATCACACAGATCAAAACCCAATTTTGAGTTATGCCAGTCTTATAGTAAATGAGCCAATTTTTTTTGTAATTTTTATACCCACCATCAAAAAAGCTGGGGGGTATATTGGTTTTGTCATTCCGTTTGTAACACATCGAAATATTGGTCATAGACCCACAAAAGTATATATATTCCGGGTCCTCATTAAATTCTAAGATGATCTAGCCTGTCCGTCTGTCTGTCTGTTGAAAGCACGATAGAGTCCGAATGGAAAGAGCTAGAGGGTTGAAATTTCACATAAATATTTCCTATAGATAAGGTTTGTTTGGTATTGAAAATGGACAATATCGGTCCACGTTTTCGGATAGCCCCCATACAAGTGGCCCCTCGAAAAGCAGCTTTAACAGTCATAACTTGTTTAAAAATACGAATATAGCGATGAAATTCGACGTTAATAAGTTTCTTATGATTCAAAATCATTATGCAAAATTTTATGAGGATCGGTCCATAATTGACCCTAGCCCCCATACAAGTTCCCCTTCAGAAAATGACTTTAACGCTCATTAATGACTTAAAAATACTAGTATAAAGATGAAATTCGACATAAGTAAGTTTCATACGAGTCAAAATCTATCTAAAAAAATTTATGAGGATCGGACCATCCCCCCCATATAAGGTCCCCTTCAAAAAATGACTGCAACGCTCATTAATGGCTTAAAAATACGAGTGTAGCGATGAAATTCGACACAAATAAATTTAATATGCACCCAATTCTGTCTACCAAATTTTATGAGGATCGACCCATAAATGACCCTACCCCTCTTTATAAGGTCCCCTTCAGAAAATTACTTTAACGCTCATAACTGGCCTAAAAATACGAGTATATAGATGAAATTCGACATAAGTAGGTTTCATTCGAGTCAAACGAGGTGATGGTGGGTATATAAGATTCGGCATAGCCGAATATAACACTCTTACTTGTTATACCCTCCACCACCATCAGTGGTGATAGAGGGTATATATAACTTTGTCATTCCGTGTGTAACACCAAGAAATATTCATCTGAGACCCAACAAAGTGTATATATTCTTGGACCTTATGAAATTCTGAGTCGATTTAGCTATGTCCGTCCTCCGTCCGTCTGTCTGTCTGTATAAAACATTCTCACGTTAACACGAAGAAACAAAAATTAACGAAATTCACCCAAAATATTTATTATTGTCCTAGGCAGTTTGGTATTGAAAATGAGCAAAATCGGTTAACACCGGGAAAAGTTATGAATCAAAATTTGAAACAACCTCGAAAAAAATAAGCATTTTTTATACATTCTGATGTAATTTTCTCGAAAACTATGAAAGATAATTCCATGAAAATCAGCATACATTCGTTTCTACACAAGAGCTTGACTCCTACTGAAAATTGTCAGAATCGGTCCACAATTTCATATACTTCCCATACAAAAGTACATATTCCCGAAAAATGGGTTTTTTTGTTAATAACTTCCGTCACGATGTCGAAATCTTTAGAAAATTTTACAAATTAAAATCTTATGTCAATATTCATTCAGAGAAAAAATTTTCTGGATCGGTCCATAATTGGACATAGCTCCCATACAAGGTCCCCTCCCGAAAATAACTTAAACGCAAATAATTCATTTCTAAATCAAGTTATCTATATAAAATTTGGTACAAGTATTGCCCTCACATACAGAAGTATTACTGTGATTTTTTTTTCGTCGGTCCATAATTGGTCATAGCTCCCATACAAGGTCCCCTCCCGAAAATCACTTAAACGCGCATAACTCATTACTAACATAAGACATCAATATAAAATTTGGTACAAGTATTACGCATGTGCATAGAAATATTATTGTGAATTTTTTTTTTTTTCGATCGGTCCATTATTGGTCATAGCTCCCACACAAGGTCCCATCCCTAAAGTCACTTAAACGCGCATAACTCATTACAAAATTAAGATATCCATATAAAATTTGGTACATGTATTACTCTCACATACAGAAATTTTACTGAGAAATTTTTTTCTGATCGGTCCATAATTGGTCAAAGCTCCCATACAAGGTCCCTTCCCGAAAATCACTTAAACGCGCATAACTCATTACTAAATTAAGATATCCATATAAAATTTGGTACAAGTATTGCTCATATGCACAGAAATGTTACTGTAAAATTTTTTTCTTATCGGTCCATCCTTGGTCATAGCTCCCATGCAAGGTTCCCTCCCGAAAATCACATAAACGCACATAACTCATTACAAAATATTGATATCCATACATTTAGCACAAATATTGCTCTTATATACATAAAGTACACTATAAAATTGTTTTACGATCGGTCCATACTTGGTCATAGCTCTCATACTAGGCCCCCTCCAGAAAATTACTTAAATGTACAATATTCATTACCAAATAATGATACAGATACAGAATTGTGAAATTTTGTTTTTATATACACAATTGGTCATAGCTCCTATACAAGGTCCTCTTTCGAAAATCTCTTAAATGCACATTACTCATTAATAATTAAAGCTATTGATACAAAAATTCTATTTCAAGATTTTTGCACGATCGGTTCATTACACACATTACTTATTACTAAATTACGATATAGCTACAAAATTTTACTGAAATATAGCTTTCATGTCCAGAAGTTTTGCTTAAAGAATTTTTTACGATCGGTCTATAATTGGTCATATCTCCCATACTAGGTCCTGCCCCTAAAACCGTATTTAACTAGTTACATTATCAATTTGTGTAGAACAAAATTATATATATATGTATTTCGAAAATCCTTAAATCTTTCACACACATGCATACATGCAAATTGATAAAAATCGCCAAGCGTTGGTAATGTTCAATAAATCTTGGAATTGTAATAGATTTGAGCTGTTTGAATCTAGGGATTTTTCTATTTAAGATATGAGAAAACTTATTTCTACAAATATTTGATCAATTAGAAAAGTATTAATATAAAAGTAGCTGGTGGAGGGTATTTAAGATTCGGCTCAGCCGAATATAGCACTCTAACTTGTTTTATATTACTTTTAATAATTTAATATTTTATATTTATTATAAATAAGAGCTTTTGTATGTGACGTATCATATATTAGTCATTAAATAAAAGGTACTTTTTATAAATAAATGTTTAAGGTGGAAACAATTTTAACAAGTAAAAGTGTTATATTCGGCTATGCCGAATCTTATATACCCCCCATCAAATCGTATGCCGTAAAATGAATGTTCTATTGTAAACAAGAGGGAGATAAGGCTTATATGGGAGGTAGGGTCAATTATGGAGTGTTTGTCGTAGAATTTGGTAGAAAGATTTGAAGTCGTATAACACTTATTCGTTTCGAATTTCATTGCTGTTCTCGTATTTTAAATTCAGTCATAAGCGTAAAAGTAACTATCTGAAGGGGACCTTTTAAGTGGTAGGGATAATTATGAATCAATACCCAAAAAATTTGTACATAGATTATGTTTTATCGGCTATGGTCAGCTATAGACTAGTCCTCATAAAATTCGGAATGAAGAATTATAATAAAATTCTTTTTATGGCGAGTACAACGATGAAGAACTTGTAATTTTCTCATGGTGGCTATATATATGAGGGGTAGGTTCAATCGTGGACTGATCCTCATAATATTTTTAATGCGATTTTCATTAATACAAAACTTGTTTATGTCAAAATTCATAGTTTTTTAAGCCAGTAATTAACATTGAAGTAAATTTCTCAAGGGTACCTTATATGGGGGTTGGATCAATTATGGACCGATCCTTACAAATTTGGTAGAGAGATATTGGCTTATATAACACATATTTGTGTCGAGTTTCATTACTATATATTTGTTTATTTCCTGAAGGGGACCTTATATGCGGGTAGGGTCAATTATGGACCCATCCTCATAAAATTTTGTAGAGAGATTTTGACGCATATAAAACTTATTTATGTCGAATTTCAAAGCGATACTCGTATTTTTAAGCCAGCAATGATGGACCGTTTCCCATAAAATTTGGTAGAGCGATTTTGGCTTATAAAAAACTTATTTATGTCGAATTTCATCGCTATATTAGTATTTCTAAGCCGGTAATGAGTATTAATGTCATTTTCTGAAGGGGACCATATATGCGGGGTAGGGTCAATTATGGACCGATCCTCACAAAATTTGGCAGAGAGATTTTTATGCATATAACACTTATTTATGTTGAATTTCATCATTTATGACTGTTAAAGCTGTTTTTCGCGGGCCACTTGTAATGGCGCTATGCGAAATCGTGGACCGATATTGCCGATTTGCAATACCAAACAAATCTTATCTATAAGGAATATTTTTGGGAAATTGTAAGGGTCTTATTCATAAACTTTTATCAAAGGTTTATAAATCAAATTTTCATACAAAATTTGTTCTATAAACCTTTGATAAATGTTTATGAATAAGGCAGTAAGTCTCTAGCTCTTTCCGTTCGAACCCTATCGTGCTTTCAATAGTCAGACGGACGGACGGATGGACAGACAGACGGACAGACATGGCTATATCGTCTTAGAATTTAATAAGGACCCAGAATATATATACTTTTGTGGGTCTACGACCAAAATTTCGATGTGTTACAAACGGAGTGACAAAATCAATATTTTGATGGTGGGTATAACAAAATTATATATATAAACATGTTTATTGATTACATTAAGCGAATTTAGTACATTCTGGTTCGATCAAGTCTAATTTTAGAAGTATAGAGTTCATATTAAGTCTATAAGTTCACAATAAGAGTTAGAACAATCTCACAGAAAAAGGGGAGGTTATATCATGTCCATGCCCACTTCATATGTTAGTGCTAATTTTGTTATTCTTGGGTTCAATAAAAAGCAATAATTTAAAAACAGACAAACTTAATGAGCACTTATAAGATCAGAATGCTTGTAATAAGTAGTCGAAGTAGTCGTAATATTAATAACAAATGATTTTAATAAAACTCCAATGATCGAAAGGGGGTTCTCAAAACCAGCAAATAAAGTGGACGTGGCCATGATATTACCGCCTATATTTTTTGTAGGGTCATAACTAAGTTTATGTTAAGTATGTGCATTAGATGTAAGATAATGTCTTTAAAATTTAAAAGATATTTAATCGAAAAAGTCCCTTTCAGATGATTTTTTAAATAACTCTAAAGTTTTCGGTGTCACAAACGACATTTGGTGTGCGAACTTTTTTAACAACAGCGAAAAAATAATAGTGTATACTATGCCAACATACATACATTTACATATGTATTTACCACCATGACTGTCGTTAGCTACTTTTTTTCACCTGTTAAAATATGTTCGTTCATTTTCCTGCAAATGTGTAAATAAATTGTTGTGAAATTTATAACTTCATTATCTATTTTTGTCCATTTATTTTGAATAAAAACTACTTTGACAAGATAAAACATGACGTATCGTTAAGTCCACCCGCCTTAGTATTTTAGCGACATCAATGATAAAACAACAAAAACAAGCTTAAGTATTTATTTAAATTGATAAAATTTTTAGCGAAAATTCACAGTTTAGTTGCGGACTTCATTGTATTAAAAACTAATTGCGGAATCAATTGAAAAATTATTGATAATATTTTTAAATTCGTTGTACTTTTGCTGGCATTAATTGCGTATAACAAACCAAATGGCACCTCATTGGGATGAACCACATCATCATCACCACCATCATCACAACCGTCCTATTATTGAAGTAGATATCGTGAGTCCTTCTGCTCGTCCTCCACCACCACCTCGTGTAACTACAGAAGTAATTATTGCTCCACAACAAAGACCAACAGAAATTGTATATGTGGCACCACCTCAGCCACGTCCACCACCACCACGAGAAGTTGTTGTTGTATCTCAAGGATATCAACCACCTCCAGAACATTGGGATAATCGTCCTCGTTGGTAATCAATATATTGGAGAAAACGTTCTTCCAAATTTTTAACAATTAAAAAAAAATAAAAAAATAAATTTAAATTAGCAAAACTGATATTTAACAAAATAATTTAGGATTTAAAATAATATTTTTATAATAATTTTTAGCTAACATTCGAGAGAAAAGTTATAAATAACATAATCTAATCGGTTTTAAAATTATATAGATTTAAAAATATCGTTTCTATAAAAAATAATCCACTATAGCTTGAAAACATCTAATTATATGCAAACATTATCTATCTATATATATAAAATTCAATGTATGTTTCTTTATTTGTTTGTACCTTATAAGAAGCTAAACCAGTGAAGCGATCTTCTTGAAATTTTCAGTGTATGTTCCCCTATATCTGTTTTTTTTCAGTGTATGTTCCCCTATATATTCTTCAAAAGTCGAATATCTCGGAACATGGTACAACTAGAGTCCTCAAATTTTTACGGACAATTTTGAGATCCATATGATTATTTGGTGGAAAAATTGGAGGACTAGCAAAAGACGGAGTGGCACCCCTCATCTGTATACATATATATAAAAATGAATGTGTATTTGTATGTTTGTTTTTTTTTTTTGTTTGTTTATTTAAACGTTTATCTAAACGGCTGAACCGATTCTTCTGAAATTTTCACAGTGTCTTCCTGTATGTCTGAAAGGAACTATAGGCTACTTTTTACTTCAAAATTTCAAGTGGGCGACGTACCACGGTTACATTCAGAATAAGTATTAAAAGTGGCATATCTCAGAAACTGCAAGAGTTGGAGTCCTCAAATTTTGTATGGACAACTTTGACATCTATAAGAATATTTTCGGATAAAATGGGCGGAATGGCTGTAGTGGGCGTGGCACCTTCCATATGAAGAAAATCTTATATCAAAATATCTGAGAAAATACAACAGATAGAGTCCTCAAATTTTACCGCAACCACTTTAATATCAATATGATTACTTAAGAAAAATTAATTAGCAATAGGGGGCGTGGCACCCCCATATGAGTTAAATACAAAAATTCGCTTATCTGAGAAACTATTAGAGGTAGAACCAAATTTAGCACAAAGTACTTTAGCATCCATGTAAACATTTTGTGTAATAAATTGGCGGACTACCAATGGGTGGGGGGAGCAACATCCCATATGCATAAATATACAATAATTCGTTTATCTGGGAAACTAATAGAGCTAGAATCGTTCTTATGGGTTGTAAAACTGTATCATGCTAAAAATTAGGCTGATACGATAACGTTAACATGTACCGCAAAGGATCTAATTTATTTTGCACTTAATTGTAAAAGAATCGTAATGTACATAGAATAAGCATTTCAGATATATAATTGTTGCTAATTTCCCAAGCCATTCGCCCTTGAATGCGAAATGAGACAAAAAATAATATTTTATATATCCGAAGTTTTATTCAAATCAAGCAATCCTAAGCCATAAAAGGTGGATGTCAAAGGTCAAATTTTGCAATATTGTTGAATTATTAGTATACTAATACTCACTTCGAAAGAATTATAACGTACAGGAAAACTAGTCGCATAGCTTTACAACTAATTTATTTTTCATATTCTTGTAACATGTTTCTAAAAGCCCTTGGAGATTCTGTTTAGAACCCATCAAATGTAAGATATTTTTTAACTAAAAATATATTTTTTTAAATATTATAATTTTTATGTTTTGAAAATTATGTAAAATTTTGATTTCTGTGTTATCTTTTCCAAATTTTTTACTCGAATTGGTACGACTTTAATATAGACCTGTAAATTATAAACATAAATTTTAGTTTTCAATGTTATTTTTCAAAAATATTTAAAATGTTTCGACTAAAACGAACATTAACATTTCAAACCATAATTTTACGATTTAAAATAGGAAAATTAATATAAGAGTAGGAGATTTCTATGGGGGATAGGAACAATTATGGGCCGATCTCCATAAAATATGGGAGAGATATTTTAGTTCCCTAAAAACTTGTTTACGTCGAATTTCGTTGCTTTTCTATCATTTTGAAGCAAGTTATAAATATAAAGTTATTTTCTGTCGTTTTCTGAGAGGGACCTTATATAGTGGGTAGGGTCTATTATGGACCGATTCTCATAAAATTTAGTAGGTAGATTTTGGTTCATATAAAACTTGTTTGTGTGAATTTCATTGACATACTGATGTTTTTAAACTAGCTGTGACTGTTTACACTATTTTTCGGGAGCCACTTGTATGGGGGCTATGTATGCGAAAACATAGGATATATGAGATTTAGTTACTTAAGACAGTTGACCTTATATGAGAGCTATGACCAATTATGAATTCATTCGAAAATTTTTTTTTCAGAATGATTTGTATATATGTACACAAAATATACTCATGTCAATTTTTATAGTCATATCTATTTTGTCAATGAAATATGTTCGTCAAAATAATTTTTGGAAATGGACCTTATATGGGAGACAAAAAAAACTTCCAAAGTGATTTTTATATAGAAAAAACTTATTTATGCAAATTTTTTTTCGATATTGTTATTTATGAATGAAATATATGATTTTCATAAGTGCATTTTGCATGAACAATTATAGACCGATCCGGAAATAATTGGTAGAGAACACAAAAAACATATTTATAATAAATAATATGTGACAAAATTCATAGAATTATCTCTGGTAGTTTTTGAAAAAACTACTCGAGAATTAGGAAGGAGTCTAAAATGTTTACTCGTTGCTTTTTACGTTGTGAACCGATTTTTTTGAATTTTTTTATACCAAACTGCTTAGGAACATAGTGAACATATGGATGATTTCCGTTGCTTAATTTTACAATGAGCGTATTTATCACCATTGATGGTGGTGGAGAGTATAAAATTATCGGGAAAATTAAAAAAAAAATTAAACCAAAATATCTCTTGAAGGTAAAGAGGTAACCCACATATCTACATAAGCGTATTGTTGTAGATCATATCAAGTAGTAGTTATATTTTAAATTTCATCAAATTTCGGATCATAAATTGATTTTTGGCCGCACATGATCACCTACAACTGTCAATCAATTCAAAAATACATAGCAAAAAAAGTAATAAACTATAGTCGGGCGTGGCCATCCATATGATACCCTACTCCAATTGCGAATAGTAAATGTGATTCATTTTAAATAATAAAGCATTTATGTTGAATCTTACATAGGTTCCAAATAATGTCTTCTCATTTACGGTTGTATGCTGACTAGGAGAAATAAAATACGAATTTCAATAATTTTGAACAGCCTTCGTCATTAGATCCAGAGAAGAGTATGTGACAAATTTTAACAAATTCGACATAGTATTATAGTTAGGAGATAAAAGTTCCAAATCGAAAGGTCCGGTTGTATGGGGGCTAGTGCATAAATTGAGCCGATCCTTATAAAATTTATTATTGGGAATTATGTTTATATAAAACTTATTTGTGCCAAATTTCTAAGTGATACTACGAATATGTGGTCATTTAAGTCATTTTCAGAAGGGGACTTTGTATAGCGGCTAGGGACAAATGAGGCCCTATCATCACGAAAATCGACAGTGTTATTTATAATTATCTCAAACTAAATTACACATTATGAGCTAAAAGGCCCAAATCGGAAAGTCCGGTTATATAGAGGCAAAACTTTGGCCAATCCTTATAAAATTTGGCGAAGCTTATGTTTATATACAACTTTTTTGTGCCAAATTTCATCGAGATACTAGTGTTTATAATTGAATTGTGGACATTCAATTCATTTTCTGAAGCGGATTTTGTATGGGGACTAGGGTCAAATAACGCCCGCTCTTTACTAAAATTGCTAGAATTATTAAAACTTATATTAAACTGAATTTTGCCAAATTTTGTAGAGATAGTTAAGCATTTAACATAATTATGAGGGCAAAAGCTTTATTCGATCCGGTAGTATGGGGGCTAGGTGAAATAATCCACCGATTGCAACCATTTTCAATAGCGTTCGTCCTTGGAACAAAAGATGCTTACGTTCCAAATTTCATCAAATTATCTCAAAAATTGTTTTTTGCAATGGCAACATTTTAGCTAAAATTAAAAAAAAAGACTTTCCCCTTGTAAATGCACCTCAAAACATCAGAGACGTTGCGGCACCTGTTAACGTATCCTATTGGCTTATTTTCTTGCATATCATTTTACAACCTCAAGGGGGGCGAGGAGACATTCGAAACTTTTTTTTTATTACTTTAGTGTCCATACAAAGTATACATACATTTGTATGCAACCAATTTAAACATCATAAATTATAGTAATTTCAATATATTTATTGTTTTAACCAGTGATTAAAATTACTAATATATTAGTAACCAAAATGCATATTTTCTCCTATGCATACGTATGTAATATTAAAATATAAATATATTTTATGAATATAATATATTTAATTGCTACCATTCGAAATATTTCTAGTATTTTTGCTAAAAATATTTACCCATACAAACTATTGCATATTACAGCTTACAGACAAATATAAAATGTTTTCACATACAATATATTACGCAGCAACTCGCTAACATATTTATAATACCCACATATATTTCATATGGCTTGCCTATAATATTAAAATATTTTCCTACACAAATTATTCGAAGTCAACAATATTGAAGCCATGCAAGCAGTAATATACGAACATGAAATGTACGCAAGCAGAGCATATATGTGCCGACGAAAACACGAAACAAAACGATAGTCGCGACTATCAGGTTACAATATTTTTACTATCAAACTTAAATATTATTTACTATAGGAAATGACTTATGGTCTAAAATTTAACATTTCATGTTGAACTTGAAAAATTATAAAATGTGAAAAATGTATGCAAGATATAACCAAATTTTATTTAGAAAATAATTGAAAACGTTTATATCTATGTATGTTTTATGTATATTATGGGAAAAATGTATGCATGAAATAACCAAATTTTAATTAGAAAATTTTTGAATTGAATTATTGAACGTATGTATTTATTAAATTTATGTTTAATTTTTATGTGGAGTATTAAAATGTATGTATTTGTATTGATTGTAATATAATTAGAAAAAAATTATATAAATACTTAGAGGATCATATGAATGTAAAAATATATTCAAATATGCAACACCATTTATATCTGGTTTTGTATATACATATGTATGTATGTAAGTATGTGTGAAACAATAACAAAAAACACATTCGTCATAAAAATGACCTGTAACAGCACTTTTCTTTCCTACTTTTCACGCACATTCCATAACGGTGGATTACGATAGGTCATTTTTTCCCTGAATTGGTGGAGGGAAGAAGATATGTACGTGTGATGCAAAAATACATTCGTCATAAAAATGACCTGTAGTAGAAATTCTCTTCCTACTTTATCATTTTACGCACATTCCTTAACGATGGTTTACGCAAGATCCTTTTTTTTTGCTTTACTTGAATTTGTGGTGGGGAGAAGAGGAAAGAAATATCATTATTATTTAGTCTCTCTCATGCAAATTCAAAAGGTTGGCAATGGCATATGCAAATTTATTAACACCTATATATTTTTTTCTTCGCGCCTGTTCATTCATTATTGTAAGATAATTGAGTGTATGTAATAATAATTTATAGAAATGTGACACATGCATATGAAAAACATACTTGTATATGTATGTAATACACTCATACATTTTTGTTGTTTTAACCTTTCACAATGTAAAATTACAAAAACAAATTTTTATGTTTTTATGTCCCCTCTTAATTTTTTGCTATCCTGTTACAAATTTCTAAAATACCTATAATTTCCTTCATTATTGATCATTTCATAGACACTACTTATGCATTACTACCTGTTTACAAACTTATTGTCATCCTGTTACAAACAATATGTTTAAATATAGCCTGTAAAAACAATTTTTTACATATATACATATTTGAATATATTTTTACATTCATATGATCCTCTAAGTATTTATATAATTTTTTTCTAATTATATTACAATCAATACAAATACATACATTTTAATACTCCACATAAAAATTAAACATAAATTTAATAAATACATACATTCAATAATTCAATACAAAAATTTTCTAATTAAAATTTGGTTATTTCATGCATACATTTTTCCCATAATATACATAAAACATACATAGATATAAACGTTTTCAATTATTTTCTAAATAAAATTTGGTTATATCTTGCATACATTTTTCATATTTTATAATTTTTCAAGTTCAACATGAAATGTTAAATTTTAGACCATAAGTCATTTCCTATAGTAAATAATATTTAAGTTTGATAGTAAAAATATTGTAACCTGATAGTCGCGACTATCGTTTTGTTTCGTGTTTTCGTCGGCACATATATGCTCTGCTTGCGTACATTTCATGTTCGTATATTACTGCTCGCATGGCTTCAATATTGTTGACTGCGAATAATTTGTGTAGGAAAATATTTTAATATTATAGGCAAGCCATATGAAATATATGTGGGTATTATAAATATGTTAGCGAGTTGCTGCGTAATATATTGTAAGTGAAAACATTTTATATTTGTCTGTAAGCTGTAATATGCAATAGTTTGTATGGGTAAATATTTTTAGCAAAAATACTAGAAATATTTTGAACAGAACCATTTTTTAAATATGCATATTTTTAAATATGAGGTAAATGCATATTTATTGCAAAGTCAAAAATAAAAATATAAAAGCATCTACTAATATTTAAACTCTGGTTTTAACAAAATATAAATAAATAATTAAATAAATATTTTTTTTAATTAGTAAAAATTGTTCTGTTTTTAAATAAACTTTTTTTAACATTTTTGAACGAACGAACACTTGTTACCAACGGGGATAGGGAGGATTGTTATAACCATAATTACATCCATTATTATATGCTCCATTGTTGTTGTAGTAAGCACCGTTATTATAATATGGACCTTGACAGGGGGCACCGGGATAAGTTGCGGCTGGTGTTACGACCACCACTTCAGTGCGAGGCGGGGGAGGTGGAGGATAGTATGGACGATTCCAACCGGGAACAATATCAATCTCGATACCTGGACGATGATGGTGATGATGATGACGATGGCGATATGGATCCTCATAGTATGGTGGTGGTGGCATAGTGATTGTTTTAACAGAATTCAATTCTGTACGTCGCGTTAAAAAAATTTTTTTACCTGGATGTTTTGAACGAAGCGAAACGTCAAATTATCCAAAATACACTGTGTAATAAACTGATTTTCATATTTTTATTAGCCTTAAACAAATATTTTTGTTTTTATTCTGATAATACATACGAAAAGAAAATCACATTCCAGTGACTCGCTTCCAGTGTTTGTATTTGCTGATTCGATTTATTAATCGATCATATGTTCCAAAAGCAGTGAGTGATAAGGAAATAAATGTTTTTGCGTCTCAAATATGACTCACTACAGCAAAAATAATTATATTGAACAAAAACAAAAATTGTTATTATACATACAGATATTTGTGTTTAGATAAGAATGCAAAGGTAATTTTTGGACTTCAATTCACATAAGATAATATTTTTTCTAACACATGTTTCGAATAGGTAAATGTCTACATTCTCGTACATATTATAATTTCATAGGAATAATTCAGTTGTTTTTCAATAGAAATAGTTATCATAGTTTGAACTATTTAAAACAGTAGCGTTATTATAAATCAAATTTTTCGATAACCACAAACATAACAAAATATATGTGTTTTTTTAAATAACCATTTAAAAGTTAGTACTTAGGTATAGCCAGCAATTCCTGTCCTACACAAGAGGGCTCAGTATTAGGTTTGATCCTATTATCGGATTTATAGAGCGTCCAAATCCCCCATGTTTTGCCGATTTTTGTAATCATTGACCCCAGCCATAACTCTCTTATAAACAATAGTATTATGTTCAAATTAGGCATAAGTGAGTTTTATATAAAAGTAAATCTAACCATAAAATTTAAATCCTAGTTCCCATATAACACCTCTATTTTATTTTTATCAATAAATTGCTTAAGTATGTTAATCGGTCGACCATGCACGACTGTATTTTCTTACATCTTTTGTATTTGTATAAGCTATTGTATCCCAGCAAAAACAAAGCGAAGTACTTCCAAAAGAATAACATTTATCACCACTTCAAAAGTAGCAATCCGTGAAATTTTTTACCTTCTGTGTAAGTGATGCTTAATGACTTCCGAAGAAGCGAAAATAATTCTAGTTTTTTAATGCTGAAGATATTTTTTTTGTTCTTACATTTTTGCGAGATAAAACATTTTATTTTTGGGCTTCGGTTTTAAATGTATCTATTACCCTTATTAATGTTAATATTATTTAAGTCAAATTAATTGTATTCCATATTAATACAATTTCACTTCCGAATACTTCAAAAAATAGCATAAAAAATACTTCTTTACAATGACTTTAGAAGTAGTGAAATTGGAATCAAATAAAAAGGACATCCCTCCTATGAAAAGCCTGTGTTAAAATCATCACTTTTCGGTTCTTTTTCAGTACATCCATGAAGAAAATTCTGCAACATAAATATCATAAAGGAAAAAAATGTAGCGTTCAACATGTCGCGTTCGAACATGATTGTTATTAAATTAAAAGAAAGTATAAATAATTTTTGGGTAAAATCCATTACCATATCAAGGAGACATCAGTTAACAACATTTTAAAGTATGTAAGTCTCATTGAAATACTACCTCAGTAGTGGAATTCAGTAACTTTCAACGAATCGACAATTGTTAAAAATGTCGACAATATTTATTGTTTGCAGTAACGATTCAGTTATTCACTAAAAGCTTTAAACAATTGCTTGTTAAAATTACAGTCAATTGGCATCTCTGTAAAAAATAACGAAAAGCACAAAGAAGAACAGCAAAAAAAATTAATTTCTGTCAGAAAAAAATATTTTTGAAACAAAATTTATATTTTTCCAAAAAATTTCATATTTTTTGAATGGCTTTATATAGGTACGACTTTCCTACACGATACACAAAAGAATTCGCGGGACACACTTGCCCGACTTTTTATCGATTGGATAAACAACATAAAAATTTAGCTAACGGCAACAGCTGTCGAAACGATAACGAATATCGTTTAAAAATTTTACTGAATATCAAAATCGACAATTTTTTGTTTAGTACACTAAACGTTTCAATAATTGTTAAAAAAGTTTACTGAATTCCACTGCAGGTTTCGCAGAAATCGATAGAATTGTTGTCCACAAAAATATTTTTTTTTGTAGCGTACGAATACCCTAGTTCTTTGTAATAATCAGAGAAAAGAAAAATTGCCCAAAATCAAACTAAGAACAAATTATAGGGCTAATTAAAAGCTATAAGTAACGCGTATTGCCAAAATAAAAATTTGTTTTATTTTTACATTTTGTCACTTTAAATGTGTTCAACTGTCGCATTCGACATTATGGATATGCCCATATGTATACAACGAAAGAATATACTTTAGAGATCTTTCATTTGATAAACATACATATGTGTGGACGTTTAACAAAACCACTTATCTCAACATAAAGGAGTTTTTGTTATTTTTTGGTTAGTACTATGAGATAGTAGTCGAATTTTACTCCAACAGATTTATTAATTAATGAAATATGAGCTATGACCAATTTGGGGCCTATGTGGAAAAATTTCGTAAAGTGATTCATATGTACACAAAACATATTTGTGTTCAAGTTTATCAAGATAGCTTTATTTAATAATGAAATATGGGCGTTTAAGTAATTTTTTGAAGTGGACCTTATATGAGAGCTATTTCCAAATATGAACCGATCCAGAAAATTTGGTAGAATGATTTATATGCACATAAAACATATTCAAGTCGAGTTTTATCCCTACCGCTTTAGAATTCAATGAAATATATGCGTTTAAGTGATTTTCGGAAGTGGACCTTATATGGGAGCTGTGACCAATTATGGGCCTATCCAGAAATAATTTTGCAGAGTGATTCATGAAATGCGTTTAAGTGATTTTCGGAAGTGGGCCTTAAGTGGGCCTAATTGTACACAAAACATATTTAAGTCTAATTTTATACCTATAGCTTTAGAATTCATTGAAATATGAGTGATTCATATATAGACAAAACATATTTGTGTCGAATTTTATCATGATAGCTTTATTTGACAATTTGAGCTATGACCAATAATGGACCGATACGGAAAAAAATTTTGTAGAATGATTTACATATCTGTACACAAAACATGTTTAACTCGAATATTATCACAATAGCTTTATTATCAACGAAATATGTGCATTTAGATGATCTTCGAAAATGGACCTTATATGGGAGCTATGACCAATTGTGGACCGACACAAATCTATGTTGGTAGTATGATTTCTGTCCATATTATATTTGCAAGTGCAAAATTTTGTGTTTGTACCGATATATTTGATAGAGTTATTAACTAATCTATGGGACATGGGCTTTGGGAAATATTGGATCAATTGTTATGATTTTGAACAAACTTGATCCCTGGCAGAAAAAAATAATGTGTTACAAAATTTATCGAAATATATTTGGTAGTTTCCGAGAAAACTACTTAAGAATTGAGAAAAAACGTAATTTTTTTCGAGGTAGTATGAAATCATAACTTTTTACGTCGTGAATCGATTTTGCTGATTTTCAATACCAAACTGCTTAGGATAATAACAAATATTTCTGGTGAATTTGATTGATTTACCTTCCTTAGTTTTAACGTAAGAATGTTTAACACAGACAGACGGGCATAACTAAATCAACTCAGAGTGAATAAGATGAATATTTCTTGGTGTTACATACGGAATGACAAAATTATATACCCTCCATCACCACGGATGGTGGTGGAGGGTATAAAAACTAAAGGAATTTAGAATAAGCTAGAATTACCTAAGAAATAATTTCCTAATAATAATGTAAATCAGACCAGATCTAAAGTTAAAATCTTTTGAAATGTTAAAAATAAGTTCGGACCATGTTTTATTAAAAAAATATTAATAAAAATGTTCATTTTTGGATTTTTAAATAGAACTTTTTCAATAGTGAAAACCCCGTTTCTTCTGAATTTGAAATTACAAATATACGTATCAATTAATAAAAAACAAGTTAGAGTGCTAAATTCGGCTGAGCCGAATCTTAAATACCCTCCACCAGCTACTTTTATATTAAGACTTTTCTAATTGGTCAAATATTTGTAGAAATAAGTTATCTCATGTCTTTAATTGAAAAATCCCAAGATTTAAACAGCTTAAACCTATTACAATTCCAAGATTTATTGAACATTACAAACGCAATTTTCTTTATATTTTTATAGCGCTTAGCAATATTTAGTAATTTGCATGTATTTCAAAATACATATATATAATCTACACAAATTGATAATGCAACTAGTTAAATACGGTTAAAGTGCTTTCAGGGGCAGGACCTAGATATGACCAATTATAGTCCGATCGTAAAAAATTCTTTAAGCTAAATTTCTGTACATAAAAGCTATATTTCAGTAAAATTTTATATATATATTGTAATTTAGTAATAAGTAATGTGTGTTTAAGTGATTTTCGAAAGGGAACCTTGTATGGGACCGACCGCACCCATGTTATGAGCCGATCGTGAGAAATCTTGAAATAGAATTTTTGTATACAAAACTAATATTTGTGGCAAATTTTGTATCAATAGCTTTATTTGGTAATGAGTAATGTGCGTTTAAGAGATTTTCGTAAAAGGACCTTGTATGAGAGCTATGACGAATTATATATAAAAACAAAATTTCAAAATTCTGTAACTATATCATTATTTGGTAATGAATATTGTGCATTTAAGTGATTTTCTGGAGGGGACCTAGTATGAGAGCAATGACCAAATATGGACCGATCGTAAAACAATTTTATAGTGTAATTTATGTATATAAGAGCAATAATTTTGCTAAATGTATGATATCAATATTTGGTAATGAATTATGTGCGTTTAAGTGATTTTCGGGAGGGAACCTTGTATGGGAGCTATGACCAAGGTTGGACTAATCGTGAAAAAATTTTGAAATAACATTTATGTGTACAAAAATAGTATTAATGCCAAATATTTTATGGGTATCACTATTTCCTAATGAAAGGCACCTTGTATAGCAGCTATGATCAATTATGGACCGATAGGAAAACAATTTCACAGTAATATTTCTCTGTATATGAGCAATACTTCTGCCAAACTTTATAGTTAGTAATGAGTTATGAGCGTTTAAGTGATTTTCGGGAGGGGACCTTGTATGGGAGCTATGACCAATTATGGACCGATCGGAAAAAAATTTCACAGTAATATTTCCGCGCATATGTGCAATACTTGTACCAAATTTTATATGGATATCCTAATGTAGTAATGAGTTATGCGCGTTTAAGTGATTTTCGTGAGGGTACCTTGTATGGGAGCTATGACCAATTATGGACCAATCGGAAAAAACTTTCACAGTAATATTTCTATGCATATGGGCAATACTTATACCAAATTTTCTATGAATATCTTAATTTAGTAATGAGTTATGCGCGTTTAAGTGATTTTCGGGAGGGGACCTTGTATGGGAGCTATGACCAATTTTGAACCGATCAAAAAAAATTTTCACCGTAATATTTCTATGCATGTGGGCAATTTTTATACCAAATTTTATATGGATATCTTAATTAAGTAGTGATTTATGCGCGCTTAAGTGATTTTCGGGATGGGACCTTGTATGGGAGCTATGTCCAATTATGGACCGATCGGAAAAAACTTTCACAGTAATATTTCTGTGCATATGGGCAATACTTATACCAAATTTTATATGGATATCTTAATTTAGTAATGAGTTATGCGCGTTTAAGTGATTTTCGAGAGGGGACCTTGTATGGGAGCTATGACCAATTATGGACCGATCGGAAAAAACTTTCACAGTAATATTTCTATGTATATGGGCAATATTTATACCAAATTTTCTATGAATATCTTAATTTAGTAATGAGTTATGCGCGTTTAAGTGATTTTCGGGAGGGGACCTTGTATGGGAGCTATGACCAATTTTGAACCGATCAAAAAAAATTTTCACCGTAATATTTCTATGCATGTGGGCAATTTTTATACCAAATTTTATATGGATATCTTAATTAAGTAGTGATTTATGCGCGCTTAAGTGATTTTCGGGATGGGACCTTGTATGGGAGCTATGTCCAATTATGGACCGATCGGAAAAAACTTTCACAGTAATATTTCTGTGCATATGGGCAATACTTATACCAAATTTTGTATGGATATCTTAATTTAGTAATGAGTTATGCGCGTTTAAGTGATTTTCGGGAGGGGACCTTGTATGGGAGCTATGTCCAATTATGGACCGATCCAGAAAATTTTTTTCCGAAAAAATTCTATTGACATAAGATTTTAATTTGTAAAATTTTGTGAAGATATCGTCATTGTGATGGAAGTTATTAACGAAAAACCCATTTTCCGGGAATATGTACTTTTGTATGGGAGGTATATGAAATTGTGGACCGATTCTGGCAATTTTCTGCACGAATCAAGATCTGGTGTAGAAACGAATGTATGGTGATTTTCATGGAATTATCTTGCATAGTTTTGGAGAAAAATACATTAGAATGTGTAAAAAATGCTTATTTTTTTCGAGGTTGTTTCAAATTTTGATTCATAACTTTTCCCGATGTGAACCGATTTTGCTCATTTTTAATACCAAACTGTACCGGATAACAATGAATATTTTGGGTGAATTTGGTTAAATTACATTGCTTCGTTTTAACGTGAGCGTGTTTTACGCAGACAGACAGACGGACGGAGGGACGGACAGACGGACATAGCTAAATTGACTCAGAATTTCATAAGGACCCAGAATATATATACTTTGTTGGGTCTCAGATGAATATTTCTTGGTGTTACACACGGAATGACAAAGTTATATATACCCTCTATCACCACTGATGGTGGTGGAGGGTATAAAAATATACATAAAACGCAATTTTTTCAGTTAACCTATATCTAAATAAACATGTATTTTATTGAATCAAAGTATAAACTTTAGGCATATAAATAGAAATTCGTGGTAATTATTTATGGAACAATTAATAATTCGGGTTGTGATAATGAGCTGGTGGAGGTCCTGATGGCGGTACATAGTAACCAGCTGGTTGACCCTGTGGATATGATGGTTGTTGATTTTGACCAGGCGGCATAACTACGACTACTTGAGAAGCAGGAGGTGGCGGTGGTGGATGATGATGACGACGTCGCCATGGGGGAATAATTTCAATTTTTATTCCTGGACGATGATGATGGTGGTGCGGCGGAGGTGGTGGATGACACGGTTGAAATGGTGGAGGTTGACATGGTGGACCGCACTGTGGTTGAGGAGGTGGCACCATATTTTCAATCCGTTAAAATTAAATTAAATACTTTTCAAATAGTTTTTTAACTAATGCGTTTAAAACTTTTTATCAGTTTAAATAATTGTTTCTACCAGTATTAAAGTCTTAACTGTTAAATGTCTGCCAGAAGACTATTCGAATTACGTATATTGATTTCAAATATTATTGTAACTCTTCAAATGTTCAAATGTTTTATAAATTAAACCCACCGAACAATATTGATAAATGGTGTTGTTTGACACTTATCAATCAGTTGTGCAGATAATAGAAAAAGCGATAATAATTTTAGATTTGATATAATATTAAATTGCAATGAAAGTACAAAAATATGTAAAATTGAATAAATGTTATTATCAGAAATTGCTATAAACTTCCAGAGTTATTATTATACCATTTCCAAAAGATAACGTATTTCAGGTATTTGAAATATGTATGTATGCATGTATACCTACATATTTTGCAAATGCCATCCAGTGAAAACTAAATAAACATAAACAACTATAAAAGTAAACAGTATTAGCCCATTTTATTTGTTTTCTAAATCGTTAAATGTTTTAGCCAATTATTCACGGAATAGAATACAACAAGTATTCAGTTTTAAAACTCATGCCAAATTATTTTACCGTGATTTAGTTTAGGCCCCTATCGGGCATCCTGTTCATGGATAAAGTTGGTGGAAAAACCTTATATAGAAAACCCCTATATAAATAACTAGCATACCCTGGGTGCTTCGCTACCCTAACCGAAATTAAATACATACAAAATTTTTTTTACTTTTATAGAAAATTAAAATTGATTAAAAATATTTTTAATGTTTCAGTTTTTTACGTTCAATATCATGTGAATAAATTCGCATTCAGTAAGAAGCTTCGATTATAAGTTTCATTCGTTTAGCTTCCACATTATAGAAAATTTCGAAAGTACTATTTGAAAAAAAGTACGATAAAATACTTCTTATAGATTCTCATTTCATCAAAAGTTTTGTGTTTCTGTATTCAATATTATATACAATTCAAAAAATTTAATTTGATGAATGAAAAAGTCCCTTTCAGTAGATTCTCATTCACTAAGGTCCCTACATTATAAATATTATATTTCTATGTTCAATATTGTAAAAATATAAAAAAGTACCATAGGAAAAACGAAAAAGTGCAAAAATCTCTCTCAATAAATTCTCATTTAATAAGGACATGACACACGGTTTTCCGGTTAACCATTATAGAGAATCCAAAAGGTACCATTTGAAGAATGGAATAGTACCAAAAAATATTACTCAGTCAAGACCATGTATTTATGTTCCTAGGTTGAATATTTTAGAAAATTCAAAAAGTACAATTTATGAGATAAAAAGTACTAAAAATTCTCTCTTAAAGAATCTTATTCAATGAGGACCGTGTATGTTTAATAATCATGTGTTTTGAATTAATAGATATAAATTCCACCTTAGAGGAAAGTACTAATAAAAATAGTAAAATGTTCTCTATATCACAGATAAAACTCAAACGATTCAAATCTGCGTTCACTTGTTCCAGAAAAATTGTACTTTCAAAAAATTTACTCGAATTTGGTCCCATATAGTCCTTAGTACTCGATTTCCAAAATAATATATCAATAGCTTATTTTGTGTGAGTAAATAAACTACCTTTTCAAATTTTATAAAAATTGGCTCAATGAGTTTGAATAAAATGAAATTTCCCGTTTTTCCCTTTTTGGTACTTTTTTTCCCAGTGAAATAGCAAAAATTTTATTTCAACAAATATAACAGAGTTAGTCCGTAATTTAATAAGAATACTTCAATAAATCGAAAAAGTTTTCTTAATGTTTTAAAAAAAGTACCAAAAATACAGCTTTCTCCCTTTTACACCCAAAAAGGATCGAATTTTAAAAAAGTACGAAACAGGTATTTTCTAATTTTGGGAGATATATTCAAAATATTTAAAAAAAAATTCATTTTGTTTATTAGTTAAAAAGTTGTAAAGGGCCAAAAAAGGTACCAAAATCACCTTGTTACACATTTTCATCCCTTAAGAGCACGAATTTCAAAAAAGTACCAGACACCCATCTGCTTATTTTAAGAGTAGATACAGGTGCATTCTTGTATCACTAATATTATTTAAGATAATTAAGAAAACCTGCTTTACCCGTTTTTCCCTTTTTTACCCCTAAATGTACCACTTTTCAAAAATCCCTCCTTAGTGGATCTACATAGTGGATGTACATAACCAAAAATACATCTACTGTCAAAATTTCATTATTCTAGGTTCAGCCGTTTGGGCTGTGCGATGATGAATCAGTCAGTCAGTAATGCTACTCTTTTATATATATAGATTAGACTTTAATCCTCAGAAATTCCATTTCCTGGACGTAATTTCTCAGAATTTATAAATCAGTGTTCCTGAGGGATATAATGTCTGGAATTATGTGGCTTCCAAGATATTTGTAGTTTACCACTGGAAGAGTAAACAGTTATAGCCAGGGTTGCCAATTTAGCGCTTTCACATTAAATTTATCATTTTTGATAATTCAAAAGAAGTCTGTATCGATGAAGAAACTCAAAATTTCCATTTTGGGTGGAACGCACAATTTAGAACATTAAAACTGTTGTTAAAAAAGAAAAAAGTTGTCTAGAAAAAATAATTAAATAAAATAACAGGACTGGTCGCAGACTAGGTGTATATCTTCATGATATGATGTTTACAGCATCCTTTTCAACTGTCCGAGTTATTGAGATCGATGGCGAGTCGATTTTCTTAGATTAAATTGCACACTTTTGGACACATCATCGGTTTTTACAGACGACGGCAAGTCACATGTACTTGTTGCTTAAACTTAGGCTCAGACTAGTGATGAATGCTTCATTTCGACCAAAAGTTCTTTTCTACAATTACTCACTTTGGAAATAAATTTGAAGTGCATACTTGCCAACGTTAAGACTCATTTTGATTCCCAAAATTATATTTAGGTTATTCGTAAAAATATCGTACTAAACCATGAGTTGTTTTTCCTTATAAATTGTTGGCGCTATCTAGGGTTTTTTCGTGATACTTCATAATTGATTATAAATAGTTGACATCTCTGGTTACAGTTCTCTTACAGTCCAATACAGTATTGGTTTTAATCTTATCAGCTGATATATCCCAAATTGCCTTCAGGATATCGCATAATATTGTAGCCTCTGTTGGCTCCATATTCATTTCAATCCTGGAAGCTAGTGTTGTGATTAGAAAGGTGGTAGTATAGTTCTGTGTCCTGGTTTTAGGTTTTAATTCACAAATCCATACCCTCAGAAGTTTGCTATATAGTTCTGCTTGACTTCGATCTCCTATAAGGGATAGCATCCTACAGTTAATGTTAATTTCTATTTCTGGTGTATGATCGGCCATCTGTGAAGTTTGTGTATATGTCCAGTATACATTTAAATTCTCTCACTTACATTCAAAGAATATGTTCGCTGAACTTTCAGTAATGGTATTATGTTACTAGTTTTGTCCAAATCAGTGCACCAGATTAAATAAACGTAGGTTAGAACTGGTCTAATTGCACTTCTAATGGGTACCTTCCCAATTTCGAAAGATATATGTAGCTAATATGTCCTCCTGTGAGTTGCTGATAACCTTTATCGCCTTTACGAGTTGACTGATCCATGTTACCTGTGGTGGCTAATGGTGATATAGGTACCATAGTTAATACTTTTGTAGCCTTGTCGTAGCTAGTGGTAACAGCCTTTCTAATTGGCACTTTCACATTTTTTAAGGAGTTAGCTTAAGTGTATTCTTGTGAGCTGATTATAACATCCTGTCTCTTGGGATTTGAATACACCACCACGACCTATAGTAGCTAATGATTTTGTGAATACCATCGTCATCATATGGGGGATAGTGGTAATAGCCCTTTCAAAAGGAACTTTCCCAATTTTTATGAGGACAGCTTTTGAGATGAAATAAGACATACATATGAACCCTTGATCATGGCAATTCTTGCAAGAAGAAGAACCTCTACAACACGTAGATTTTTACTTAAATTAAATATGTAGATTTTCCTTATTGCTACAAATATATTATAATACCTATGTATTACACACATTGGTTTTGTTAATAAAATGATGCTTGAAAATTTAATTAATAACGAAAAAGAGTTATATTCAAATTTCAATGGATAATTGCCGTTGACTGCCATAATGAGCAGTAAGGACAGAATTCATTATTTGATCACCTAATGAGTGACAACAAACACACACAAATTCCTACTCGAACTCATTCACATTAAGCAAATTATTTGATGCACTTTAACAGACAGACTTGTGTTAATGCATCACCATGTTTTTAGCACTGAATTTTAATTATATTTAAACTGGATTTTCAATTGATTTTGTGTGAATGAGCAAATGAAAAAAATCCATTCATTCATTTTAGGTTGATATCAATGTTGTTTTTTTTTTTTGTGTCCTTTTTTGCAAAATACTTTCACTTTTCAGTACAGATGTGCACATATAGGATCACATTCATTCTATATAATGAGTATATTTGTATACTTTAACAATGTACAGAAATATAAACATACAAAACTTCGAGTATGTATGTAGATATTTATATTTGCGAAGTGTTTCTACAATAGGGTTGTACATATACACACATACATACTTTCGATAAAACAAGGAAGTTTCTTAGTATAATAGAGAATTTGATCCTTAAGTGAAATTATAAATCAAAAGGGTCAAGAAGACATAATTTTTGACGTTTTATACATATATTTTAAATTATAAACTTAATTTTTCTGAAGGAAATTATCCGAGAAATTTTGTAACCCTAATTAACAAGTATATGGTATGTACACATGGGTATTTGACTATTACATACAATTTGGGTCATCGATTTTTATTGCACCAAAACACAATTGTTGTGGCGGTATTTGTTCGCCATTCAACCGAGTTCAACTAATTAAAGTGTGTGATTGTGAGTAGATTTTATATACAAAAGAATTTAATACAGCCAAGAAAAAATTGTTAATCAAAATGATTAAAATAAGTAACATTTAAAGATGCCATAAAAATAAAATTCAACAATGTTTTTTCAGAATTCTTTAAGTACTAAATCGCATGCTTTCGATGTTTTCAGATGGCTTCAGAAAATTTTAGAAAGACTATGTCATAGTCTCTTTCCATAATTTTCTGACAACCGTAAGTTATAAAAATTATTCTAAACAAAATATATATGTATTTTCTTTTTTTGAGTGTAACTTTTATTAGGAACTAACGCGTTTAAAGTGCCCAAATCCATTAACAAGGAATGTATTTGTTTTCGACGATAATTAGCATTTTAAACATTAAAAATAATCATTAAAATAGACTTAGCTCAATAGACGAATAAAACCAAAAACACACAAAAACAACGGCATCAACAAAAATCTATTAAAGCAAATTGCTGTTCAATTACAACTTGTATTGTAATTTTGTAATTCTGTTTTCGACTAAAATTAAACAAAAAAATTGTACAAAATCAAACGACATTAAGGATTTTGAGTTTTATCGAAAGTGAAATGAGAATGGGTAAGTGAGAGCAAATAGTTGTAATAATCTTTAAGGACAATTAACCTCATTTTATGATTTTCATTTCAGGCTCGCATTTTCATTTTTGGGTAAATTTGCGGTTAATAGGCTTCATTTAACACAATCTTTACCACTTTCAAAAGATAAACTTACAATTGCCATAAGTGACAGTGGCCAATGTGTATGCATGTGAATGTGTGTGTGAGTTAGGAGTCATATAATATTTATGGGTTTATATTCGTAGTATATGTTTATCCAAGTAGTTTTTCGTGATGTCAATATGTATCCCTGGTAAAGGATACATTTATGTATGGTATTAAGATAAAATTCTATAGAAATTATTTTTTCCCTATAATTCTGTAGTGTTTGGTCCATAAGTAAGTGAATCCGCCATTAAATGTTGTCTTTCGAAAATCACTATAATAATAATAATAATAATAATAATAATAATAATAATAATAATAATAATAATAATAATAATAATAATAATAATAATAATAATAATAATAATAATAATAATAATAATAATAATAATAATAATAATAATAATAATAATAATAATAATAATAATAATAACCCAGCTAAAAATTATCATATATGATTATATATGGATCATACATGAATCATATATGGACCATATATATTCATATATGTTCATATCCGAAAAATGGCGATATAAGATCATGTCATATATGGACACATATATGGAATCATATATGAAAAAATTTTCCATATATAGATAAGTATGGAAATATATGAACAAATATGGAAATATATGAAAATATATGGAGATTATGGCCAATTCCGCCAATTTTCGGATATGAACATATATGAAAATATATGCTTCATATATGAATCCATATATGATCCATACATAATCTTTTTTAGCTGGGAATTTGAAAAAAAAAATTCATCATTAAGGTTCTTAATAAATGTGCAAATCGTGGTAATTCATTTTATATTTAGATAAAATCTTTTGATGGCAAAAAATATATAGCTACGAACCAAAAAAAATTTCGTGTCTCCCAGTTCTAGTGTTTATAAACCGGTTAACCGAAAAACCGGTTTTTATTGCATATTTAGGCTTTTCACAAACCGGTTTTTTAAAACATTGTTTTTCGGTTAACCGGGTTATCCGGTTTTTAAGTCTCGGTTAACCGGTTTAAAAAAATATAATTTTTAGTACAAAATTGTGTGTTTTCTTATATTTTTTTGTGATTTTTAAAAATTTTGGATATATAATTCTAAACATTATTTTTAGTTTGTGAATATGAAAACAGACCTATTATTGTTAAACAAATGATATTAAATGTTAAACATATATTATGTATATAAAATGGAGATTAACAATTTCAGACAATCAGAAATAACTTTGATGATAAAATGCAGGATGCACTTACTTGTTTACTGCGTAAGTATAATAAAAATCGAGAAGTTTCTCAAACGTTCTCAAAACGGAATTTATTTATCGAAACATAAGGATTGTTGTCGCTGTCCGAGAATTTATGCTGCTGCGTCATTCACAGTAATTTGAACAACCACAGGCGTAGCGAGCGGAGGGAGGTCACAATTAAAGCAGGGGCTCAATGCCTATGTCGAGACAGTCGTCGTCTACTTCCGTTCCCCATGAATCGTCGCGAGTCTGAACACTATTTATTCTTGATAGCCCTGGACGAATCAATAATATCTTCAGATCTGTATAAGTTTGTTTTCTTATGATATATTCATGTACATACATACATATGTATCTATACTAAAAAGTGCAAATATCTATCTTATTAAGTAATTCATAATATTTAGCAAAATAACATTTTTCAACTAAATATTATAATATTTTAAAGATTTCCAAACATTTCGTTTAACCGGTTTAACCGTTTTTTTTATACTCGATTAACCGATAAACCGGTTTTCTAGAAATGGTAAATTTTAACCGAAACCCCGGTTTTTCCAAAAGTCGGTTTTTTATAAACACTATCCAGTTACCAAAGATTTGGAGCCTCGATGTAGTTTTTGACAAAAAAAGTAATCATTATCTCTGGATAATATCTTGCAAACCGTTCGGAATTTTGATTTGCTCTCTGAGGCAAAGTTGTAGCTCATGACATAAAGAACAAATTGTGAATATATAAAATCGAAATCATGTACAATATTAAAATCGCAAAAAATTTTTATCTTTTTGTATACGTATACTTAATATTTGAAAATCAATAAATAATTAACACGTATACGTACAGGTGTCGTTAATAAAAGAAGTGAAATTTCAGAATGTAAAACATCCCACTTGAAATGAAAACAAGTAAGAAGTCTATATTCGCCGTTGCCGAATCTTATATATAGTGTATTTAAAAAATATTATTTTTAAAAATTTCAATTTATTTAATTTTCCCGAATATCTCATTACTTTAGCAATAGCAAAACAAAAGGAACAACAACAACAACGCTAAATAAAACATACAAAAAAAAAACAAAATACACAACGCAATGAAACCAGCAGACATCCAAACATACGAAACAAAATACACAAAAAAACAAAATACACCACGCAAACATACAAACAAAATACACAACGCACAGTGGGAGAAATGGTCAATCTGGTGGATCTTTAGTTATATCTTTATTAATAGTGATCTGATCTATTAGAAATGTTCAGTGAAATTATAGCCAAGGATATGGTCTTTAAAAAATTTTTTTTTGGGACATGCCACTTTCCCACAAGGTGCGCCCTCGATATGTATTTAATAGTAGTAATATGTTTATAATTTTTGTATTCCATTCGATTTGAACACTTTCTGAAAACGATATTATGTTTTAGACATTTTAGATTATATTTATTGATATTTGGACTTATACCCTACAGTCAGCATGCACCGAAACTATTACTATTTTTTATTTTATTTTTGTATTTTAGTATTTAAAACGTGGTTTATTTTTTATTTGTGAAACATTTACGTTATGTTCTACGTTAATTCCAAAATATTAAGGCAGTTTAATGGCAAACAATTTATATGGGGACTGGGGTCAAACATAGGCCAAACATCATTCAATTTGGTGGGGGTATTTATGTTTATATTAAAGTTATTTTTGCGATACACTAGTATTTATATGGGAATTATGGATATTTAAATCATTTTATGAAGGAACTTTGTATGGGGGTAGGGTCAAATGTGGTCCGATCATTATGAAAATGGACAATATTATTTAGGCTTATGTAGATTTACTAGCGTCTTTAAAAAAATATGAGCTAAAAACCCTATTCTAGATGTTCGGTTGTATGGGGGCTAGGTAAAATAATGGACCGATTTCAACAATTCTCAATAGACTTCATCCTTGGACAGAATTGCGTCATGTATGACTGCTAAAAGTTTATTTGTTGGTACTGGTTCACTGTACCAAATGTGTGAGTTTTTTCATTTGGAACACTCACTAAAAAACATGATAAGTCAAAAAGTTGCAGCAACAGAAGATTATGTTGCACATAATAAAACACTTTTGTGTAGCACAATTCTGAACTAACGCGTACAAGCAGAGGCCACAAACCAATTTTTTCTCTTAATGCATTCCTAATAATTTCAATTAAACCACTAACCCAAATAAAAAATCTAAACTTTAGATTTTTTGTATAATCAAACTTAAACTGTAAAAAACTGAAAAAATATGCAAAGTTTAAAAGCTCACTAATGTAAGAATATTGCGAGTAAAATGAAATAAAAAAATCAAAATTCAGTTGGTTTCTTAGTTGCCAGACAAATTTTTTTTCAGAATTCTCAAATTTAAAATTTCCTTAAAGAACACCTCTAACTGTGCTACGCAATGAAAACAAAAGACATCCAAACATAATTTTCAGAGCTTGTCACGGATTTTTGCTTATATCTCCGTTATTTATGGACGGATTTTGCTAATATTAAATAGGAAATTTCTCAATAGCATGTCTGATAGAATTATAAAAGATTTGGATCCAGAAGATATCTGGGGTCTTCAGAAAACTGATTTCAACAGACATGCAGACAGACAGACAGACGGACATGACTGAATCGACTCCGATATCAATAAGGATTCAGAATATATATACTTTATAGGATCGGAAAATTATATTATGGAACTTACAAACGGAATGACACACTTATATATACCCTTCTGACAAAGTTGAAGGGTATAAAAATTAAGATAAAGTCTTTTTGATTTTATATGTTCACAATTTTTGTTATTTACGATAAGAGCTTCCAATTTGCTTCAGAGAGTAAACCAAAATTCCAAACAGGTTGCAAGATATGAGCCTGAGAAGATGATCACATTTTTGCAAAAATGATACCGAGGCCCATAGAAATGTGCACGCCTTTGGGCAAAACTGGGAGAAACTGGTCGCTTTATCACGTACCAAATCATTCGTGAGTTATAACCTAATTAAGACTTTTGTAATTTTTTTAATTTTTTTGAAGATATATACAATAAATGTTTGCAATAAAACTGTACCTTCCACACACACACATTAATATATTAATATATGTATGTATTAAACATTCATCAAGAACTGATGGGCTGTGTATATGAATTTGTGTTATTAAAAGTAGTTATACAGCATTGATTTTAATTTTTAACTTAAATGACATAGAAATTGATTGTCAGTATTTATTTTCAGTCAAGTTTAAATAAAAGTTTATGCAAGAGAAAATAGTGTTACCACAAGATATGAACATACAAAGTTGTCGCATGTACATATATGAATATTTTACTTTCATCAATATGCCTTTTAATTGTTCCTTATGAAAAAATACAGAGAAATTGTATTGAAAGGTTTGCAACACATTTTTAAATAAATTAATACGATTACAAAAATAATATGCCATTTATGAGTTCAGGGACTTCGATATTGAAACAAAAATGGAGAATAGAATTATCTATATGAAACCTAGAAGTGTTTGAAACTATTTTCGTTATTTCATTTTCCAATTTAAAATCTCAAACTCCCACACATAGTTACACACATACATATACATGTATGTACATTTTGAATTCATAACATGTTAGATTTTCATTCATATTATTGGCTTGTTAAAATATTAACAAACACACATTTTCCATACAGTTGAATTTTTGGGTTTGGTTGTGCTTTTGACCAATTCCCTTTTCTTATGTACATTGTACTAGAACGAACGACCTTAATTTTACATTTTATCAATACATTTTAATATTTTTGCTACTTTTAAGAGCACTTTCGTCTTTTTTTCAGCTTTCTTTGCCTAGTGCTTGTGAGTCCATTAAATATTATGACTACTGGGAATTGGATTAGAGATTTTCTTCAATATTTTCGCAAACAAATATAAAAGTCATGGGCTTGAATTTTTATTAGGCATATTTTAAGAATTTCTATTACAATTTTTCTTCCATATTAAATTAAATTAAAAAAATGAAAAGCTGTGATGTTTATCTTTCATTTCTTTAAAATTGCTATAACAAGAAATCTTAATAACTGTAACTCTTTGTATTAACTTTACAGTAACAAGACAAAATAGAACATTTAAAGAAATTGCTATCGTCATTTGTCTATTTGGACCCTCTGCTCTGATGAACTCTTAAATGAAATGGCTGGCCGTTAACTATGAAATATTAGCCAATTTTAACTCAATCAATAAAACGTTTACTCAGTTGATGATAATAATCTTCCATCTTATAGCACATAATACCAGTATTGATTCAAAAATAACAAAAAAGATAAAAGGAACATATTTTTGATATTCCTTTGAAATATTGATTTAGTAAAAATAAATATGCTTTTGGGCGTTTGGTACATTGAGCTGATGGTATTTCGAATCGACAAGCTAATATGTATGAATAATTCTAGTATGTGTGTACATTGTACTAAGCATTAATAAACATATTTCGAATCGACAAGCTAATATGTATGAATAATTTTAGTATGTGTGTACATTGTACTAAGCATTAATAAACATTAAACATCACAACAGTTCGTGAGAAATACCCGAACTAGCTATTACACCTACTACTTAGAGTTACCTCTAGCCAATGACTACCCAGTTGACTAGTTATTTTAACATGTGCTTGTACTGGAAGGAAGTGATTGTTTTTAAAAATGTATGTTTTGTTTTTAACTCAGAAGAACTCGGTCCATAAAACATTATATATTTTGTGTCCTAGTATGACAAAATCAATATAACCCCATCTTTGACATATATGTCTATAGTGCACTGTTGATTTAATTTAAGTTTATTATATGTTTATTACATATACATACACATACATACATATGTATGTATTTATAGCAGAGAAGCTCAATATTGCCATTACATAGCACGCGTGGTAGGGTAAGGAAATTCTGCTGACGCTAAGTTGATACACATACAGTATAGGTTTAATTCTTCTTCTTTTTATAATGAGCAATATCAATTGGTTTGCTCTCAACTTGAAAAACAAAATCAAATCAGTTGCTGATCAGCACTTGTCAAAGCAAGGTCTGTGCGCGACGTTTTTAAAATACACACAGAAATACAACAACACAATTTTGAGAAAGCCGAATTAATGTAGGAGAACATGAGAGAACAGTTGATAGTTTTTTATATATAGACTTTGATATACGCTGGCTGTCAAACTCCGTAATAAATATTTGACAGTTAGCATATACTTTATAGTTTGTAGTCATTTTATTAGTATACTTTTATTTTGAATTGAATTCTGTTCTCTGCTGCTTTACTAACACAAATAAAACTATGGTAGTCTATGGTAGTATGTGTTTGAGCATCTCTGATTTATAGTAAAATATTTGTTAAAATTCTAAAAGTATTTGGATGTCAACAACATTGGTGACCGACAAAAGCATTCGATAAACAATCACAGAATACATATAAGTAAATGTAAGCATTTGGATACAATTACTATTAAGTATTAAATATTTCCTATTATTATACATACACATGTATGTAAGATTTAATATTCATAAACAATTCAATTTTATTAACGGAAAGTTCACAATCCTTAAATCCATACACACGTGAGTATTATATAGTTTAACATAATCTGTATGTACTTACGTACATATTTTAAACACCTTACTTATAAGAGTACGAGTATCAGATTTGATATGTTTCCCATCTTACATACTTACAACACACACGTACATTGATACATACATACATATTTCTAAATATACGTAATTGTGATGGAAGCTATACGGATGTTTTAACTACTGGTTTGAATACATGTGTTTCCGTGTATGTATTTATTAGTTCGTAGTATATCCTGTAGTTTCTATTAGTGTACAAACAGATTAAATAGCTCCCTTAGGTAACATATCAATAGACTTTGGCACAATACACTTCATACTTGTCATTAAATACTTATACACGTACAAACATATTTATACCTAAATTTTTGTTTGAATAGGTTATACTAAGGAATAATTTTATCTAAACATACAGACTATATATCCATCCACAATTTTTAGTGAGAATCTGTTCAAATTTGACCTTAGCTCAGGGATGTGAAAAATTAATATTTGATAAAAAATGCAAGATATACAAATATTTTTAGTTTTTTGTTCTTGTCATGCTTTAAATTAGGCTGACAGGACACCGCAAAAGAATATGAGGAATAACAAAAATAAAACGTTGTACATTAAGGTTTTTTATAATATGATTCAAAATTAATTATTTAATAACAAAATTTTAGGAAAAACTGAAAAAAGTTGATTTTTTCCCTCATATCAAAACCACATGTTGTACTTTGGATTATCAAAATACATCCTGGGAACAATCGGATGACTTTAATTGGTTGCACAATGGCTCTAATTTTTTAAAATGCAAACTAAAATTTTGCAAATATTTCACCTCTAAATTAATGTTTTAGAATTATTACGGTAAAAATTTGGAAAACTTAAGGATTTATCGTTCCAACAATACGTATTGCGAAAATTACGTCTGTTTTTACACCAAACATTTTTTGTTCCTCCTGAAGGTATATCTTTAAAAGAAATCTCAGAATTTTTGAAAATGTTAATAGGGTCGTTTCAAAATATTTCAAACAAAAAAGTGGATTTTGAACATGACCCTCTCTGATTCTGAAGCCATGAAGAAATATGTATCAGAACTTCTTTGGACAATTTTTGCTATGAACAATAGGTGAACAGTTACACTCATTTGAATAAAACCCTATAAGACCAAAATGTCCAACTTTGACCCCCACTAAGTCCAGCAGTTTTTGACCGATAGAACTGAAAATTTGTGTCTGGCCTACTATCCAATAGTACTAACCATGATACAAATTTATCAAAATCGATTTTTTGAGTTGGGTCACTTGACACGAAATTAAAGTTTTAAAATAAGGATAATTATATGAACACGTCATTGAGTTAAGTATATGTCAAAAAAGGTGTCTTTCAAGTTCTTTATTACTTCAGCAAAGGTATCTTATAGTGTTCTCAACAAAATATAACAAAATCAGAGTGGGACAATGAAGCAATTTCGGAAAATTAAATTCTTATATTCAATTTTATTGCTTGTTAAAAGTTCTACAAAGTAAGATTCAATAAAGAATAAATAAAATTAACAAAAAAAAAAATAATAATAAATTCCGAATGATTCTTTATTCTAAAAATTTACAGTGTACAATAAGATGTATTATTTTCTTTTAAATATTCGTGTGTGAATTATGTATTTACAATGTACTACTCATATGTATTACATATAAATAAACATTTAATTACATCTTAACTGTAACTAATTATACCATTCTACATAAATGTTGTAAATAAATTAATTGTATCCATATCCATATTTTGACCAACCCCTAGCCTAAATGTAGTAAGAAAATATAAGAAAGGCTGAAAAAACATATTTATTATTGTTTATTACAATTGTCATTGTCGCCTACTTAGACTCTTTATCCGCCCGCCACTCCATCTTTCTATCCATTTGGCTGTCTTCAAGTTTGCATGTTGTTTTATTTTTTTTTTTCGAGTTTGTACAGGAGGGGTAACAATAAAAGCTCTATTGTTTTCTACTCCCACAAAACAAGGGATTGGAAAATGTTATTATCCTTAACCGCTTGTATGTATGTGAATGAAAGTGATGAGCATTAGTGTTAAAGATGTAAGTTTGTGTAAGTTGTGCATTAAGAACCCAGCAGATCGAGGTGTCTATATTGAACAAGTAGAACAAAAGTTGAAAGTATAGATTGCTTCAAGACATTCACTCCTGTTATCGTGGAACCGAACAAACCCATATTATGGACCAGAACGTGAAAAAAATTTTCTAATTTCATTTTGTATATAAAAGTAATATCTGTGCAACTTTTGTATGGATATCATTTATTGGTAATGAGTTATGTATGAGCGTTTAAGAGATATTTGGGTTGCGACCTTGTATGGGAGCATTGACCAAATGTGGAACGCACGGACAGACGGCCACTGCTAAATCGACTCAGAATTTGATAAGGAGCCGGAATATATATATATATTGTTGGGTCTCAGATGAATATTTCTTGCTGTTACACACGGAATTACAAACATATATACATATACCCTCTATCACCACTGATGAATTCTACCAAAAAGGAATACATTCACCACTATATGTTTCAGGGTATTTAATAGTATGTGTGTTTGTATGAATGTCTGTGTCAAGTACTTAACCCCGTAATGACCACTTGTCATGCTTAAGAGGCTTTTCTAAGCGAAAAAAATATAAAAATCATTAAAAACTTCATAAGAAAAAATTATAACAATAATAAGAGGGAAATAAGTTTGATTAAAAGGGATGACTTTCCAGAAACTCTTTTAGTAAAGCAATAAAATAACAAGAACAACAAAATATTTACGATAATGCCTGTTGATTATAGTCGGAAGCATGGCACTGTACCAGTACTAAATATGTCTACTTCATCTTCATCGCCTTCATCATCATTGTCATCTTCAAATGAGATTCTTTGTATTTTCCTTTTTATTCTCATTGTTGTTTAGTATTGTTTTGTACTTTATTTTATTTTATTCATAAAAACGGAAATTAAGTTTATTTTCGTTCAGCATTATATTATATTTTTATGAATTTTTGTAACTATTATCCATCCGCCAGAACTCTTTGAACTTTATGAAACTGCCTCATAATGTTTTAATATTGTAATAAAACGAATAATGATTATCATATTGTATTACACACTTATTAGAGTTAATAATAAAGTTCATGAACTTCAAATAAAAAATTTAAACATTATATAATTATTATTCTATACTATTTTACTTTTACATAAAACTAACACTGTTGTTAGATTATTTTAATGAGCTTCTTTAAAATATCGAATCTAAAAAAATAAAAAGGGGCCAAATTCGAAAAAAATGATTTTTCATTTTAAGCTATTTAAACTATTTTGAACAATTTTGTCTACAGACAGGTAATAAGTTACATACATAGATAAGAATAAACACATGTTCGGCGAAAATGTCATACTTTCTCACATGAAGATACTGAACATTTAACATAGTCATGGGTATTTAAACACTATTGTGTTATAATTTTTGATATACCTGTGTTCATTAATGTCTTCAATATCTCCCAATTTTGACCTTACTTTTCAAAACTATAGACTAGACTATATACTAGACTATAGGATAGACTATAGACTAGACTATAGGCTAGACTATAAACTAGACTATAGACTAGACTATAGACTAGACTATAGACTAAACTATAGACTAAACTATTGACTAGACTATAGACTAGACTATTGACTAAACTATAGACTAGATTATAGACTATACTATAGACTAGACTATAGACTAGACTATAGACTAGACTATAGACTAGACTATAGACTAGACTATAGACTAGACTATAGACTGGACTATAGACTAGACTATAGACTAGACTATAGACTAGACTATAGACTAGACTATAGACTAGACTATAGACTAGACTATAGACTAGACTATAGACTAGACTATAGACTAGACTATAGACTAGACTATAGACTAGACTATAGACTAGACTATAGACTAGACTATAGACTAGACTATAGACTAGACTATAGACTAGACTATAGACTAGACTATAGACTAGACTATAGACTAGACTATAGACTAGACTATAGACTAGACTATAGACTAGACTATAGACTAGACTATAGACTAGACTATAGACTAGACTATAGACTAGACTATAGACTATAGACTAGACTATAGACTATAGACTAGACTATAGACTAGACTATAGACTAGACTATAGACTATAGACTAGACTATAGACTAGACTATAGACTAGACTATAGACTAGACTATAGACTAGACTATAGACTAGACTATAGACTAGACTATAGACTAGACTATAGACTATAGACTAGACTATAGACTAGACTATAGACTAGACTATAGACTAGACTATAGACTAGACTATAGACTAGACTATAGACTAGACTATAGACTAGACTATAGACTAGACTATAGACTAGACTATAGACTAGACTATAGACTAGACTATAGACTAGACTATAGACTAGACTATAGACTAGACTATAGACTAGACTATAGACTAGACTATAGACTAGACTATAGACTAGACTATAGACTAGACTATAGACTAGACTATAGACTAGACTATAGACTAGACTATAGACTAGACTATAGACTAGACTATAGACTAGACTATAGACTAGACTATAGACTAGACTATAGACTAGACTATAGACTAGACTATAGACTAGACTATAGACTAGACTATAGACTAGACTATAGACTAGACTATAGACTAGACTATAGACTAGACTATAGACTAGACTATAGACTAGACTATAGACTAGACTATAGACTAGACTATAGACTAGACTATAGACTAGACTATAGACTAGACTATAGACTATAGACTAGACTATAGACTAGACTATAGACTAGACTATAGACTAGACTATAGACTAGACTATAGACTAGACTATAGACTAGACTATAGACTAGACTATAGACTAGACTATAGACTAGACTATAGACTAGACTATAGACTTGATATAAACTAGACTATAGACTAGACATAGACTAGACCATAGACTTGACTATAAACTAGACTATAGACTAGATTATACGAACCAAAATTAAGTTTAGGTGTCTGGGCGTTTTTCTGTGTATTTTTGACATACTTACAGTGTTATCAACAATTCTATTAACAATTTTTCTAAACAAGTACTATAAAGAATTCCATTACTGACTAACAAAAATAGGTAAGGTAACAACGGACAAATTAAAATAATTCAAAATTTAAGATAAATAATACAATTTAATAGAATTCTATAGATGTTAAGCAGACTTTAACAATCAGCCGGATATTCGAAATTCCAACAATACTTAAATGAAGCAATTGCTATAAATAAATAATGGCCAAAGTACAATCAACATAAGCGAAGGAATAAAAACTCACAACAATTTTTATGGTCCACATGAAATCAAGGGTTTAAAAAAAAAAAACGAAAAATATAAAAAATTAAAGGACTTTCACTGTCACACAGACACACACACATGTACGATTACTAGTATTCAAACACTATCAATACAATCGAATACAATTCAATTCAATGTTTTTATTTGGACAATTGTAAATTTATTTGTAGCAAGTGTTGCAGCTGTTGTTTGTTGCTGCTGATACTAGTGGTAGCAGTGGTTTGTTTAGTTGCATTGTTACAGATAAAGATATTTAACTGTCTTTGTTGTTTCACCATACACAAAAAAGCTTTATGAACACAGTAACTACTTACTACTGACTGTACAGATACAATAACAAATGGAAAAACATAGTTAACCATGTCCGATTACAGGGTACCCTACGCAAATTTAAAGCGATTTAGAGAAATTGGTTACAATTAACTTGTGCAAATATGATCACTCTTGCTGTATAATCATTTAAATGATCTTTTGGAGAACGCTATCAGCAATCCTGATCAAAGACGATAATTATCCCTAGTCGGGTTTTCTGCGTTACAATCTTCAGTACGAATGCATAATACCCGGCCCTCGTTATTAATGTCGAGTAAAAAAACACTTGAAATAAGTTAAAAGAAAATCCTGCTGCTGATGTTGATGACGGTTAATAGTAGTGGTCATGTTGTTGTTACTTTTTTATTTGATTTTATTTTATACTTTTTCTCCTTTTTGGTAGTCAAAGTCATCATCGTAGTCTTGTTGTTATTCTTATTGATGACGCTGATGAAGATTACAATGAGACTGGGTACTACGGACTGTCATCGTTGCACAATGACCACTTGAGATGAAAATATATGTATCTACATACACATGTATTGGTGTATATATTTTTTCGTATTTATTTATAAAAACTGTTTGTTTTGTTGTATTTTCCAACAATTGTCTTTGTTGTTTGCAGTTTGAAATGAATGATTTATTTCATGTACAATTGATTCAGAGTTTTATATTTCTTATTTTCTTTTATCGTCATAGAGATAAGAATTATCATCAATAAAGATAAATAATAATCAATAATCTTGTTGTAAACCAAACAAAAAAAACAAATATTTATTTGATCAGTATTCTATCACACAGAAATACATATGTACATATACATACATATGTATCTTCAAAAAATATAAAAAAATCTGAATATAACGTGCTAACATGGATATGACTGATTTTATACTCTGAAGTACACCCAATAAAATTATACTCACTGTTTAATACCGCCTATCGTTATAGTTATACGTACATATGTATAAAGCCATATATGAAAAATCAATTGTTCTTTTCGGAATTCGAAATAGAAAATGAATTATATTTTTGAAATTAAAAATCTCATTTTCTATTGGACTTTATTGAATTTCATGTGAAAATTCCCAAATATAAAATCTTAGTTTAAATTTCTTAATTCATAATAAAAAGTTTTCAGTTTCAAGATTTTTAGAATTATTGCCGAAAATAACAAAAACAATTCTAATTTTTAAATATAATTTTTTTATTATCTTTTGTTATTATTATCTGACTACTCATAATTTTAAATGTCTCTGAAAAATTAAATAGTTTTGAAAATTCGGGCAAAATATGAAGAAATCATAAAACCTTCAAAAATAATTTATTCCTAATAATAAATTGTTTTAAATTGATTATATTTACTAACAAAAAAGTTATTTTTAAAATAACTTTTAACGTAAAATTTTATTTTACATATTCATTTTTTATATTTTCAGTTTCATTTTAATAATTAGCATTATTTTTTCAAAACCACTATTTTGCTGATTCATTAGTTAAAACTTAAAAAATACAATTATGTTAGGTTAGGTTGTTGAGACAGTCGGCCAAGTGACCAACTTGGGTCCTAATGGTCCCGTTGTGGTACACTGTAACGGAGTCTGCGAAAATAAAACCCACCTATGGAACATTACATGTCCGTGATTGACATGATATTAAACCAACCAGAGGCATGGTTCTATTCTATCTAGGGTATTCAAACGATTAATCGTCGATCGGTTAATCGATCAATTTTTGACGATTAATCGTTCGAATAAATTAAAATTGCCAAATTTCAAATAACAAATAAACCGAATAATCTCTATCAAATAACCGATTAAGAAAAAATTACTTGTAACAGTAAAATTGCTATATATTTTATAGAAAATTCAATATTTTTATAATAAATTTTCTTCCTTTATTAATTCTTTAATTATTTTCAATAATGAAGAAAATTTATTTGATGATTTCAATAACAATACTTCAGAAACATTTTAGGAATTTGTTCTAATTTACCTACTTCTAGAATGTATTCGTAAAGAAACACTTTAGATTCTTGAAAGGCAATCTTGGAAATCCCCCTTACTTCTACAACCAGTTTTGAAGAACATTGTTGTGTTTTTTAAGAATTTCTAATAAGTTCTTCAGCAATAGTTATACACTAATTCAATGGAACGTATGAATTTTGGAACTCGTTGAAAAATCTCAAAAACATAAAATTAATTAACTTAATTTCTTTATATAGGAAAGAAATTCACATGAAAAGAAATAATTTCGAATATTTGAGAACGAACTTAATTAAAAAATATACCTACATAGATTTGAACTCAAAGAAGTGGAAGTTTGTTATAGGAAAAAAAATAATGTAAAAAAGCAACAGAATTAATAAAAAACATCCATTTTTCTTTTATTCGATTAACCGAATAATTTTGAATTATCCGATTATTAACCGGCTAACATAAAACCTCAAATAATTATTTGTCAAATAAACCGAATAAGTGAAAAACCCGAATAATTGAATACCCTAATTCTATCTTATATATGCATGTCTATATTAGATAGAGCCACTAGTTCATGCAATATTGGAGTGTCTAGAAACTCAGTCCTAATGTTTGTCAAGGCAGGGCAGAGGAAGAGGGAGTTTACTCTTCATCCTAACTTTGACAACTCCTGCAATAGTACAGTGGTCTATCAGGATGGCTACCAATATAGGTATCTCATCCTGGAAAGTCCCATCAAACAAATAGACCTTCGCTCATCATAAAGAGGCCAGGTCATTCTTGATGTTGAGCAGTGGGTCAGTGATGACCATCTGGTCTGAGCAGACTCTTAAAGTTCATGCTGGATAAGGAATTTACAGCATGAGAGCGTGTCAGTGTCCCCTATGTGAAGGCGTGAACCAGTTTTTTTTTTTTTATCAAGTGTTATACCCTCTGAGAAGGATGGTTCATTTAACATCTTAACTGTGAATCTTTTGTACGGAAGGAGCGTTGGAGAGAAGTAATCAATATTCTCGGGGATGCAAGTCGTACTCAGCATGAAGTCTAACTGCCGAGTTTAAGACCAATTGCCTGGCTATCAGATCGGCGAGCAACCAATGCATAAGTGTAAACAATGCCTGTGCGTGCTTCGAATTGCACAAGTGATCATTAGTGCAGAAGCTCGCATTATTCCTTCAGTAATATTGCAATGGATTTTTACAAAGCTTTCCATCAGACAAGTGCTCCATACATCAGAATAGGCTTTATAAACATGTCGAACATCCATTTCGCAGTCTTGGGACTTGCCCCAGTTCTCACCAATGGCTTTCCTACATGCGTACATCGCGATAGATGCCTTAGAGGCTCACGCTTTTATATTCAGATTCCATAGTAGTTTAGAATCAAGAAGAATACCTAAGTATGTATTTTGCACTATCAGAGAGTTTAAGCTCTATCCCGTTTAGGCGAGGAAGAGGGAAGGAATCTTGAATCTATTCGAGAATAGAACAAGTACAATTATATAACACTTCAGACAAAAGTCTTGAAAAATTTAATATGTATTTTCTTAACAATTAAATTGTTACAAATGTGCTTACCCGAATTTAAACTCGGCTTTATAGTTCTTTACTTTGTTTATTAGTCTATTATCTTACTCAATGCTCCATTAACAAGTTAAATTAATATATTTTCAAAAAACTTCTAATATCGACTAGGGTTAAAACAACTAACAAATTCCTTATTAGAAATACGCTCTAGACAATTGGCTACAAATTATATTTAAAAAAATGAATTAAGGTTATTGATAACGACAGCTTATTACCAAATAATATATGAAATAACTACATTACTCATTTGAAAATTAATGTTTTACTGGAATGGTAACAATATCGATGGATATATGTAAATAATTATTTGATACTTTTTAATTGCAGCAAATTTTGCTTTCAGACCCCTTAATCTTTGTTTAGGAAACCTGCTAAAGATTATGCCATCTAATTTTAAAAAAATGTGCTGAAATCCATAAAATATTTTATAAATTTTAGCAAATTGCTATTTTCAAAATGAGTCAAATCCATGTAAAAACACTTTTTTTATAACAAATGTTATTTGAACTTAATCTTAATGAAATTCAAGTTCAAATAATAAGAATTTCGTATTTGTATATCTTGAAAAGTGGTCTCTGGAGACTCTTAAGTAAAAAATGTACTTCTAATAGCTTTTCGCATTTTTTCTCATCTCCTCTTTTCAAACATTATGTTATTGTTTTGTGAACATTTTAAGTGTGATTATGGCCATATTTATTTTTGCTGATGATTTATTGCAAACATCTTCTATGCAGGCAGTTTTGATTTAATAATGAAACATTTTTTTTGTGCCGTGGAATAAATAGAAATTGTTCAACAATACCTCTAAGAAAAGAGAAATATGCACATTCATATTGAAAGTCATAAAAGGGATTCATATGAAATTATAAGATAATAGATTCACATTCACACACATACTTAAAAACCAAAGCAACACGGCGATAATGCGATGAGAATAGGTTTAATGTGTTTCTTTTTTATTTCCTCCCAAAAACGAAATTCATAAAAATAACAAAAGGGAAACAAACAGAGAGCGCAAAAAAGTAATCAGTTTTTGCACAAAGCCAACAACAACAATTGTAATGTGAAAGAATGTATGCATGTTTTATAATGGCATCCCTAAAAGTATGCTTTACTCTCGATAATGACTAATAAACGATCGAATGAATGAATAAACAAAGATGGAAAAAATTTTATTGCATGCTTTTAGGATAAACAATAATTATGCTATTCATGCATACAAACACACAAACAACCATCCAACCCAACAAAGACACAAACCAATACCCCATCCACTCGTTTGTGTAAGTTTCTATGGGTATAAAAGTAGTAGAATGAATGTACTACGATGTGATGATATCACTTCAACATCATCACATGCGTTTCAACCAAACTGTTATACTACAAAAAACAATACAAACTACAACTCTACAATACCAAAACTCCTAAACATCCACTATGCGCTACAATGAAAAACATTTAGACACATGTGCCACTACTAAGTACGTCTGGCTACTGGTACGAAAAATGCGATGGACCAGCAGAAAAACATATAAAATTTAGTGATGTCAACTTTTACTAAAAAAAGATATTCTACCTAAAACAAAATTTTGACTTTTACATGAAATATTATCTTATTATCGATTAATATACATATGTGGTATATAACGCAAAGAAACTCTTTTTCTTGGGTAATTTTCCCAATTATAGAATATAAACAGGACCATATCCAGGCCATCTCTATAAATATACCTAATCGAGAACAGTTTCACGAATTGTTTAAAACTCTTGACCCAAGTTTTAGATCAGCTAATTCAAAACATTTCAATACATCCATAAAATTTCAGCTCCAAATTAAAAGTATTTCGTATAAGTTTACAAAAAAATTTTAAATAATAAGGGAAATCAAAAAAATTTTACGAAAGCTCAATTAGAAAAACATACTTTAATATGGACCCAACATTTTTCAAAATTTATCGAGCTGTATTATTACATATTTATTTCAAAATTTAATTTAATTATCCGTTGAATGCAAAGCTAAAATAAAGGTATTTAAACCCGTTTTTTAAGTCATACGATATTCGAAAATGCAATATTTAGAAAAAACCGACACTAGTCAAAAACCGAGCCGTTCACCCTAGACGATATACAGATATGCTTAAGAGCTCACTGACTCACACATTTACATTTATGGACGATATGGCTTTTAAAAACCCTTCAATAGCTTCTAAATAACTGAAGTCTCACATCAGCGAATTGGAAAAACAGCTGTACAAATGGAACAAAAAAGTCAATGCCACAAAAAGTAATGTATTCAGTTTAAAAATTATTTGAATCACGGAACTAAAAAGAGGAAGAACCTAATATATCAATTTTTCTCTCGACTCGAAAGTTACAGAACACGAGCACAGAATAAAGCTGCATATATAAAATATCTTGACCGCCGTTTAACTTGTACTTACATCATGTCGAAGTGCTTTACATGAACACCTACCGTGTTGGCCTTATTTCACGGAGGTCTGTTTCATACACAGAGTGAGCTACTCTGAGGACTCACCACCGAACCTTTGTGTATCTTACACGCAGGTTGCAATTTGTGTACATGATTCCGCCGCACAGTGGGGCAGAATGGAAATTTTTTGGAAATAAATCTGGCATTTCTAAACGGCTGATCCGATCGGGATAAAATTTGGCGTGAGCGTAGCCAAGGAGTATTCGAGTTTAAGTTTTGAAGATGAACCCTGCAGATGCCCCAGGGACGGCGCTGTGGCGGCTCAAAATAGGGTACCTACGACATGTAAAATTTTTAAACTCGTGCCATTTTGTTGTTTTTCACCCAAATACAAAGATTTTTATATTTTGTGAAAGCGTTCGACGAGATCTTGAAAAAACATGCTTGGACATACTACTTATCTCTTATAATATCCGAGTTATAGGCATTTAAAAATTTAGTGATACAAAATTTACCATACCTTGGTACGCCTTTTTTTTGAATACCGGGCGTAATTTTGGACCAAATGGACTCAATTTTTTCTTGTTAGTTAGACAACAAAATTTTCAATAATATACAAAAAAATTCAGATCAATATCATTTACTGATCCAAAAATATACGTTTTTTAATTTAAAAATTCAAAAAATTTTAGATTTTTGGCGTTTTTTTGCCAAAAATGTGTCTTAACTCTTTTATTAATAAAATAAAATTTTCTTTAAGAACATATAACAATTTTATAGTTTTCTAAAAGGTATCTTTACGCAGAACGCTTTGGCGTAAAAAACTTGTCCTATTTTTTGAAAATGTTGCCACTGCGTCCTTCCGAATGTGACCTATTTTTTATCAAAACTTCAACTTTGGGCGACATGTTCTAAAATCCCAAAGCTGGGATCAGAAAACTGAAAGCACTTTTGGAAACCTCAATATGTTTTCTATTTACTCCAAAAGTATTTTCCCAGCCCTGAAAGAAATGTGGACCCTATGGGCAAAAAAGTAAAAAATCCCATTTTTGGGATTTTCATTCCTATTTTTGGGAATTGCGGGATGCCCTTTGACCTTTTAAATTTTTTTTTTTGCATTTTCTTATTTTAAATGACAAATTTAACAAGCGTTGAAAATTTCATTGAGTTTTGTTCATAAATAAAGATTTTGTCATATATTACATATTTGTTTAATTTCTAAAACTATGATTTATATCAAAATTTTAATAGGGTCGCAGATAGCTACAACAATTTAGTCCATATTTGTCCCTTAATATCATTTTTTAGTTAGATATGGAAATTCTCGACCCTTTACAAAAAATTTCAAGCCAATAGCTCAATTACATTCAAAAATATGTTCATTTAAACCTGTATCCTTTAATTTCATATTTTTCATATTTTAGTATTAAATATGACAGAACAGGTTTAAATCTTATATTTACCTATTTTCTATTTGTTTGCTTATCCTTATAATTGAAAGGTCCTATTATGCTTAAATTTTCAGAAATTTATAACTATTTTTTACCTAAATTTTTTCGACAGATCATTTCGTTCTGTTTCGTTTATGATCATGTAGGTAAAAATATACAGCTAATGATAATTTCGATTCATTCACTAATAAGAAATATCAATGACTGAATTACAGGTTATAGTAATATAGTCCTAAATGTTAATAGGTAGACAATTCGTAATTTTTACTTTGGAATACCTGTATCGGAAATGACAAGAATTGGTATATAAGTAAACTTCTCAGATTTTAAGTACCATATTTAATAAATCTACAATGAAGATTACATTAAAGTACGAAGAGTTGTGTTCCGTTCTATGGAGGGTATCTTCAAAAGGGCCAGAAAGAATTGAAGACATTTCAAATTATATAAAAACTACATATAGTAGAAAAGTAGACAAAACAGGCATATCAAAAATTGAAAACTTTTTGATGTAAAAAGTAAGTCTGTGGATGGAAATCAAAAGAAATTTCGATTAAAATTTTGTAGTTGGATGGAAACTACTACGGAAATCTCAACTTACAACACATCAACAGGAGCGCCTTGCAAGTCATACGAAGACTTATGTTCAAGGTCAAAAAAAGAGGGTCATACAAAAACTTTTTTCAATCTCAAATGAGGAAATTGCTGACACATTTAACGAAATGTTGAAAAAGGAAAACCAACCTATGGATGTCGTACATATTGCAACTATTCTTCCTAATGCATCACCAAAAGGACTTAAGCGAATTGTGGAATGTATACCAACTCCAACATCACAATCAAATTTTACTGAAGAGGAAGCAATAGCGCTTATGTTGGAACTGGGTCTCAGTCGAAATACGTACCAAATATTAAGGAAAGCTCTGCATGAAAAAGGACACAATATATTACCATCATAGAAGGCGATCTAGGAAAAAAACAAACTATCCTACCATCACCTATTGCTGTTAATGATGTGGAAGCTTGTATTGATATATCATCTTTGCTCGAAAACACAGGATCAAGAATTGTGTCAGACTTTTCAGAAGACCAACTAAGGAAAATTCATAACTGTGATGTTGTCTTAATATGTAAGTGGGGATGTGACGGTTTATCAGCACTTCCAGAATACAAACAAGCTTGTGGAAGTCGGACATTAGCAGACTACAAAAGTGTATTTATGTCATCATTAGTGCCATTACGAATTCGTTCATATTCCCTTAATCCATCATCGTCAAGCATCGGAAATTCATTTGAAGATATATATATCAATACAACTCCGGATGGATTTGAACATATAAAGGAGTCAAAGAAAACAACAAAAGATTTAGTGGAATATTTAAAAGATGAAATAAATGCACTGGAGCCCATTTGCATAAAAATAAAGGAATTCTCTATTAACGTATCATATCAGCTAAGCTTAACAATGATTGATGGAAAGGTCAGCAATGCCATAACAGAAACTTCTTCCTTCTGGAGATGCTCAATATGTAATGAGAAAAAGTCGCAATTCTCAAATATAAACAAAAGCAGAAGTATTAATGAAGAAGTCCTGTCTTTCGGAATTTCACCACTTCATGCCAGAATACGATTTTTGGATTACTTTTTACACATAGCATACGACCTCAAATATAGAAGTGTGCCAGAGAAACTTACTAAATCAACAAAAAATAATGAAGAATTGAAAGAACTGAGAGCTGCGGAAAAAAGCAGAATCCAAGAAGAATTTAAAGTTCAGATGGGATTAAACATCGACAAACCACTTCCAAGTCGCGGTAGTACAAATGACGGTAATACGGCGAGAAGGTTTTTTCGTGATTTTGAAATTACTTCAAAAATAACTGGAATCGACAAGGAGTTGCTTCGAAGAGTTAACACTATTTTAATGGCACTGAATAGTAAACATAAAATTAATGGAAATCGATTTGGGGAATATACATCTGAAATTTCTAAATTACTTGTATCTCTGTATCCATGGAGGGAACTAACACCAACAGTACACAAAGTATTGTGTCATGGTCAAATAATAATTGAATCGAATATTCTTCCACTTGGAGATTTACAGAAGAAGCTAAGGAAGCGAGGAATCGAGATTTTAAGCATGTTCAACTATTCAGCTCAAGAAAATGCTCCAGGCAATCACAGAATGAAGATATTTTTAATAGTTTACTTCTATCTTCTGATCCTGTTCTTTCAACTATGCGAAAAAGATGGATTTGTTATGAAACTCTATCATCTCAAAACAAGGAAGATTTAAAGGACTTATATTACCTTCTGGATATGTATACCGATATGACAGATTATTTTATAGAAAATAAGTAGTGTTAGGAATTAACTATATAAGTAGGTTGTAAGAATTAATTGTATTATGTTTAAGATAAACAGTTCAAATAAAAATAGCTATTATACTAACTGATGATTTTGTATTAAATTGTGTTTTATGTTTCCGTGGGAGGGAAAGGTGGTTTGTGTGGGGTGATTTAGGTGCTGTTGTGCGTGGCTCATAATAAAATTATAATTTTTTTATTGTATATACAATGTTATAGTCTTTAATAAAATAATTAACTAAATAATTTTTAAAAATTGTCCAAATATTTTATTCAACACCAAATATATGTTCTGTCATACTTAATACTAAAATATGAAAAAGATGAAATTAAAGGACACAGGTTTAAATGAACATATTTTTGAATGTAATTGAGATATTGGCTTGAAATTTTTTGTAAAGGGTCGAGAATTTCCATATCTAACTAAAAAATGATATTAAGGGATAAATATGGACTAAATTGTTGTAGCTATCTGCGATCCTATTAAAATTTTGATATAAATCATAGTTTTAGAAATTAAACAAATATGTAATATATGACAAAATCTTTATTTATGAACAAAACTCAATGAAATTTTCAACGCTTGTTAAATTTGTCATTTCAAATAAGAAAATGCAAAAAAAAAAATTAAAAGGTCAAAGGGCATCCCGCAATTCCCAAAAATAGGAATGAAAATCCCAAAAATGGGATTTTTTACTTTTTTGCCCATAGGGTCCGCATTTCTTTCAGGGCTGGGAAAATACATTTGGAGTAAATAGAAAACATATTGAGGTTTCCAAAACTGCTTTCAGTTTTCTGATCCCAGCTTTGGGATTTTAGAACATGTCGCCCAAAGTTGAAGTTTTGATAAAAAATAGGTCATATTCGGAAGGACGCAGTGGCAACATTTTCAAAAAATAGGACAAGTTTTTTACGCCAATGCGTTCTGCGTAAAGATACCTTTTAGAAAACTATAAAATTGTTATATGTACTTAAAGAAAATTTTATTTTATTAATAAAAGAGTTAAGACACATTTTTGGCAAAAAACGGCAAAAATCTAAAATTTTTTGAATTTTTAAATTAAAAAACGTATATTTTTGGATCAGTAAATGATATTGATCTGAAATTTTTTGTATATTATTGGAAATTTTGTTGTCTAACTAACAAGAAAAAATTGAGTCCATTTGGTCCAAAATTACGCCCGGTATTCAAAAAAAGGCGGACCAAGGTATGGTAAATTTTGTATCACTAAATTTTTAAATGCCTATAACTCGGATATTATAAGAGATAAGTAGTATGTCCAAGCATGTCTTTTCAAGATCTCGTCGAGCGCTTTCACAAAATATATGTATTTGTGTGAAAAACAAAAAAATGGCACGAGTTTAAAAATTTTACATGTCGTAGGTACCCTACTTTGAGCCGCCACAGCGCCGTCCCTGGGGCATCTGCAGGGTTCATCTTCAAAACTTAAACTCGAATACTCCTTGGCTACGCTCACGCCAAATTTTATCCCGATCGGATCAGCCGTTTAGAAATGCCAGATTTATTTCCAAAAAATTTCCATTCTGCCCCACTGTGCGCCGGTCCATGTGCAAACACTTTGCTGATGTACTCGAGCTATATAATTTTTTGCCATAGGAGCTTCGTTGAGTTATGGCAGGTATCATGAGTTAGGCTCAAAACCCCGACAAAAGAAAGATAATCACTGACTGAAGCCGATAGATGGGGCGGACACAACTTCAGGTGGAAACACCCTATTAATGCCATGAGCAAAGATCTATTCCTACCGGCATTCTTATCATATAAAGACTCACCCCAGTGCATTCCATAACCTCTTAAAGTCACCCAACCACACTACTGCGTTGGCTTTATTGTTTCGGCAACGGTACCTAGGGACAACAAATTGGTAGTTCGAAGCACGGATCCAATTTTAATTGCCAAACTTATTTCAGTGGTCACAAGGACCTACTGTGATAAGTTGAGTATGTTTTAGATTAAACTCCAACACACTCAACCATGAAGGATAATCGCCGATATATTAAAGATAAAGGTATTAACAACTCCGCCAACGTCTCAACCAACATCACCGTCAATCCAACCATCCGACACACCTCAAATACAACTCAGAATCCCTCTCATCCATCAGATACAAGTATCCGATGATACATCGCATACCAACGCATACCCAATCTTTACATTATCAGCTCAAATCCAACATTTTATTAACTTGGGTTTAAACCAGTGGTGGGCAAACACATACTATCAAGTATATATTGTGTGTATAGAGCAACAGAGAACCGTATTCAAGTCAACATTTATTTTTAGTACACTGTAAAAAGATGTTCATAAACAAAATAAAATAATTTGCGTGCAAATACACCTTTAATGTACATAAACATACATCAATAAATTATTTCAATAATTTTTTCAATAAAGCGTGGAAAAATAAAATGTAATTTCATGAAAAACTAAATATTTTTATAAATAATGAACATTATCTATAAAAATGTTAATTCTCTTGAATTTTTTTTAATGTTATTTATAATTAAACAATTATTTTTGACCATCCATATTTTTTATAAAAAAATTTCCCAATTGACATCAAACATTTTGCCATGTGTATTAAATGAGAACATAACCTTCGACCTCATGTCAAATCATTTCAAGGAAAGGCTATCTATCATCATGGAAACATGCCCAGGGGGGAGGGGGTCGTCATATCAAAGTGGGGAAGAATGGATATTTTTTGGAAATAAATCTGGCATTTCTAAACGGTTATTTCGATCAGTATAGAATTTGACACGAGTCTAGCCAAGGAGTAATCAAGTCAATATCTCAATTAGATTGAAATATATACCTATTTAAATCTCCGCCCTTCAACAATTTTTTACTTTTTTTACTAAAAAATTTTTATTTTATTCATACATAGGTTAGGGTTAGGTTAGGTTGATAGGAGGATGTATACTACATCAAATCCGAAGAAATACACCTAGGCCACTAACGGGCCTGTTGTGCGCTCCAATTCAAGAAAGAAAAAAAATTGTTCACTGAATGTATTATTTTTCCATGTTCAGAAACTCAGTTTCCTGAACGTAATTCCTAAGAATCTTCCAATCGGTGTTGGTTAAGAATGTTATTTCCGGAATAACATCACTTCCAAGATACTTGGATCTAACTTCGACGAATGCCTGACAATGGCAAAGAAAGTGCTCCAGAGTTTCACTGTCCTCTCCACATGCTCTACATTCGTCTGAATCCGCACGTCCAATTTTGTATAGATGTGCTCGTAATCCTGTGTGTCCACTCAGAATACGTACCATCATACTAACCTCAGACTTGCTCATTTTGAGAAGATTTCTCGTTTTGCTCTCATCAGGGTCACCCCATAGAATCTTTGTGGTTCTACCCACCGTTTCATTATTCCAAGAGGCCTTATGGGATTCTCTCATCCATATTTTTAATTCAGCTTTTGTTGCGTCGAATGGTTTTGCGTTTGTCAGGTTAACTACATCGAGCTCCCTTCCCTTTAAAGCTATTACATTCGCCCTTTCGTTGCCGACTACTCCCGAGTGGCCTGGTACCCATATGATGTGAACCTTACCTCTGGGAGAGTATTCAGTTAAAGCTTTCTTACAATCCAATACGGTCTTAGATTTAATTCTATCACCTGATATCGCACAAATTGCCTTCTGGCTGTCGGTAAATATATTAAGCCCTGTGGGCGCCATAATTATTCTAATCCAATTTACACATTCCGTTATTGCTCGTACTTCTGCCTGGAAGCTTGTGTTATGATTAGGTTAACGGTGGTATATTTCTGTTTCTGGGTCTTCAATATAGAACCCCAGGCCCACTTTGTCCCCTAATTTAGAGCCATCCGTGTAGCAACGGATTCCTACTGGTATTTGCTCTAATGTTCCGCTTGACCAAGACATTCTATCTGGGATTAGCGTTTCAAAGTTTCCGACATATTCAGTGTCTGGTATGCGATCAGACACGACCGGTGAATGTGTATAACCTTCCAATGTGTCCAGTATACATTGATGACGTGTCCTATAACCGTTTTTGGCCAGTTCGCCTAAAGTAAAGAGCCGTTCGGCTGTAAGCGCCGCCTCATATCTTATATATGTTTCAATGGGTGGAATATCTAGCAACGTTTCCAGAGCCTTGGTTGAAGTAGTACACATGGCACCACTTATACCCAAGCAGTATGTACGCTGAACTCCCTGTAGTAGTTTGATATTACACTTTTTGTCCAAAGCAGTCCACCAGATTATTGAAGCATAAGCTAGAATTGGTCTAATTACACTTTTATAAAGCCAATTTGTCATAGTAGGACTAAGACCCCATTTCATACCTATGGTTCTCCTACATATCGCCCAGCACCGATGTGCCTTGTTGATACTATCCTCTATGTGGTGTCTCCATTTTAATTTCCGGTCAAGTATTACACCTAAGTACTTAACTTTGTCTGTCACCGGTATCTTCTTGCCCAGGAAGCAAGGTTCAGTATATGTAGAAATTTTTATCTTTCTTGTGAAAAGACAGATTTCCGTCTTCGCCGGGTTAACATTGAGGCCTCTCGGTTGAGCCCAGCTCAAGGCCGTATTCAGAGCCTCCTCAGCTCTTCTACACAAGTAATTTGGATCCTTTCCCTTTAAGAGTATTACGACATCGTCTGCATAGCAGGCAGGTCTAAGTCCTTTCTCGGTTAGGGTCCTTAGGAGGCTATTAATCGTGGTAACCCAGAGTAAAGGTGATAAAATGCCACCCTGTGGTATACCGCGAAATACCTTTTTCCTGATAGTTATATCGTACATCTCGCAGTTTATCCATCTGTTCCTTAGCATGTAGTTGATCCAATTACGAGGCACCCGGTTCACCTATGTAGTGGACAACTTCATTTAAAGCGGTTTCCACCGATCGTCCCTTTACATAAGCATGCTGCTTATATTTAAGGTCTTTGTATGGTACGCTGCTTTGAACCATGCTATCGACTATCCGTTCCAAGGTTTTAAGTAGGAAGGACGTAAGACTTATCGGTCGATAGGACTTAGGTGTCGCATAGCTAGGTTTCCCTGGTTTGGGTATAAATATTACCCTTGCATCCTGCCATTTAACTGGGGTATATGCCAATTTTAAGCATGCAGTGAATATCTGTGACAGATGTACGGAAACCAGTCCCGCCTCCATCTGCAAAAGTGCCGGGAAAATTCCATCTGGCCCTGCAGCATTATAGGGAGCAAAGCTCTTGATTGCCCCTTTAACCATGTCAGTTGTAATAACTATTTCCGTGTTACCCTCCCCTTCCTCCAATATCGGTTCATCTATGTTATTCGATATACCGGGTGGGAAATGAGAATCCATTAGGAGTTTCACTGTCTCCTCCATATCCTCAAGCCTCCTGCCCGTGTCATCGATCATAGATTCCGGTTGGACATGAGTTTTGGATAGGAATTTTTTATCTTCGATACGTCATTTACGCTATCTACCTGTTCACAGAAAAGTTTCCAGGAGTCTCGTTTGGCTTTTCGAACGATTTTCTTATATTCACCAAGTTTATTACGATACTCATTCCAGTATACTGCGGTCTTTTTACGCCGTGCCCGGTTAAATAGTTTCCGAAGAGTCTTACCAAAGTTCCGGATCTCACCAGTTACCCAGGGTTTTTCCTGGGCAGATCTCCGCTCTCGCAGAGGGCAGCTGTCCTCGAACGATTCAACCAGGGCACTTGTGATCGTTTCCACTTTGGCATCTATATCCTCTTTATTTCGACATTGAAAAGTGTCCTGACCTAAACGGTTCTTTAGTAAGGTCCCGAACATTGTCCAATTAGTTTTAGACTTATTCCGAAACTTTATCGGCTTTGGTGGTGGCCTTAGTATTTTGAATCTTATGTACCGATGATCAGAAAAGGAGTGCTCGTCCGAAACTCTCCAATCCTGAATTTCGTTTATAAGCTCCTCTGAACATATAGTTATATCTAATACTTCTTCTCTGATTCTATTGACGAAGGTAGCTTTATTACCTAAGTTCAATGTTATCAAGTCTTTAGTATTAAGGAAATCCATGAAGGCTTGTCCCCTGCGATTGGTGTTTGTACTACCTCAAGCTACATGGTGCGAGTTGGCATCACAACCTATTACAATTTTCTTATTTTTTCTTTGTGCCTCTTCAACCAGTTTCATCAGATCCGACGTTGGTGGTAGTGTCGGAGAATCGAAAGGCAGGTAAATAGATGCAAGGAATATGTTGCCACGACCTTGCTTCAGCACCGTTGTATCCGATGTTGATAATCCTGTTGAGAGGAGAACATAAGTTCTTGTGACATAAGATACATGTTCTCGGGCGAGATCCTGTATCAGCGTAGAAAAGTTGGAAATTTACGTGATTTAATCCAGAAACCTTGTTGCGTTGGTAGCTGTCTCGCTCCGATGGAGGTTTATTTAGATAACCTCAATCATGGTCATCCATTAAACTGTCTTCCAGCGAGTTGGTGGTCACCTCCTCGCTCTATGGATTTGACTCCTCCGGGTAACCTGAAGTGGCTATTGATGCAGTTGGTACCATTGATGGCACTGCAGTGTCCTTATCAGGCATAACAGTCTTTTTAATCGACACTTTCCCAATTTTGGACAGCACTACTGTTCTGTCTTCTGGTGGGTAAGTGATTTCCTCCTCGCTTTTAGGATTTGACTCCTCAACATTGCTAGTACTTGCTAATGATGCTTTGGGTACTGTCTTAGGTGTTTTAGTGTCCTTGTCGGGGCCGGTTTTGACAGCCCTTTCAATCGGCGCCATCCCAATTTTGGAAAGGGCAACTACAATTTCTTCTGGCGAGTTAATGGTAAATTCCTCGATTTTAGGATTTGACTCCTCAACGTTATCAGTAGTGGATACTGATGCTGTGGTCTTAGGTTTTTTAGTGTTCTTTTCGAGGCTTGTTGTAACAGCCCTTCCAATCGGCACCTTCCCAATTTTGAATATGACAGATTTAGAGGCGAAGTAAGCCCTTCCTTTATTCTTGGCAAGACTAGCCATGGATTTCTGGTCGATACCTATTACAAATAAAGTTCCCTCAGGTTCTTCTTTCCTGTAAAAGACATCCCATTTTTCCACGGCCAGCTCAGCATTTTGACCTCCAAGAATTTCCAGTATACGTTCATTAGCCAGTTTACTGCCCCATCCTTTTATGTAGACAGTGGACTTTAGGAGCACCGGAAGCTCGCTCTTCTTTGCCAGTCCCAGCCTAGCGCCGTCCCAGGGAGGAGGGATACTTTCCACCAAGTTCTTTAGGGTGCTAACACATTGGTGAGATGCCAACCTCATCAACATCACGCCCATGCTGAACTCGCAGCTCTCGCTCTCTATTGGTTGTTTGCCCTTTGAAGCGATTGCATGGTCCACTATCTTATTGTTGACCAGGTCTTCTATTTTACTCTCTTGGTCTATTGGAATTTTGCCTGTCGGATTACCGGCATCGTAAACTGCATAGCAGAGATCGTCCCGGTGCCTACTTCTGGCAACTTTGGCGTAAGATGCGGCTCTTTTCCTCCGTCTAGCTTCTCCTTCCTCGTTTTTCGGGGCTTCTTTTGAGATTCCCTTATCTTCGAGGTTGATTTCGCCGACGTGTTCGTCTTCGGAATATCTGGCTTGGCGTTGTCACCCTTACTCGCAGGATTCTCACTTGAGATTCCTTTGAGTGAAGTATGGCTTGGCTTCGACTGTGTATTAGAAGACGGGGAGCTCTTTTTCTTCTTAGGTTTATTCTCAGTTGTCAACTCCTCGGGAGACCTGATCCTTTTTGCCTCAGATCTTGTGAGAGAGTCCGATTTTTCCTTTGGAGTGTCGTGGGATTGACTAACTATGATTTCCTGAAGCATCTTTTTCAACTTCCTCCTCTGTGCTCCAGAAAGTCTTTTCTTAGTAATAGGTAGTTTAGCTATGCTATCACTCACCTCTTTCACCATTTGCTCTACTTCATCCTTTTTGGGATTTGCTATAATGGTATTATTATTATCATCTGAGGATTTAGAGTCGGAACCCTCACCTATATTTAAAGGCTGAGGTAGCTTAGAGCTCTCTCCGAGTACATCCTACTCGTTCACCCCTATATTTTTGCCAGCGGCATGCTGTACACTTGACGCATTGTCCGCCACGGAGTCCAAGGTACCCACCTCCGTAGTAGTATACATAAGTTATGCAACACTTAAATTTAAATGGGTACATTTTGAAATCTAATTCAGTTAGTGATTTGAAATTTTGGTTTACATTTGGGTCAAATTGTTCCTGATAATTACAAATGTGTTAACATTTTTATACAATATCTTTATTTATTAACAAAACCTAATGAAATTGGAACGAAGATCCCAAAAATGGTATTTTTTAAAAGTTTACCTATAGGATCCACATTTCTCTCGGGGATAAATAGGGAACACAATAAGGCTTCCATTTTCTGATTGGGATTTTAGAACCGGTTGCACAAGTTGAAATTTTGATAAAAAACTAGTTAGAGTGCTATATTCGGCTGAGCCGAATCTTAAATACCCTCCACCAGCTACTTTTATATTAATACTGCTTTAATTGATCAAATATTTGTTGAAATAAGTTTTCTCATGTCTTAAATAGAAAAACCCCAAGAGTTAGACAGCTTAAATCTGTTACAATTGTAAGATTTATTGAACATTACCAACGCCATTTTCTTTTTTATTTTTATAGCGCCTAAGATATGATTTAGCGATATTTTATAATTTGCATGTATGCATGTGTGTAAAAGATTTAAGGAAATTCAAAATATATATAATATTGTTCTACACGAATTGATAAGTGCCGGTTCACACAGGGAAACCTTTTTTTGGGAAACTTTTGATTTTGTGTATGAGAGAAAGAGATGATTGATATTTCTTTCTCTTTCTCTCATACACAAAAATCAAAAGTTTCCCACAAAAAGTTTGCCTAAGTGAACCGGCACTAATGCAAATAGTAAAATACGGTTAAAGTGATTTTCGGGGCAGGACCTAGTATGGGAGATATGACCAATTATAGACCGATCGGAAAAAAATTTCACAGTAACATTTCTGTATATAAGAGCGATACTTGTACCAAATTTTATATGAATTTAGTAATTTAGAAATGATTAACATTGCTGTATATAAGAGCAATACTTGTATCAAATTTTATATGAATATATTAATTTAGTAATGAGTTATGAGCGTTTAAATGATTTTCGGGAGGGAACCTTGTATGGGAGCTATGACCAATTAAGGACCGATCGGAAACAAATTTTTCAGTAATATTTCTGTATATAACAGCAATACTTGTACCAAATTGTATATGAATATCTTAATTTAGTAATGAGTTATGAGCGTTTAAATGATTTTCGGGAGGGAACCTTGTACGGGAGCTATGACCAATTATGGACCGATCGGAAAACAAAATTCACAGTAACATTAATGTATATAAGAGCAATACTTGTACCAAATTTTATATGGATATCTCAATTTTGTAATGAGTTATGTGCGTTTAAGTGATTTTCGGGAGCGGACTTTGTATTGGAGCTATGACCAATTATGGACCGATCGCAAAAAAAATTACAGTAACATTTCTGTATATAAGAGCAATACGTGTACAAAATTGTATATGGATATCTGAATTTAGTAATGAGTTATGTGCGTTTAAGAAATTTTCGGGAGGGGACCTTGTATGGGAGCTATGACCAATTATGGCCTGATCGGAAAAAATTTTCACAGTAATATTTCTGTATACAAGAGCAATAATTGACCCAAATTTTATATGGATATCTTAGTTTAGTAAAAAATTACTTTTCGGGAGGGGACCTTGTATGGGGCTATGACCAATTATGGGCCGATCCTGAAAATTTCTCTGAATGAATTCTCTTCACATAAGATTTTAACTTGTAAAATTTTGTGAAGCTATCAACATTCTGACGGAAGTTGTTAACAGTAAACTCATTTTCCGGGAATATGTACTTTTGTATGGGAGGTATATGAAATTGTGGACCGATTCTGCCAATTTCCAGCAGTAGTCAAGCTCTCGTGTAGAAACGAACGTGTGATGATTTTCATGCAATTATATTGTATAGTTTTCGTGAAAATTACATCAGAATGTGTAAAAAATGCTTTTTTTGGAGTTGTTTTAAATTTTGATTCATAACTTTTCCCGATGTGAACCGATTTTGCTCATTTTCAATACTAAACTGCCTAGGACAATAATAAATATTTTAGATGAATTTCGTTAATTTTTGTTGCTTCGTGTTAACGTGAGAATGTTTTATACAGACAGACAGAAGGACGGACAGACGGACATAGCTAGATCGACTCAGAATTTCATAAGGTCCAAGAATATATATACTTTGTTGAGTCTCAGATGAATATTTCTTGGTGTTACACACGGAATGACAAAGTTATATATACTCTCTATCACCACTGATGGTGGTGGAGGGTATAAAAATTAAAATCGTTTATTTTTGGATCTATAAATGACATTACTCTGAAACTTTTAGTAAGTTTTTGGCAATTTAGTTATCTAATAAATAAAAATAATTTAAATCCATTTGGTTCAAAATTACGGCCTATATTTAAAAAAAATTGGACCCTGGCAAAAGTTTTAGATTTCAATTTTTAAATGCCTATAACTCAGAAGTTATAAGGGATACATACACTCTACTAGCTGAGCACTTTCCAAAAATATAAAAATCTTTTATATCGGATGGGAAACTACAAAATGGCTCGCGTTTAAAAAGTTTACGTGTCGGAGGTACCCCATTATGAACCCCCATAGCGCCGCCTCTCGTCTATTACTTTCGGTTTGAGATCAATTTTTTTGTGAACCTTACTAATTTCTACAAAATTTCAACATTATTAAACTGTATTCCGTATACCAATTGTATGTAAACTTCGTTGAGTAGTGTATTGTTAAATATTATGTGGTCCAATCAAGTAAAATAATTCATATCTATATAAGTAAGATAAACTCATGAACTACTGCGTAGCGGCACTAAATATAGTTAGAATCTATCAATTTTAGTCAATTACACTTAAATTTAGTAGAAAGATTTCGTTTGATCCAAAACTTGTTATACCATATTTAAGTTTTAGCCATTCACTGGAGGTACCTGAAGAGGATTATTTTAATTTTTACAACTAATGTTAAAATCGCTGTAGTGACCACACTGAAGGATATCCACATATGCACAAGATAATTGTAAGTATGAATATTTGTAAATACATTTATAAACAAACAGATTCGTACAATGAATTACAAAAAAATTTAAGAAAAATATGGCCATAAACAGAGCATTTTTAGCCACACAAAGAATCCATAAAATGATGATGATAATACGCTTTTCCCTACTATTCAGAGTAGCAACATTACAATTTTTTCCTGTTCTCAAATAAAAGCAACAGTATATGAAGAAAAAAATTGCAAAACAATAACTACAGTAGTGATGAAAAAAATGTATTAGTACATAAAAACGTTTAACAAAGAACCACCCACCAAAATATTTTCATCGTCAGCATCGGTAAATACCATTAGGAATAAAATCCATATGTACTCGTATTTGAACATATACTATACCAACACAAAACTCTAGCAAATAAAATAAAAAAATCGTTCTGTTTTGTCCTTTTCAAATTTAACAATATGTATGTATGTACGTACGTTCAGTAATAACAACAACTACAACATCATCATCACAATAATCTAAAAACCACCAAAAAACAATAGAGTTGGGGTTAACGCAATAGAGTTGGAGTTTAAAAGCATTGGAACGATACTTTTACAATTGAAAATTACAATTTCATAAATAACATCCACTTATATACAACGACAAAAAAATAAAAATTCATATGATGTAATGACACAGGTCTAAGTACATACATACATATGGGCATTTTCATGAGAAGGTCTGAACAAATAAAAAAACCTTTTATCTTTCGCATTTTTTAAGATACGTTAAGAAAATTTGATATATTGTCTTCTGTACTTAAAAAATATGTAGTTCCATTAGGGGTCTTTAAAGCTCATAATTTTGTTAAATATACACACTAGTATTTCTAAAAAAAACGGAGGATTTATAACTTATATCGCCCTTAACCGTACCCCTAACTGATTATTATAATTATAGGACCTTATTTGAGCCAAGCCCCCAAGCAAAGTAAATAAAAATTGGTTTTATTTTGACATTTTTGTCACTTTAAGTGTGTTTGAAGGTCGCGTTCGATTTTTGGAAATACTCATATGTACATACATATGTACGTACACATGTAGGTATTTATGCAATGGCATAGATGGCATATGAACATTCTAAAAGATCTGATAACATTTTACCAAACTATTATTCGATATTAAGTCTATTGAGAAACATTTAGTTAACAAAGAAAAGTGTTTTGCAATTTCTTAATACCAAAAATACACTTAGTTAACATTGTTTACTTATGATATTAAGAATATTAGAATGAATGATTTAGATTGTCAATTCCTTTATTATTAAGTTCGTTATTATTGTATTCATTGGTACTAATTTCGAACTACAAATGATTGGTAAATGAAATTGTATTTGTCAGAAAATAGTGTCTTACGAATCTTAATTCAAAATACTTGTTACATTAAATGTTGTACACAAGACGTAGCTTCATTTAAAAAACCATTTCAATTCCCCAGCAGTTCCATAAAATGTCAATGCATACAAAATAGAGAGTAATTTCCACATATGTATGTTTAGTCAACTATTGACTCTATTTTCTATGTTTTGGTTCCTTCGTCACGAATTTGCAATCGGGAGTGAATACAGTCGTCATATTAGTGTCGCCTTTGTAAGCGAAAGCGGAGGGCCACTATTCTTACAAAAAATTCGAACACATGCACATATTTATACCCTACACCACTTTAGTGGGGAGGGTATATTGGATTTGTGCTGATGTTTGTAACATACAAAAATATTCGTCCTAGACCCACCTTAAAGTATACCAATCGGCTTAGAATCGTTTTCTGAGTCGATTAAGCTATGTCCGTCCGTCCGTCCGTCCGTCTGGCCGGCTGGTTGGCTGTCCATGTAAACCTTGTGCGCAAAGTACAGGTCGCAATTTTCAAGATAATTGGATGAAATTTGGCACGCACGTTTTATTTGACCCAAGGACGAAGCCTATTGAAAATGGTTAAAATCGGTCCATTATTTCACCTAGCCCCCATAGAACAGAACCCCCCGAAAAGGGCTTCTGAGCTCATAATTATGTTAAATATACAGATATATCGATAAAATACGGCACAACTAAGTTTTATAGAAGTCTTGATGACCCTGCCAAATTTCATAAAGATCGGGCCCCATTTGACCCTAGCTCCCATACAAAGTCCCCTTCAGAAAATTACTTGAATGTCCCAAATTAACTTATAAACACAAATATCGCGATGAAATTCAGCACAATAAAATAGTATGTAAATATAAATATATTCACAAAATTTTATCGGGCTTGGTCCATATTTGCCCCTAGCCCCCATATAAAGCCTCTTTCAGAAAATTAGTTTTTCATCCATAAATTGCTTAAATGTATCGGAACAAGGGAATATTGAAGATAAATGCTTTATTATGAAAAATAAATCACATTTAATATTCATAACTGGTGTAGGGTATCATATGGTCGGCCACGCCCGACTATACTTTCGTACTTGTTTTACTTTACCCAACTGTTTTTCAAGGGTTTTATACATCCCATTTATGTAAATTGATTTTTGCTAAAAGTCTAACTGCTACACCTTAAAAAATTGTTATTTAACCCACAAGAAGTAATCTATTGCAAAGTAAATTGTCAATTTGCAATCGATGTGAAGTGTGCCTGGAGCCTTCAAAAGAACAATTTCTGTAGAGATAACGGTAATTTTGTAACCCCGAACTGCAGATACATTATTCTAACTCACATTCTCGCACATCACTGTTGCCAATTTAGCTATTTTCTCGTCAAATCTAGCGATTTTTAATCCCATTTTGCGGGGAAAAATATGATTTAGCTATTAGCGGGAAATCTAGCGATTTTTCTTTAGATTTTAAGGCATTTTTTATTCATTTATATTTTGACAATATCGCTTAAAATTTGCTGCGAATGACGATATTTACATATATGTATATAAAAATATGCATTCAATGTAAATTATTTGAGTTTTTGAATGTTCTGAAGAACATAATTAGGAGCAAATATTTGTGCGTACAGGTAAAGTTATACGAAAAAATTTAAAAGGGGTATATTTTGTTGTACTCAATTAAAAAACGAATATTTAATTATTCTAGTCTTTTAGTAAATGAGTGATATGATAATAAAATTTACCATAATTCTAAAAATTAGTGAACATTGGAAATAAGTGACGAAAGGATCGATCCATAAAGTCCTAAAAATTTACAACATTTCTAAGGCGTATAGGGCCGCATATCGATATTGCAGATAAACTTCCCACAAAAGGAGTATATAATAATAATCTTGGGTGCCCCGGTAGGCTAGTTGGTAGTGTGCTAGCCTGTCAGTCTGGGGGTTGTGGGTTCGATTCCCAGCAGAGATCCTGGTCTGCTACACTACAACGGTCGTATGGTTATCGTCACCCTGCTCGGTAGATTAGGTTAGAATATAATTTGTAATTGTATTGTAATGGAAAAATAAATAATACTCTTATGCCGAAAATAAAGGATCGATCCATAAAGGCCAGCATTTCGAAATTCAATTTATCTTTACAACATTTCTAAAGCAATTTGTATAGGGTCGCATATCGAAATTAACCTCAACTTGACATTTTTCCTAACCCAAAGTGAAAATATTTAACATAAAAAAAGATTCTCTTATGTGTTTGTTATAAGATGTGTTTGTATCACTATCCCCTTCCTACGTATGTATATAGATTTTATCGATAAATCGCTGACTTTTTAGATTAATTAAAAAATCTGAAAAATTTAGCTAGTTTTTTTAGCTATTTCTTTTCAGAATCATATAATAAATATTATTTTGACGATTTATCGCTAAATTTTTCAAAATGTCTTGAATTTAGCTATTTTCTAGCTATTTTTCAGTCGACTTTAGCGATATTTTTGGGAAAAAAATTGGCAACAGTGTCGCACATACACACATAGATATGTACGTATTTAAGCCTAAAGTAGCTAATGGATTCTATTTAACTTTTAGTGACTGCTAATGGATTTTTCTTGACCCCAAAATAAAATAAATGTAAGAAATAAAAATCATTAAAAAATAACAATAAAACACTGACGAAAATATTGCGAAAAGAAAAAATAAGCTACAATACAAACATAGAGAAAATTAAAAAAAAGTTATTTCGTATTATTTTCCTTGACTATAAAAGGTAAAATATATGTCCATGCAAAAACTTTACTAAGTTTTCAATTTCGGTTTCACACAACACTTGTCTATTTTGAATAAAACCTAGTGAGTGTAGTGTGTGTTTTCTATGAATGGGATCATGATTATGCCATATACCCTGCAGCACTTGAAACTAATTGGTCATAAATTTGCAACAGATAAACTGAATAATTCCATATTTAACTCATTATAGGTAAACGAAATGCAAATTTAAGTAATATGACGATACAGTATAAGAAGTAAAATGGCAACTTTTTGACTTCAGGGTGCAAGCGATTTCATACGTGTTATTTTTTCCAATTCTAATACTACATACATATATTGAGTGATTCTTTTTTTATTGCCACTCACCATTTCATACCTTCTACCAAAAATCTTAACTTTTCCCCCCGAAAAATTATGATTGTTTTTCAGAATGGGGTTAAACGTATTTATGCCACACGATCTCTAATAGGTAATTGTATTTTGACAATCAATCCTAATTACTAAAATGCACTTATTTTGTTTTAATCGCCCTTAGAGTTTTTGTGATAAGGTCAATATGAATTTTCGGTATTTAAGTTGTAAATGCTGTAATGTCCTGTTTTTATACCCTCCACCACCAGCAGTGGTGATATATAAGTTTGTCGTTCCGTGTGTAACACCAAGAAATATTCATCAAAGACCCAACAAAATATATATATTCTGGGTCCTTATGAAATTCTGAGTCGATTTAGCTATGTCCATCTGTCCGTCTGTCTGTGTAAAACACACTCACGTTAAAACTAAGCAAAGGAAATCAACCAAATTCACCCAAAATATTTATTATTATCCTAAGCAGTTTGCTTTTGAAAATGAGCAAAATCGGTTCACAACGTAAAAAGTTATGAGTAAAAATTTCAGACTACCTCGAAAAAAATTACGTTTTTTTACTAATTCTTTTGAAGTTTTCTCAGAAACTACGAAAGATATTTCGATGAATTTTGTCACACATTATTTTTTCAAGGAAGTGATCAATTATGTGCATAATCTTTACAATCGATCCAATATTTCCCATAGCCCCCATACAAAGGTATATATTCCCGGAAATTAGTTTATCATTAACTAGCATACCCTGGGTGCTTCGCTACCCTAAAGGATCAGCTATTTTATGAAAGAAAAAGTACAAAAAAATTATCTCTTATAGACTGCCAGACTGTGTAGTTTTACTTCCATGTTCTTTGGTTCTATATTATAGAAAATTCAAAAAATAAATATCTTACAGATTTTTAGAGCCTTGTTTATTTAATTTTATGTTTTTAAGTTCAATAATTTGTCTTAAAAGGTACCAATTGATGAACGAAAAAGTACCCAAATGTTCTCTTTTATATGTTATAATTCAATAAGGACGATGTGTGTTTAAGTTTATGTTTCTATACTATACCTATAGAATCTATAGGTTCATCGAACATTGAAAAAAGTACCAATTAATCAATCAAACCAACCAAAAAGGTCTCTCATACAGATTTTTCCAAGGACCCTACGTTCTTGATTTTTAGTTTCTAGGCTCAAAATTATCAGCGATAAAAAGGTAATAAAAAGTTTCCTTTTTAGATTCTCATTTACTTAGGATGCTTCGTGCTTAATTTTAGTTCAATATTATAGAAAATTCGTTGAATAATAAAAAATGTACTTCTTACAGATTATCATTCATTTAGGACTCTGCATGTTAAATTTTACTTCTATATGTTCAATAAAATATAAAATTCAAAAAGTATCAGTTAAAGACCAAAAAATTTCCAAAAAGTTCCGACATATACATATATATTCTTTTAATCGGGAGGTTAGAGGTTTAAGTTCTAGTCTGGTAGACCAGAGTTCGTGGGTTCAATTCACACCTGAGGCACTGGTAAAAGAGCTCACAACAGGCCTGATAGAGGCCTAGGTGTATATATTCGAATTTGATATATAGACAACCTCCTTTCAAACTAACTATGTACAAACCAATAAATAGAAAACAATGTTTTACAAAATAGTACCAAAAATAAGTAAGATTTTTACCCATTAAACGTCCGAATTTCCCAAAAGTACCAAACTTATATTCGTAATTTTTCAATAAGGTACGAATGTGATATAAATTTTTCCTATGTTCACTGGTTAAAAAGGTACATAAGGTTCAAAAAAGTACCAAAATGCAGTTTTTACCGATTTACTCCTAAAATGAACCGAATTTCGAAAAAGTACCAGACACCTGTCCGCTTATTTTTTGAATAAACAACGATAAGTGTAACGTTTTTGTTGTATCTCTTTTAGTTTAGGAGGTATTAAGTTACCAAATTTACCAAATTTATCCCTTCTTAGTGGATCTACATGACCAAAAATACATTTAGAGTCAAAATATCATGTTTCTAGGTTCAGCCGTTTAGGCTGAACTTGATCTTTTTTTTGCATATAAATCATTATCGGGATAAAATTCAACATAAATGTGTATTTTGTATATATAAATTGTTAAACGGAATTTTACTTCTGAAAATCACTTAATACCACTTAATTCGTTATTAAATGATCATATCCAGATAAAATTCGTTATGAGTATGTTTGTGTATAGATAAATCATATTATTAAAATGTTTACAACTGGCCTATTAATATAAAATTTTATGAACCTAATCAGAATTAGTTCCACATATGCATAAATGTTAGTACCCTCACTACGGAAACAACAATTTTGTCAAGTTATCTAAAAATTAGATAGTTAAATGGGTTTTAATAAAAAGTAGCTTGCTGGTGGAGGGTATTAAGTTTTATATAGTTATAGTTTCCTTGATTTAATTTCATGATGAGGAATGGAGGGGAGGATGGAATGTACAATGTGGCTTTTAACTTAACCTCAAATGCAAGAAATATTCATTAGTTTCATTAAATCAATTTGGCAATGCACTTGATTTATATACATAGTTTTTTGTGATTTATCAAAACAAACAAAAAATCAAATTTATGTATGATTTAAAACTTTGGTTAAGTAAATCATAGGTAAATCTAAACACATTAATCAAAATATTTGTATGTAATTCCATACATCATCCCCGTAAAATATTATGAAAGTATGTGTGTATGTAGTACATATGGAATTAGAATTAAGTGCATGGACAAATCAATTAACTTAATTGCTGTGTTACAAGTAATATATACTTTTAATCTATATTACCTTTGTGCGTTTATTTTAATAGTGTCATAACTCTAAATTCAGGTTTTTGGTAGTGTTTGCTACTGATACGTTTTACAAATGAATGTAGTTTTTTTTGAGTTATTACACTTTTTGACGCTAGGTCCCCTTTAGAAAAGGACTAACTTTTATAACTGGATATTTAGCACATCAATACTTATCATCTAAGTTGTATTCCTACAATATTATTTCCTACTGAAGGCTTTAAAATACTTATACATACTTATGTATATATCAAAATATCTTAATCATATATTTAATGACAATTACATACTTACTATGCACTGTACCTATGTATATCTATACACTTTTTAATCAATTGTTTATATTTGATAAACCTATAAATATTTTAATATATTCTCGCCCTTTTTCACACTCTTCACAAGACAATAAACTTTCACTAACCTGTAAAGGTGAGAAAAGAGGGAATGAAACCCATTATTAACCCTCGACTGCTGGAGTCATTACAGTTCACATACTTACAAATAATTAATGTAAACGTTACCAACAAGTCATTAATTGTTGAATCATCAAATAAATAAACAAAAACAACTACAATGTGCAACACAACATGATTGACATGCCCGGTTGAACAGACAAATGATTGAAGAAAAGCAGACATGGATATTGGAATATACATATGTTCATATATACAAATACCCGTACTGGATTCACCACTTGACAATTGCAGTTGTCACAAAAAATAAAACAACAAAAAAATTATATTTCACTTGTAAAATTACTGAGTGTACGATTGTGTTCGAATATGACTTATAACATTGTGTTACGTCTGCGCATTGGAATATAATTAATATGAAATAGACCATTAAAGAGAACAGTGTGTGAAAGTGTAAGCAGGGATGATTCCAAGTATGTAATGTGTATTCTCTTAACTACAACTTCTTGCTGGTGAACAGAAAAAAACAAAAGTGTTTAAATGTTGGTATATGAGGGAAAACGTTACATTATTTCAGTTGATCCCCAAATCGTTTATATTTATCCGAAAATGAGTAGTGTTTTCAAAATTGTACACAAATTCACAGAATAATTATTTCTCTTATTTCTGGGCTAAAAAATCACTTCAGAATTAGGTATCTACCATATTATAAGGAAATTTACGATTCATACAGACTAAGAAGAATCAGAAAAACTTCACTCAATCCGATTATGGAGTTATTCTCAAAATAGTCCAGGATTTTGCATAGATATTTTATATTGATGCACTTTGTTTGGTATTGAAAATAGGCAATATCGGTTCGCGATTTCGCCTAGCCCCCATATAAAGCCCCTCAGAAAATTACTTTAACGCTCATAACTGGCTAAATGAAGCATCATAGCGGCAATATTCGACACAAGCATGTCTTATAGAAACTTTGATTCGACATGAATAAGTTTTATGCGAGCTAAAATTTCTCTACCAAATTCTATAAGGTCCCTTTGAGAAAATGACTCTTAACGCTCATTACTGCTTTAAAAATTCGAGTATAGCGATGAAACTCGACATCAATAAGTTTTGTGCGATCCAAAATTTCTATATAAATTGTATGAGGATTGGCCCTACTCCCCATATAAAGTCCCCTTCAGAAAATTACTTTAATGCTCATTTCTAGCGAGTACAGCGATAAAATTCAACATAAACAAGATTTGTATAAACTAAAATCGTTCTAGAAAATTTGACGGAAATTGGGCCATAATTGACCCTACCCCCATAAACTTATTCCGTGATTTATACTTAAAAAAAGACCATTTGTATATCAATATAAGGAAAGGTGATATATCTTCTAAAATTACGGAATCATTTCTTCTTATTTTTCCCCATTATGGTCTAAATTTTATCAAGACAAGCTTGAGATATTCAAAATTATTCTGTACGTTTATAAAATGTTTACAAGACCATGACAAATGACTCTTAACTTTAAAATTTAAACAGATTTTGTTTGCTGGACTATGTCTGCATATATTTAGTATAGTGTTACAACCCTAAAATTAATTTAAGTGTTAAAAAAACTTAAAAAAATTAAATGTTTTACATTTTCTGAAAAATTTATTTAGTTTTAAATTTGTTGACATTGTCTTGGATTTGGTAAGTAGTATAAGTTTGTAGGTAAAATATTAAATGTGTGTACGGTAAAAGTTAGAATTAAATATGTTTTCATTCCTACTATTCTCTCATACAAAATTATTTATTAAACTGAGGGCAACACACAATTTCATTCCTTCTTTTATTCGTGCAACATTTTATAAAATGTGAATTTGTTTTGTCTTCTTTTTTTTGACCATGTTTTTTGTTTTTATTGCGGTTTTTCCTCAATTTAATGGCTTTCTTCCGCAGTTACCAGTTATTACGTTATAGAAAGAAACTCCAGCAGAAGCAGCAACTGAACTAGTACAAAAACAATTCATAATAGTACCATTGTTTATCAGATCTTTCGAAGATATTTTATAGTTGTTGTAAACACTATTTTGTTCACTTGAATGCCTTTGATTTCTTAAAGGGAATTCAAAGTTTAATTTTAATGAAAGTGTTAGCAAATAATCTAAGTGTTATTTGTTGACTTGAATTATCTGACGCAGGTTATTGGTTCGAAATGTGTGTTTTCCCTGTGATATTATACCCACTAAAAAAATCGGTTTGGATGAAATTTGCATCCCACTAAGTAACACAAAGCTCTTAAAGGAAAGGCTCTAAGCTTTCTCTTCAGTAAAAAAAACGTCCATTTTGGAAAAGTAGGAGAAAATTAAGTGCCATATATTGAAAAAATCCGAATTTTTTGATCTAAACAAGTGTCATTGTTTGACCCCCCGACATTTACACGGAGAGCGAAAGGATAGGCTACGGTTTATCTCTTTTCTAAATTTAGTATCCAAACTTGTAGACTATACTATTAAAAAATCATGTAAGGTTTTTGCACCAAAATGACCCGAGAAAATGGTTTTCGTTATTAGAACACTTTTGGTTACCACGTAGTGATATGGCCTTAGTTTGGGAAGCAGCAATTGTAAAAACTGAAGGGGCATAACACAGTTTAATGTCATCTGTGAGGTTATTAATACTTGAGAGGATCAGCCCGGTTATTGAACTATTGTTACGTAAGAAGAAAGCTGATTTTAGACCGAACCGTTCATGTGTGGATCACATCCCAACAAAAACTTTCACTGCCAGGTAAGGGGTTCAAATTACAAAATTTTGCAAACGCAATAGCATTTTAAGTCATTTTTTTAATATGGTGATGGGATTGGAGGCAAGTATTTACCACAATCGCTGCAAAGTATGTTAATAGGTAAGTGGTAACAATTGAAAATCATTACCAAATGTTGCTGGGATCCATTGAGCACAAATCACAACTAAAAATATCTTCTCTCACCACGGTATCTCATAGTGCTATTAGGGGTTATATAAGTTATAAAGAGTTATATACAGGTTGAAAGTCTACAGTCCGTTTTAATGGACATGAGAGTCAAACTTTCCAAACTAACTGTGGCGTAAACCAGGGCTGTGTTCTATCACCGAAATGTCCATCATGGTGTATTGCAATCCCGGGGTAAAGAGATACTACCAGTATCTCTAGTCAGCCGGTACTATAAACTGGTGATGTCAAATGTATCCTCGGCTTCGCCTTGGAATGATTTGGCATGGGGTCTAACCAGAGCACCATATAATCTGGCACTACGGGTGGCCGGTTGCCCACAGGACCTAGTCCTGACCGGTCAATTGGTTGAGGTTCCTTCGGGATCCACGTTGTGGCTGTGGTTTAATACCCAAAATCGCGGGGAGAGAATGTTGGTTTAAGGACTGATATATCCTATACCTAATGGGTAGGATAATTTTCTCTTCGAACAGGTCTGTGTACAAAGCAGCATTTGCTAGATTCCTAAGCCCGATCGGTATTTCTTACCGGTCGGGTAGTGGGACGCCCGTATATGCTGAGGAATTGTCAGATTAGTATTCAATGGTTGCCTGTCATCCCGTAGAGCGATCTTTATGATCATGGGAATGGAAATGATGCGAAAATCGGTGAAAGATCAGGAAAGTCTCCATATATTGGAGATTAGTACCGATTTAGTATGCCTTTAAGATTGCATTATTCAAAATGCAATCCCATTATCTAATGACCCATTCCAGTGCATTCCTTAACCTCTTTAAGCCCGCGCAACCACACTACTGAGATGGCTCTGTTGTTTTGGCAACAGCACCTAGAGACATATTTGGTAGTCCGAAATACCCAACAAAATGGATCAGGATCCCTCTTTATGAACCGATCAATGTGACAAAGGAAATAGGAATCACGTAAAAAGGGGAGTTTCGGTGGAGTTCTTCGGTGCTGTTGCCATCTCAACAGGATATATTGATACATGCTACGCGACTAATTGTCGAGGCAATTATTGGAATTAATTGACTTTGGTGATTCCTATTTCCTTTGTCACATTGATCGGTTCATAAAAGAGGGATCCTGATCCATTTTGTTGGGTATTTCGGACTACCAAATATGTCTCTAGGTGCTGTTGCCAAAACAACAGAGCCATCTCAGTAGTGTGGTTGCGCGGGCTTAAAGAGGTTAAGGAATGCACTGAAATGAGTCATTAGATAATGGGGATTGCATTTTGAATAATGCAATCTTTCATGACATCATAAGGGTGGTCACCTTCCGACTTACCGAAAGATTGATTTCACCTGATGTTGGGACTTGTCACCCTCTTCTATTTACTTTAGACCAGTGATTGCTTTTTCCTTATCGGGGTTTGCATTGGGATTGATCCCATGCTGCCTGTCATTCCGCAACGGGGCTACTATGGCAAGAGATTATATAGCTCGAGTTCTTCAACAAAGTTCTTGTACATGGACCGGCTCAGCCATGTACAAAAATTGCTACCTGAGTTCTTCATTGAAGAACTCAAGGGCGCGTGGTAGTCCGTCTCTAGTCTACCCAGTGGATGAAAAAGACCACCGTGAAATTAGGCCGTCAAGACAGGAGTTCACGTTAAACTCTCGACATTCGTGTAACACCATACAAACACTTTTTAACGGTTGCACAGTAGTGACCACACTACAAAAATGTATTAATCGTTGCTTCCGGCATATAAACGGAATTTGAGTGACAAACGAAAATGTGTCCTGTTGCTACGAAGATACTTAGATGCACATGGACTTGGCTAGGCCATTTACTCTGTAGACCAATATATGACATAGCTAAAAATGCCCTGGAGTGCAACCCCCACACGAAACACCTGCCAACGTACAACGATTAAGGAGTACCAAAAAGTAAATAAATCTTGTAACCAGATCAAAGAACTTGCAGCTGATCATGTAAATTGGATAGAATTTGTCTGTGCCCTATATTCTACTATATGGACTTTCTATTAATTATTCTATTATAATTATTATGAATAAAGGCATTTAAAGGGCAGACAATATTGTCAGATCTGACAAATATCTGAACGCAGCTTAAGAGCAATTATATTATCGAGCCAAAATTTAAAGTTATTTTATGGGTATTTCTATATTTTTAAGTATTATTGATACAAATTTGGAATAAAGGGAAACTTATGTATATACTATATATATGTATATTGAGAATATGTATAAATTTGCAGTTGTTTTTTGTTTAGCAGCTTTATGTTCATTTTCTTGTAAAAAATCTTGACTTTCTGACGCATTTGGGCAACCAAGCGGAAGTTGATTTATATTGTTGTATAACGATTTAGCGCATCTAGATCTATTAAATTTTATCATCATGGGAAAATGTTGGCCAAAAACAATAACAGCATAAACATACGCGAATAAACTATTTTTATTTAATTTTATTTTTGTTGAAAAATAAAGGAAAAGGAAAATATTTAGTTTTATTAACAATATTTTATAACTACAAAAGAAACCAAAAAATTAAATAAAAATTATAAAGAAAACTAAGAAAATGAAAAAAAAATCTAGTAAAATATTTAGCAAAGAATTAAATAAAACAATGGAATGTATAGTAGTGTTAGTAAGTATCTGTGTGTTTATGTTAATATGTATGTATTAGTACATATACTTGTTCTATTAAAAGATTTCAATCAGATATTGCTGGAACTGGGTGTTGGAGTTGTTGTATGAACGTTGTTCTGCTCTTTGCTAAACATAAAGTCAGTTTCTTTTGAGATTTTCATTAATAATATTGTTTAGCATTATGGAAATAATCTGCCTTAAATATTCAACAATAGAAAAGAGGAAAAGAAAAATTTGCATAAACATATGTTGTTGCAAAAGCAAAAAAGAACTAATATTGTAGATAAATTTTTCGTTTTAAATTTTATACTTAACTAGCTATACCCAGTGTGCTTTGCTACCCTGAAGATTCTAGCTCTTATAGTTTCTCAGATATACGAATTTTTCTATTTGAGCTTGAAGCCCCCACATGGAAGTCCAAAATGTTCAGATGATACTAAACTAATTTGTGTAAAATTTTATAATTCAAGTTCTATTAGTTTCCCAGATAAACGAAATTTTATATTTAATGCATATGGGAGGTGCCAAGTTCCTCATTGAAAGTCCGCCCGTTATGCTCTAAATGTTCAGATGAATTTCAAAGTTCTTCATGTAAAATTTGTAGATTCTAGCTGTAATAGTTTCTCAGATATACGAATTTTTCTATTTGATTCATATGGGGCTTCAAGACCCCCAGATGGAAGTCCGATCTTTTTCATCCAAAATGTTCAGACGAATATTTAAGTTCTTAGTGCAAAATTTGAAGAATTTAGTTCTATTAGTTTCCCAAATAAACGAATTTTTGCATTTAATTAATATGGAAGGTGCCGCTCCCCTCATGGGTAGCCCGCCAATTTATTTTCCAAAGTGTTAACATGGATGTTAAAGTTATTTGTGCAAAATTTTAAGATTCTAACTGTAATTGTTTCTAAGCTAAACGAATTTTTGTGCCACGCCCCCTAATGCTAGTCCGCCTACTTTTTGTCCTAAATAATCATATTGACACTAAAGTGGCTCCGACAAAATTTGAGGACTCTAACTGTTATATTATCTCAAATATACGGATTTAATATTTTCTAATATGGGCGTGGCACCTCGCCCACTTGAAATTTCAAAATAAAAAGTAGCCTATTACCTATTCCAGACATACAGGAATACGCTGTGAAAATTTTAAGAAAATCGGTTCAGCAGTTTTGTAGTCTATAACGTTCAAACATACAAACAAACACACATTCATTTTTATATATATAGATAAGCTTTAATTTGAGATATAAAGTTTAAATTATTATATTCTACAGAGTTTATAAATCATTTTAATTAAGACTGTTTTGTATTGTGATTATAATTCACTATTTTCGATATAAAATTGAAAAGATACGTCAAAACATTAAACGGATTTCTGTTCAACAAACTACGAATATTTTAAAAATTAAAGATTTCTAAACGAATTGCAGATCTGTGATTATAACTTTATTAAACTATTTTAGATTCAATGTCGTATTTATCTAGTACATATATAGGTATACTAAAATTTTCCTTTCGATACTTGTAAAAAAGCGTATCATAAAGTCACAATAAAATAAAAATAAAAGTATTAATAAGAGAAATTATTATAACTACGTACACATACATATGCATTTCCGTCTTAAATAGTAAATTTCTTAACAAACACAAGTGTCTACAATCAAGTAACAACAATAGCAATGACAACAAAACATTAAAAAATAATTTATCATAAAACTAAGAATGCACTTGTGTTCGTATCTTCCTCATCGTTTCTGTTCCTATTAATTTCTCGTATGTCAGTATCTCTAAGTTTTTACGTGATCATAATAAGAAGTACAGCAATATGAAAAATATAAAATGTATTTAAACCACTATTTCACACACTTACTCATATTCACATACAAACGCCACCAATAATGTGGCAAGTAAATTAACACAACAACAACAGCAATGACGACAAAGAAAATTGAAGAAGCCATCGAAAGACTCATCCATTCATCTACATTCTACACTTGGAAAGCAATTATTAACTACGAATACGAGAAGTATCTGAACAATTGAAAAATTCCCACAGTCTTTTGCATACAGGTCGCGCCCTTTCTACTCCAAATACAATTGAAAGACAGGCGACGAGTCAAGAAAACGAAAATAATCATGATGATGAAGAACCTGTTGCCATTTTACGCTTCGTTGATCACCGATTGCGGTAAAAAATTAGAAGAAATTCAACTTGACTTTTATTTAAATTATTCGTACAATCAAAGGGAGGGTTGGCAACAGCAAAAATGCATAAATTTTCTCTTATATTCCCCTAAAAAACAGATGCATTCAAACACTCGTGAACTCATTAAATACTCATATAATTATATGTAAGTGGGGGTGAGTTTTAATGAAGAACTCCTTAAGGGTTTGTTAACCTTTATTTTTAACAGGTATTTTTTATATAATCGTCTGAGGTAATTTATGAAGACATCCTTTGACGTAGATATTGACCGAACGTGAGAAACTTTTGTAAATAGCGGAAATCTAATAGAAAAAAGTTATTTGTAGAAAAGTCTAATTAATTGAAATGAAACAAACTAAATACTAATTTTATCAAAATAATTTATTCTATACTTTATTATAGTATGAAACAAATAGACTGTTCAATATAAAATTGTAGGTTAGGTTAGGTTGAGAGGATAATGTAAAGTACATCAAATCCGAAGAAATACATATTGTTCCGACATATTCTGTGTATGGTATGCTATCAGGCACGTCCGATGATTGTGTATAACCTTCCAATGAGTCCAGTATACATTGATGACGTGTCCTACAATCGCTTTTTGGACAGTTTGCCTAAAGTAAAGAGACGTTCGGCTGTAAGCGCCGCCTCATGTCTTAAATATGTTTCAAAAGGTGGAATATCTAGCAACGTTTCCAGAGCCTTGGTTGAAGTAGTAAACATGGCACAACTTATAACCAAGCAGCATGTGCGCTGAACTGCCTACAGTAGTTTGATTTTACACTTTTTGTCCAAAGCAGTCCACCAGCTAGAATTGGTCTAATTACACTTTTATAAAGCCAATTTGTCATGGTTGGACTAAGACCCCATTACATGCCTATAGTTCTCCTACATATCACCCAGCACCGATGCGCCTTGTGGATCCTATCCTATATGTGGTGCATCCATTTTAATTACCGGTCGAGAATTACACCTGAGTACTTAACTTTGTCTGTCACCGGTATTTTCTTTCCCAGGAAGCAAGGTTCAGTATACGTAGACATTTTTTTCTTTCTTGTGAAAAGACAGATTTCCGTCTTCGCCGGGTTAACATTGAGGGCTCTCGGTTTAGCCCAGCAGAAGGCCATATTCACAGCCTCCTCAGCTCTTCTACACAAGTAATTTTTATCCTTTCCTTTTAAAAGTATTACGCCATCGTCTGCATAGCACACAGGTCTAAGTCCTTTCTCATTTAGGGTCCTTAGGATTCTATTAATCATGGTAACCAAGAGTAAAGGTGACAAAATGCCACCCTGTGATATACCGCGAAATAACTTTTTTCTGATAGTTATATCGTACATCTCGGAAATTATCCAACTGTTCCTTAGCAAATAGTTGATCCATTAACGGAGCAGCCGGTCAACATAAAACTGGTCTACGGATTGGATAAGAGTATCAGTATGCTCGTTATTGAGAGCGCCTTCGATGTCAATGAATACCGCCAGTGTACACAGTTTGCTATCGAAGGATTCACCTATATAGTGGACAACTTCGTTTAAAGCGGTTTCCACCGACGGTCCTTATATATAAGCATGCTGCCTTAATTTTAGGTCCAAGGTTTTAAGTAGGAAGGACGTAAGACTTATCGGTCGATAAGACTTAGGTGTCGCATAGCTAGGTTTCCCTGGCTTAGGTATAAATATTACCCTTGCATCCTGCCATTTAATGGGGGTACAGGTGAATTTCAAGCATGCAGTGAATATCTGAGACAGATGTACGGAAACCAGTCCCGCCTCCATGTGTAAAAGAGCCGGGAAAATTACATCCGTCCCTGCAGCTTTATAGACAGCAAAGCTCTTGATTGGCCCTTTAACCATCAGATGTAATTACAATTTCCGTGTTAGCCTCCCCTTCCTCCAATATCGGTTCATCTATGCTATTCTATATACCAGGTAGGAAATGAGAGTTCATTAGGAGTTTCATTGTCTCCTCCATATCCTCCAGCCTCCTGCCCGTGTCATCGACCATAGATTCCGGTTGGACATGAGTTTTAGATAGGTATTTTTTATCTTCGATTGGTCATTTACGCTGTCTACCTGTTCACAGAAGAGTTTCCAGGAGTCTCGTTTGGCTTTTCTAACAATTTTATTATATTCACCAAGTTTACTACGATACTCATCCCAGTCTTGCGGTCTTTTTACGCCGTGCCCTGTTAAATAGTTTGCGAAGAGTCTTACCAAGGTTCCGGATCTCCCCTGTTTCCCAGGGTTTCTCCTGTGTAGATCTCCGCTCTCGCAGAGGGCAGCTGTCCTCGGACGATTCCACAAGGGCACTTGTGACCATTTCTACTTTGGAGTCTATGTCCTCTTTATTTCGACATTGAAAAGTGTACTGATATAGACGGTTCCTTAGTAAGGTACCGAATATTGTTCAATCAGTTTTAGACTTATTCCGAAACTTTATTGGCTTTGGTGGCGGCCGTAATATTTTGAATCTTATGTAACGGTGGTCATAAAAGGAGTGCTCGTCCGAAACTCTCCAATCCTGAATTTCATTTATAAGCTCTTCTGAATATATCTAATACTTCTTCCCCGATTCTATTGACGAAGGTAACTTTATTACCCAAGTTCAGTGTGATCAAGTCTTTAGTATTAAGGAAATCCATGAGGGCTTGTCCTTTGCGATTGGTGTTTGTACTACCCCAAGCTACATGGTGGGAGTTGGCATCACAACCTATTACAATTTTCTTATTTTTCCTTTGTGCCTCTTCAAGCAGTTTGATTAGATCTGACGTTGCTGGTAGTGTCGGAGTATCGAAAGGCTGGTAAACAGATGCAAGGTATATGTCGCCACTACCTTTCTTCAGCACCGTTGCATTCGGTGTGAATAATCTTGTTGAGAGGAACAAACATAAGTTCTTGAGCATGGTCATTCATTTAAACTGTCTTCCAGCGAGTTGGTGATCACCTCCTCGCTCGTTAGATTTGACTCTTCCGGGTAGCCTGCGGTCTCCTTATCAGGCATAGGAATAGCAGTCTTTTTAATCGATACCTTTCCAATTTTGGAAAGCACTTCTGTTCTGTCTTCGGGAGAGAGAGTGATTTCCTCCTCACTTTTAGGATTTGACTCCTCAAAGTTACCAGTACTTGCTAATGATGCTTATTGGGCCGATTGTGTCAGGCCTTTCAATCGGCGTCTTCCCAATTTTGGAAAGGACGTCTGCACTTTCTTTTGGCGATTTAGTGGTAACTTCCACGCTTTTAGGATTTGACTCCTCAACGTTATCAATAGTGGCTACTGATGCTGTGGTCTTAAGTTTTTTAGTGTTCTTTTCGAGGCTTGTTGTAACATACCTTCCAATCGGCACCTTCCCAATTTTGAATATGAGAGCTTTAGAGGCGAAGTAAGCCCTACCTTTATTCTTGGCAAGACTAGCCATAGATTTCTGGTCGATACCTATTACAAATAAAGTTCCCTCAGGTTCTTCTTTCCTGTAAAAGACGCCCCATTTTTCCACGGTCAGTTCAGCATTTTGACCACCAAGAATTTCCAGTTTATGTCCATTAGCCAGTTTACTGCCCCATCCTTTTATGTAGACAGTAGACTTTAAGAGCACTTGAAGCTCGCTCTTCTTTGCCAGTCCAGGGGAGAAGGGATGCTTTGCCGATTAACGGCATCGTAACCTTCATATCAGAGATCGTCCCGGTGTCTTCTTCTGGCAACTTTGGCGTAAGATGGCAGCTCTTTTCCTTTTCCAATGTCTAGCCTCTACTTCCTCGCTTTTGAATTGTAAAAAACAATTTATATTTGTTGTTATTTCATGTGCAGTAAGGGGATTTTTAATTGCTAATAAAATAATGAGCCACCAGAAAAAATAACTTCAATAATGTTATCTCATTTGTACTTTCCTCTATTGTTATTTTTCATCTCATAAACTCAAAAAGTGATTCTGAGTCGATCGGTATACTTTAAGGACTAAAATTTTCTTGCGTTACAAATCCAGAATAATCACATTATACCCTCCCCACTGTGGTGGTGTAGGGTATAAATATACACTAAATTTCAACACGCTTGGTGCGGGTACTTTTTTGGGCCTAGCCTATTTACATTGAAGTTATTTATGAAGAATTTCATCGTGATAATAGTGTTTATAAGTGAATTATTGACCTTTAATTAATTTTCTGAAGGGGAATTTGTATGGGGCTAGGTTCAAATGAGGCCCGATTAGTAAGAAAATTAGCAGTAACATTAATTCTTATACAAATCTAAGTTGTGCCGAGTTTTATAGAGATACTAGAACATTTAACACAATTATAAAGTTAAGAGCCCTATACGGTTGTGTGGGGGCTAGGTGAAATAATCGACTGATTTAAACCATTTTCATCCATTTTCCTCCTTGGGCCAAATTTCATCAAATTATTTTGCAAATTACGACCTGTAGCGTGTTTAGCACAGGTTTAACGTGGACACGCAGACAGACGGATATAGCTTAATTGATTTAGAAGGTGATTCCGATTGGTAAACTTTAAGATGGGTCAATGACAAAATAATTTTGGGTGTTACAAACATCCGAACAAACGAATACATTTTTGATATGCTGTAAATTTAATAAGCACTTTAATCCTAGTTTTACTTCGGTATGCTCGCTTCTTTGGCATCCAAAATTTGACTAGAACTAAATGTGAAATTTAGTTCTTATAACTGTTATATTTACACCACTTTAGTGGAAAAGGTATATTGGGTTTGTGCTGATGTTTGTAACGCACAATAATATTGGTCCTATACCAGCGTTGCCACTCACAATTTATTTTTCTTACCAAAGTTCCGACAAGCTATCCTATACCCACCTTAAAGTATACCAATCGGCTTAGAATCTTCGATTTAGCTATATCCGTCCGTCCGTCTGTCTGTATGTATGTCTGTCTGTCTGTATGTCTGTCTGTCTGTCTGTCTGTCTGTCTGTCTGTCTGTCTGTCTGTCTGTCTGTCTGTCTGTCCGTCCGTCAATGTAAACCTTGTAATTAAACTACATGTCGAAATTTTGAAGATTATTCAATGAGATTTGTCCCAGGCACAGCCTATTGAAAATGGTTAACAACGGTCCATTATCTCACCTAGACCCCATACAACTGAACCCCGGAATAGGGCTTGTAAACCTGGTAACCAAACTACAGGTCGCAATTTTTAAGATAACTCAATGGCACATGACCTACTATGGTACCGGAGACGAAGCCTATTGAAAACGGTTAACATCGGTCCATTATCTCACCTAGCCCCCATACAACTGAACCCGACGAATAGGAGTTTTAAGTTCATAAATATGTTTAATATACTCATATCTCTACAAAAAAGCTGCAAAACCAAGTTCCATACTAGCCTTGATGACCCTCATGAATTTTTTAATTATAGGGTCTCATTTGACCATAGCCCCTATTCAAAGCCCCCATCAAAATTCGACTTAAATGTCCCCAATTTTATTCAACAATAAATGGTTTAAGTATATCTGAGGCAAGGTACAATTCAACTTAAATGCTTTATTATGAAAACTAAGTCACATTTTTTTGTAACAGCTACCGGAGACGAAGCTTGTTGGAAATGGATAACATCGGTCCATTATTTCACCTAGCCCCCATACAACTGAACCGGACGAATAGGGCTTTTAAGTTCATAATTATGTTTAATATACTCGTATCTCGACAAAAAGCTTCAAAACCAAGTTCTATTCTAGACTTGATGACTCTCATGAATTTTTTAATTATAGGTTCTAATTTGACCATAGCCCCTATTCAAAGCCCCTTCAAAATTCGATTAAATGTCCACAATTTTATTCAACAATAAATGGCTTAAGTATATCTGAGGCAAGGTACAATTCAACTTAAATGCTTTATTATGAAAACTAAAAAACATTTTATTTGTAACAGGTGTAGGGTATTATATGGTCGGCCTCGCCCGACTATAATTTCTTACTTGTTTTTTACATTATTAAGGTTGCATCAACGAAAAAATGAAAATTCTGCAGTACAACAAATATTTGAAGGAAATTATTAAAAATTAATTTTTGTAATCATGTCAATGATGTTGATTGAACTTGCTAAATTTGACCAAATGTTAAATACTGTCATTTATTTAATTGATGTGTGTTTATTTATAAAAGTAAAATTGTTTTTTATTCCATTTAATTGTAATTTTTTGTTAATCGAACACACTGCATGTTGGTTGGTCTACCACAAGTTTTTCCATTACTCCCTCCTGTTTTGTGTTCGTTTCAATGTTTTTTGGCTGTTGTGTTCCATGCAGTTCAGTTGTTGTTTCCTTTTTGTTGGATGAGGGGGAGACGATTAAATTGAAGTAAATAATTTCCAAGTGCAATAGTAGTATTGCATTTGATGTACATGCTTCAACTTTTTTTGTTTAGTTTTTTTTTCTTTTACCTCTGCTGTTGTTTCTATTGTTGGTATTGTTGAATTGGCATTTGAATTGAAATCCATTAGTTCTTGTTGCATTTTTAATTTGAAATGTAAATTTTGTAAATTTGTTTTTTCTTTCTTTTCTATCAAACCACAACACAGTTCATCTAAAAAAGGCAAAAGTTTTTTAATTGATTTTTCACTAAAACAACAATATTTAGATTTTAAATGAAATAAAATCAATATATAATTTACACACAATATTAAATACTTATACCACGAAGAGTATTATTAAGTTTGTATAAATTTGTTTGTTAAGTGTATTCTGAAAAAAGAAATAAAACAAAACGTCAGTGCATTTTAAACTAAATGCGCAAAAAGGTGTTTTTCCAAAATTAAATTTCAAGTGTTTACAGTTTTAAAAAGGATTTAAATTACTACAAGTTTCTGGACATTAAAAACTTTTAAAATACGATAACGCCTCGGATGTACAAATGGATGAATCTACTATATCGAGAATATGTATTGATCTATGACAATCATAGAGGAGCCAATTCGTCCTTGATATCGATCATTTGATCAATACAGTAAGGTATTTACCGCATGAAACAAAGCCCTTTAATGAGGATCACAACCAACTTTAAACATTTCATATCAGCACATCTCCGATCATCGTAGTCCCATTGCTTAGTGCCATATAGCATTTCTCGACAACAATTCACAACCACACAGAGAGCTCTATTAGATATATTGAAGTACGATATCCATTCATAAGCCAAGACATGAGACATACTGCGTTAAGTCTAGTATAAACAGAGTAAGAAAAATCAATTAATGACTCCGAAACTACTCCTCCAGTTTATAGTCCTGGCTAGACTAGAGGTACTGGTAGTAGCGCTATATCTCCGTATTGCAATAACATCAAGGTGAGGGCGTCAGCTAGGTAACATGACGCGGGGAAAGGTAGGTATAGTGGGAACATTTTCCTAGAATATCGTTAACCTCTAACATTAAATCAATGTGATCAGCAAGTATATGGTAATAGAGGAGCATCTATTCGATCGATTCAAAAGCCGAAGTACCTACAATAGAAACCAAATTTTCATCACAATTGTATGTACTTCTTAAAACATGATGTTTATCTTAAGGATATGCAACACTTGCATATGTATGTACTCTTAAATTAAGCACAAAGTCCTAGACATCTTCAGTTTAAATAAAGAAAAAACTATAAATAGTGATATTTATTAACGCAAAAGCATCTTAACACTTTTCTTCCAATGTTACAAAACACTCCTTAAACGATGTTATAGGAGCAGTAGTATCTACGTAATGGGTGCAAATTTAATAAGATATTTATGCATTCTGACAATATGGCACTTTTTACAATGAATCATTATATATTGTTCTTAATAGTTTTTATTTTGACTTTATCATATCTTGTGCGCAGAGAAAATAAAATCCAATTAGCCAAAACACCAAAATAAAATTTAATGGATATTTAATGTTCAAAATAAAGTCGACTTTTCAAACTGAAAAAAAAGCAAATAATAAAACTTAAATTAGAGTCTATATATTAGATAAACAGTTAAAAGGAGTACATGTTTCCAACTGGGTCTTGACCTAGAATCTAGTGTGCGTGTGTACTAGCACAAAGAGTCTGTCGTCTCGTATGCGAGAGCATGTGGCTCAATTTCAAGTCAATAATGGTCTCTTACCATCATGTTCCTTTTATGATTCAATAAATATTAATAATTTGTAAGGGTAAAAAGATGTCGAAATTATTTTATGTTGCTGCTGGTTTTGTTGGTTATTTTTACGAATACTTTTGCCTTTTTTATAATTTTAATATTAAACCGTTACATTCTCTGTTTTACCAAGAAAAAATATAATTAAGAACGTCAAAGAAAAAATAAAATGTAAAAGGAATTATAAAAAGTTTATGTTTGTTAATTAAAGTCGAATGTGTGGCATGCATACAAGTGCTTTCCTCTATCGATAATATTGCATGTGTTGCAACATATGAATCTGGAGATGAGTTGAAGAAGGCCAACATTTGGTGCACTTGGTATTGATATCGGAGCACCCATAAAATGATTATTAATTAAAAGTGCACATACGAGCTAAAAATATGGTAACACAATCATAAGATATGCATATTTACACTTTCTGATGTACATATATCTACATACATATACATTGTATATGTACATACTAACATAAGTATGTTTTTGCTATCACTGTAATATACTTTCATATATTTATGTATTTACATATCGCTCATTTAGTACAAGACTGGCGTAATCCAAAAAAGTGATTTGGAGAAAAATTGCATTGAATGTTTAGTAACATTTTACTATTTTTTAAATAACTTATAAAAAAACACGGGATTTGAAAAATTGAACCAGATTCAGCTAGTAGAGTTTAATAGGCTAAGTCTCAAGAAAACACCTTTGCGTATGCTATTTATCACATATAATTTTTGAGTTATAGGCAACTGAAATTAAACAAAATATGGATAACAAGGTTCCGAGATATCGTATGTGACAAAAACCGGAAGTGATTTTAAAGCACATGTAAATATGTATGTATATACGATAATCTGCGAATTCTGTTGGTGTTTCGTAAGCCATATTTTCAGAAGTCTTTGCAAATTTGAAGTTTATATTGAATTTTGTACAATTTGTACAAGTCCCCCAGTCAATTCCTATTTGATTTCTCATATATATATGTACATAGATAGTTGTGTGATGTTTCAAAGCACAAACTACCATAGTACAACAAAATGATAACAAACAAACTATATAAAGATGGCTTAAGGATGACCCTTCAACACTTCAGATAAAAATTTATACTACTACTTTACTTTGTAGCAACAACCTTAACGTGTACCAATTGGCTCAGAATAATCTTATTTACTAGAAATTTTGTAATATAACCCGCTCTATAGTCGACATGGTTGTCGACTTACTATATTCACTAAAGGACCTTGCATATAACGTCTTTTAATGGATTCTATCGTCATCAAGCCCTTCGAAGACGTTGTCTGAAATATATAGAAACGAAAAATTACGAAAAATTTTTGGCATATACAATTTGCAAACAGCCACACAGATTTCTTGGTGTCAATAGCAAAAACCAGGCATAATTGGCCGATTTCCATCACACTCTTACCCAATATATTCAATTAAATAACTGAAACTTATGATTATGGTGATGGCACTGATGATAATGATGACGTTGATAATGGAAATGAAGATGATGACATAAGTACCCCAAAAAATAGATAGAACAAATTTTCTGTAAATAAAACGAAATGCTCATTTTTGAAAAAGAGTTTTGCAAATTCATTAATGTAAATCTGAATAGTACTATATATAGACCATAAACTAAAATATTCTTGGCGAAATGTGGAAAATTTAGTATTGTAAACAAATGGACGCATTCATCGTCGAAGACACATTGCAAATGTAGGCATAAATAAACTGTGTTAAAAAATCAAGTTTAGCACAAATAATTGCCGCGTCTGACATTGTGAATTTGACAGCAACAGAAGGAGGAAAGACAGAAATGCTAGTTTTAAAACAGATATCCCTCGAGTGTAGTAAAGGCTGGAAATTTATTGAATTTTTCTCTCGTAAAGGATTAGGCAGAAGAATCTCTTATCGATCTCAAGGTGTTACTTATTTTGACCACAGGTGTGTTTTTGGTAAGCTAAGTTGGAAGCATCTTGAAGCGTAACTGTTGACTTGTGGTTTTAGTCGATGAAATATGTGATCTCGAAATCACAAGAAATTTTGTGATTTGTGGAAAAAGAGGGAATACTCTGTTCAAATCCGAATGTATACCAATTATGCGTGCCTGTGTAAAATACTGTAGTTGTGGTAATAGTATTGGGTACTAGTAGTATGAAGTAGTTATATGTAGTCATCGTCGTAATTTGCCGTTACATGACCTTATATTCAAACAGACGCATACAAAAATGTACAATTATTTTGAAAATAACTGGCTGCTTTCGTCAACCAAACATGTTTTAAAATACAACACACGGTCATTGAATCTCGCTCTTTGGTTTGTTTATGCGTATTTATGTGAATATGAATAGTCAGTCTATTTGTATAACTGTGTGTATTTTTTACGATTTTGCAAAACCCGTTTAAACGCATCTTTTAAAATTTTATATATTTTTTTCTTTTGGGTGGGTTACATGTTGCAAACAGGCAGACCACAAAAACCATCTTTGTCTGTTGTTGCATTGATTATTATGGCCCAAAATCTTGAGTGGAAGATTAAACATGCATGGAGACTTATGCAAAATGTGCGTATGCGATGAAAGTTGTTGCAGTCAGCCGTTTGTGTGCGTCAGTAAGTTCGCATGTCAGTTGTGGTAATGGCAATTTATAGCTTTATCATCATCATGTTCTCATAATTTGTATGGAAGAACAAGTCTACTTAAGTATTTCTCGCATAAGTGGCTGTAAGGCTGGTTGGATACTTGTCTAGATAGACGACGATTATGTCTTGGCTAAGAATAGAATGTGAAAGCTTTAGTTTATGTGTGGTTTTTTGTCGTTATGCTGGCGTTAATTTGAAAATCAAAGATTGTTTCAGGTCTAAAATCTAAAGTGCTTTTTTAGCCGAGCATTTTGTCAATTAATAAGGAATCAATATTATATCCTATATAAATTATCGATACAGTTTAAAGTAGCCAATATTTTTGACTTATTTTGTTTAGAACGAGATTATGATACAACTGATATTAAGTATAACAAATTGCTTTTAAATAGTACGTTGGTTCAGCAGACCCAATTGGACCAAAAGTCCATTTTTTTCATAACACCAATCTCCAAAATTTTAATACCATTCAACAACAAGTAAGAGTATTATATTCGTCTGTGCCGAATCTTGTATACCCACCATCAAACCAGATATGTATCCGTCCATAATTGTCCATAGCTCCCACTTCCGAAAATCACTTAAACTAATTAAGAAATAAAGATATTTTAAAAATATTCGACATAAATATGTCTTGTACATACATATATTACACTGCAGAATATTTTTCGTATCCGTCGCATTAGGTATAGCTCCCATATAAGGCCAATTTCCGATAATCACGTAAACGCACATATTTTATTACTGATAGTAGATATCATATAAAATTCGTCATGAATATGTTTAAAGAACATATAAATCACCGGGCGAAATTTTTTGGATTGGTTCATAATTGGTCATAATTCCCATGTAAGGCCCTCTTCCGATAATTACACATAACTAATTAAGAAATAATGACATTGGAATAATATTCGACATAAATATGTTTTGTGTTTACATATATGACAAATTTGTTCCGGATCAGTCTATAATTGGTCATATCTCTCATATAAGATCCACTTCCGAAAATAGCATATTTCGTTGATAGATATAAATATTGGAATAAAATTTAGCATAAATAATTTTTTTTTTTTTATATACAAATCACTTCGATATTTTTTCTGGATAGGTCCATAATTTGCGTTGTTAGGATGTTAGTGTTTAAGAAATATTATAATGTGTCACTGTACCGTTTAAAACTTTTGTGTTTTTAATTGTTTTCCATTTAGTAAAATTTGAATTTTAGTGATATAGAACTTTTGAGTGTCAAAAGGGATTAAACAAATGTTACTACAAGAAAAATTCTGAAAGTATCCATTTAACCGGCGTTTCTAGAGCAACCAGTTCTTGTGAAACCTGTTGTAAAATTAATAAAGTGGAAACCTGTTCATAAAATTATACTTTATTTTTTAGTCCAAAAAATATCAACTCTCCATATGGCTTAGATCACCCGGTTAGAATGATAAAGTAGGAACCTGTTCTAAAAATTATCCTGGGTATTCTAAAATGTTTTTTTTTACCTGTTTATGACTTTTTTACAAGTAAACTTTGACCTTAAATTTCTCATCAAATCAGATTTTAATAAAATTAAAACTGGAGAAAGACTTAAAGAAATATCTCTCGATCAAAAAATCTAAACTGGCAGATGAAAACTATAAGTGTGAGTTTATAAGTAACTCAGATATTTCACTATAAATTTTGAGCTTCTTTTTTGGATTAAAATTTATATCCGATTTAAAAAACTAGCAAACTTATAACTTTTCAAAGTTAAAGCTTAAAAAATGGCCATTTTTCATCTTTTGCTCGTAAAAACTAAGTTAACGTAGTTATATGGAAAACAAGTTAGAGTGCTATATTCGGCTATGCCGAATCTTAAATATCCTCCACCAGCAAGATACTTTTTATCAAAACCTATTTAACTATTATGAGATAACTCGGCATAAGTTTTGTTTCCGTAGAGAGGATACTATCATTTAGTAATTTCATTCTTATGCATATATGGAACTTATTTTAATTAGGCTAAAAAAATGATTTTAAGTGATTTTCGGAAATTTACCTTTTAAACGATGTTGTTGGCTTTATATGGGAGCTACGATCTATAACGCATCAATTGGAAAATATTTTAGCAGAACGAATTTCTATAAACAGAATATGATCGAGTTGAATTTTATCTGGATATAATCATTTAATAATGAATTATGTAGTATTAAGTGATTTTCAGAAGTGAGCCTTATATGGGAAATATGGCTATTTATAGACTGATCCGGAAAAAATTCCGTATACTGATTTATATATACACAAAACATATTCAAGTTGAATTTTATCCCGATAACTTTTATTGTCAATGAAATTGTCCATTTAATTTATTTACGGAAATGATCCTTATATGGGAGTTGTGACCAATTATGGACTGATCCGGGGAACATTTCACATACTGATTTATATACATATGTATACAAAACTTATTCACGTCGAATTTTACCCCGATTGCTTTATTAGTTGGGAGCTATGACCAATTACGGGCCTATCCGGAAAAAAATTCGTAGAGTAATTGATACATACACAAAACATATTCGTACCAAATCTTTATTTATCAATGAAATATGCTCGTTTACGTGATTTTCAGAAGTGGACCTTATATGGGAGCTATGACCAATTATGGACCGATTCGGAAAACATTCGTAGAGTGATTGATACATATACAAAACATATTTATGTCGAATTTTATCTCGATAGGTTTTTTTATCAGTGAAATATGCGCGATTGAATGAGCGATACAAATCTTCGTTGGTAGTATGATTTCTGTTCATATTATATTTAAATGTGCAAAATTTTGAGTTGATACCGATATAGTTGAGGAAGTTATTAACAATAAATCCATTTTCGGAAATATGTAGCTTTGTTTGGGGGCATTTTGTATCGATTGTTTTGATTATCAACATAATTGATCCATAGGAATAAAATAACGTGTGACAAAATTCATCGAATTATCTTTTGTAGATTCTGAGAAAACGACTTAAGAATTACGAAAAAAACTTAATTTTTTTCGAGGTAGTTTAAAATTTGCTCATAACTTTTAACGGTGTGAACCGATTTTGCTAATTTTCAATACCAAACTGCTTAGGACAACAATGAATATTTTTGGTGAATTTGTTTTAGGCAGACGGACATAGCTAAATCGACTCAGAATTTGATATATATACTTTGCTGGGTCTCAGATCACACGGAATGACAAACTGATGGTGGTGGAGGTTATAATAATATTTGGACTATAACGAAATGGAATTGATATATGAGTACTCCTGCATTTTTATGGTGCATCACTTTTATTAATCGTAATCGAAATTGATTAAATTGTATACAATATTAATTGTTGAACAAATTCTAAAATTAATTTAATCTTGTGTTCTACCAATTTTATGATTGATTAATGTTTGATATTCGTGTGATTTATGCCCCTAAATTGATGTGATCCGTTTAATTGATATTTACATGCATTTGTCAACGCAAATAAGTGTTAGATGGCAGAAACTTTAGGAAATGTCTTACTTATTATGAATTTATACACTGCAAGAAATTTATATCCTGAATTTAATAAAATTAAATAACTTTTCATTGTACTCCTGTGTATTATGTACTATAATAAACCTATTAAAAATAAGGATAAGATGAAAACAAATTGAAAGAAATTTAATAAAATCATGAATTATTTTCAGTGTAGCGGTGGTTACCGCTGCTTCATTTATTATTATTATTTATATCATGTTGTTTAATGCCAATTACCTTATGATAGTTACATTAACTACTGTTGTTATATTCACGTTGAAGTTGTAAGTCTATTTTATTATGTGATGTACAGGAATATACACGTACTGGAATTAATTAAATATTTTCAAATTATTTTGGTATACCGTACAATACTGATGTGGGACGGTAGTAAAAGTTTTGTAGCACAGACAATATTCGTTCTATAAAGTTATCCCATTTTGCCCAGAATCAGTTTCTGGGTCAATCGACATCTATGTAATTTTTTTTAATCAAAAATTAAGTCTTAATTTTGAATATAAATATTTTGGACAACTGTTAAAACGTTTCGTGATTTCACTTTATGATTTGATTGTGGACATTGTTAACTACAATGTGAACTATTAGCTTCGAATTATAAACAATGAATTCATCTAATTAATTTAACGCTACAATTTATGATTGTTATTTCTTCAAATTTATTGATATCTGTTCAAGTGCATAACACTTATACACTCTAACAAGTACACACATGAAATGAGTATGTATTTGCATTTATGTAAATGTTTAACATGCAACATTAATGATTTTACACCGAAATACATCGAGGCGTTATTATTGATACGAGCATGAGCCTTCATTAGTTGGAATATAACAGGATTTATTAGCGACTTTTAGTGCCATAGAGTGATACAACACCATGTCTGCAGTGTATGTTATGATTGATTTCATTACACGGCCACATGAAAATAATAATTGTCTAATAATTTTAAATCAAGAAATTTTTAATCTAAACTCACATTTTGTTTATTGTTTGAAAAATAATTTTCTGTAACCCGTCTGGACTTAATAGCCGCCTGTTTATCAGAAATGATATATATGTGAAATCATCAAATCATTTCCGAATTCGATAAGACCTAAGCCAATTTACAGCCCGTTTTATCGCAGATCTTTCTTGATTCTAAATGGACTAAACTGCTTGCTATCTTTTATTGCAATCTTTACTAGTAGTTTAATATGCATTTCATATGGTTATAAACGTCAATTAAAGGTCAAAACATAATGGAAATTTTCTTCATCATTTGTAATACGGATTGTGGCGAACATTTCAAAAGCGAATGTTATTGAAAATAATACCAAAAACTATTTCACTTCCAACAATTATAACCAATAATACGAAGGGACTATTACTTGCAAGTGCACAGCTTGCAAGTAGCCACAGTCAATGTTGAACAGTTTGAACTATAAGCATGGAAGGGTGCAAATTGAAAGTCTATGAAACACGCAATAGTATCACAGCATCTACTGAAACTCGCAATAGCATTTAAATAGAAATCGACAAAATAAAATATTAAAAAGTTAGAAACAACTTTTCTAAAAACAAATAGAGAAGTACTGGAGCAATTACTATTATATGTTGTACAAAGTAATGTTGGCAAGTATGAGTAAAAATAATAGTTGAAATTAAATAAAAACGAATCCCATTCAATAGTTATTTATAGTGAAAGCGTATAAAGAATATGTAAGTACTAGTATATTCGTATATTCACATTAAAAGTACACACAAGCTGTATGTTAGATTCACGTAAAAGACAAGCGAAAATACACTGAGAGAAATTAGTGTAAAATTTTAATTTCTGTGATGCAATATGAAATTTTTATATAAGAGAATCTGTCACTTTAACAAGAAACTGTTTATGAGGGACCTATCAAAATTTTTAGACCTTCTGTGAGAGTTCTCTCATCGAATTTAAGCTACTTTTACTCGTGGCACAAATTTCATACAGGAATGTTCACAAATATTTTAAAGAAATTTACAACAAATTTTCGTTTAGTGTAAGTAAATATAATGACGAAACATTATCATTACTATTACGGGAGCTACAAGATGTGCAAATACCACTGTTTTAGAATAGATTGTCTACCACTCCAACTACCAACCACACTATTAAGAATGTAGATCCATGTGTGTATCTATTTGTACGTACAACTAGAAGGAGTAGTCAAGTCAAAATGCATTTTATATATATTTAGATGAAGTTGACTTTGAAAGTTGAGAGCTTAAAGGAAAGTTGCTTTACTTAATTAAATATGATGGTGTACTAATGGTAATAAGCAATATCCTCATAAGTTAGATGGGGTGGTACTAATCGAAATACTTTTAGCCATGACTATGTTTTAATACTGTTTTACAATAGAAATGGCAGACTATTGAAATAGAATTGAAATTATTATTGATTTTGTATCGTTAGGTGATCCTATAATATTTAGTTTTCCAATTACATGTGAAAATATCTTTAAACAGTAACCTTTTAAATACGGCTATAGTTTGTTATGTTTTTGGTTATTTAAGATCTATTGAGTAATCTATGACCAAATAGCAATTGGGCCAACTTCAATCCTGGTTTTAATATCAGATCAATAGTAAATAATAATGAACAAATTCCTTCCTCTAGTGAATGTATTGTCTTAAGGGAAACCAATACATAGAACTACCCACCAAAAACTTACATTGACATGTAACTTATTGTGTAAATTAAAATTAAATTACACAATCGAATTTTAATCAATTATTTAAACACGATGATGACATTGGAGACAAGTACTTAGCACACTCGTTTACAAGTAGGGAGTTAGGTAAGCACTTACTACGATCGCCTTTAGTTATAAAGGCGGGTAATTGGATTTTGAGGAAAAAAAAATACATTACAAGGATACATCCACTGCGTCTGCTATTAGTTTTTACGAAAAAAAATTTAATTTTTTAGTTTTTATAAAAAACAACATTCGAAAGCAAAATATCAAGGCTAAAAAGTAAGCACTTACATATATAGTTATTTGTAAGTCATTGCTAGACTTCTACTAAATAATACAGGCAGTATTTAGTAGTCATTGAAAACAAAGTTCTCGAGTAAGTAGAAGTCATTAGTATGTTTTTGCTGGGTAGATTCTTGAACATACCAAACAAACAAACCTTCCAATATAAGAATGTAATGCTATTGTTAATACAAGAAACAAAAGAAAACAAAGGTAAATATTCCTCAGATACACACACTCAAACACGCAAATCCGTACACATATGCGGAGTGCATCAAAATCAACATCATCAACTTTGAGTCGACTTCATCAAAAACATATTAGGTTTCAAATTAAACAACAGGTAAGAAATAAATGAAAAGGAAAACTAAATACAAAAACTGAAATGAATTGAAGAGAATATATGTTTAGTGAGACAGGGAATTGTTGAGAAACAAAGGGGTGAACAAACGGCATAAACATTAAAACATGAAGGAACCTCATGAGACTTAAGGGCAAGGAAATCAACCACAAATGGCAAAAAACAAAAGAATACTCAAGTTAGGACCAGGAACAAAAAAATAAACTTAACAAACATTTAAGATGTTAAGAAAAATAAAAGTTAAAAGAAACAAGTTAGAGTGCTATATTCGGCTATGCCGAATCTTAAATACCCTCCACCAGCAAGCTACTTTTTATTGAAACCCATTTAACTATCTAATTTTTAGATAAGTTGGTAAAATTTTTGTTTCCTTATTAAGGGTACTAACATTTATGCATATGTCAAACTAATTTTAATTAGGTCGAGAAAAATGTATATTAATATGGGAGCTAAGACAACCTATGGACCGATCCGGAAGAAAAAATCCGTAGAATGATTTATACATACAAAATACACATTTATGTCGAATTTTATCCCGATAACTTTGATTGTTAATGTGCATTTGAGTAATTTTCGGAAATGGTCCTTATATGGGAGTTGTGACCAATTATCAACCGTTAAGGAAAAAATTTCGTATAATGATTTATATGCCAAAAAAACTCAAGTCGAATTTTACTACAATAGATTTATTAATTAATGAAATATGTGCGTTTAGGTGATTTTCGGAAGTGAACTTTATATGTATAGGGGCTACGACCTTACACAAAACATATTTGTGTCGAATTTTATCAAGATATCTTTATTTGTTAATGAAATATGTGCGTTTAAGTGATTTTTTTGGAGGAGCTATTACCATATATGGAACAATCCGGAAAAAAAATTGGTAGAATGATTTATATGCTCACAAAACATATTCAAGTCGTACTTTATCCAAATAGCTTTATTATTCAAAGAAATATGTGCGTTTAAGTGATTTTCGTAAGTGGACCCTCTATGGGAGCCTCTCCGGAAAAAATTTCGTAGAGTGATTCATATAATGACAAAACATATTTGTGTCGAATTTTATCAAGATAACTTTATTTGACAATGAAATATGTATTTTTAAGTGATTTTCGGAAATGGGGTTATATGGGAGCTATGACCAATAATGGACCGATCCGTAAAAAATTTGGTGAAATGATTTGTATGTACTCAAAACGTATTTTTGTCGAATTTTATCCCAATAGCTTTAGAATTCAATGAGATATATGTGTTTAAGCGATTTTCGGAAGTGGACCTTATATGGGAGCTATGTCCAATTATGGTCCTATCCGGAAAAAATTTAGTGGAATAATTCATATTTATACGAAATATATTTATGTCGAATTTTATCACGATAGCTTTATTTGACAATGAAATATGTATTTTTAAGTGATTTTCGGAAATGGGGTTATATGCGAGCTATGACCAATAATGGACCGATCCGTAACAAAATTAATAAAATGATTTGTATGTATACAAAACATATTTGTGTCGAATTTTATCCCGATATCTTTATAATTCAATGAAATATATGCGTTTAAGTGATTTTCGGAAGTGGACTTTATATGGGAGCTATGACCAATTACGGACCTATCCGGAAAAAATTTCGTAGAGTGATTTATATTTAGACTAAACATATTTGTGTCGAATTTCATCAAGATAGCTTTATATGACAATGAAATACGAGCTTTTAAATGATTTTCGGAAGTGGGCCTTATATGGGAGCTATGACCAATAATGGACAGATCCGTAACAAAATTAGTAAAATGATTTGTATGTATACATAAAATATTTGTGTCAAATTTTATCCCGATATCTTTATAATTCAATGAAATATATGCGTTTAAGTGATTTTCGGAAGTGGACTTTATATGGGAGCTATGACCAATTACGGACCTATCCGGAAAAAATTTCGTAGAGTGATTTATATTTAGACTAAACATATTTGTGTCGAATTTCATCAAGATAGCTTTATATGACAATGAAATATGAGCTTTTAAATGATTTTCGGAAGTGGGCCTTATATGGGAGCTATGACCAATAATGGACCGATCCGTAAAAAATTTCGTAGAATGATTTGTATGTACACAAAACATATTTAACTCGAATTTTATTACAATAGCTTTATTCATCAATGAAATATGTGCGTTTAGGTGATTTTCGGAAGTGGACCTTGTATGGGAGCTATGGCCAATTGTGGACCGACTGAGATCTGCGTTGGCAGTATGATTTCTGTTCATATTATATTTGCATGTGCAAAATTTTGTGTTGATACCGATATATTTGAGGGAGTTATTAGCGATAAACTAATTTCCGGGAATATATACCTTTGTATGGGGGCTATGGGAAATATTGGATAGATTCTAAAGATTTTCAACATAACTGATCACTGCCATGAAAAAATAATGTGTGACAAAATTCATCAAAATATCTTTGGTAGTTTCTGAGAAAACTTCAAAAAAATGATGAAAAAAACGTAATTTTTTTCGAGGTAGTCTGAAATTTTTACTCATAGCTTTTTACGTTGTGAACCGATTTTGCTGATTTTCAATACCAAACTGCTTAGGATAACAATAAATATTTTGGGTGAATTTGGTTGATTTCCTTTGCTTAGTTTTAACGTGAGCGTGTTTTACACAGACAGACAGACAGACAGACAGACAGACGGACAGACGGACATAGCTAAATCGACTCAGAATTTCATAAGGACCCAGAATATATATATACTTTGTTGGGTCCTAGATGAATATTTCTTGGTGTTACACACGGAACGACAAACTTATATATACCCTCTATCACCACTGATGGTGGTGGAGGGTATAAAAACTTAAATAAATTACAACATACAGAAAGGAGTATAAAATAGCAGCTTAAACAGCTGGTTTTCAAATTCACAAATATCGTCATCTAAAAGCGAAATAACGTTTCAACATTTTGAAAATTTTAGAGGTGAGAGAGAAGAACTCGGTTTTGCTTTTTTAATTAGTTTTAGAGTTATTTATCATTATAAATAATTTTGCATTTTAGATTACACATTATAATTTGTTTGTTCAAGTGGAATATGACCCGACATTCACCATCACATTTACCTCACAAAATAAAGCATATTGTCAGGCATATACCGTTATTCTTTAAAAAAACTGCAAAAATCGATTTCTTTAAGCTTAAAGTACAATATAACTCATTTTCCGCTATCAACGGATTTCCAACGCAAATAAATTCTATAATTTTGAACACAATTTTACTACACATTAAGATACATTTGAGAATATTGTAAATATGTTTGTAATGTCTTGCTGTAATGGTCAATATTAAATTTGCAGTACCATATGGAGGTACCAACATCACATCATCATGTGGAACTAAATAATACTACATATGTACTACTTCTACTATTATATAATATACACACATTTAGGGTGTCCCGCTTTTGGGAGGAATACCTCTCAAACGATGCGTTTCAATGTACTAAATACGAGAAAAATAAAATATATATGGTCCTCAGTTCTCCACTTGAGAATGAAAGTCTTGATCTCAGTGCAATATGTTCAAAAAATTGTTTTTGAAATCTTTTCGAATTGGGTGTCAAAAATTCGGTAACTTTATGATTATCGCGGGAAAAACAATTAAAATTTTTGTTAGTGTATTTCTGGGCCTCAAAACGACTTTTATTGTATTACTAGCTATACCCAGTGTGCTTTGCTACCCTAAAAGCAATATGTATAAATAAAAAACCCACTTAACGATTTTTAAGATTCTAACTACAATAGTTTTCCAGATTTACAATATGTTACATATGAGAGATGTCAAGCAAATTATTGCAAGTTCGCCTGTTTCTATCTATCGCCAATTTATATCTATCTATGAAAAATTTTAAGAATATAAGAGTTTCCAAGATACACGAAATTTTGTAATTAATTCATATATGTGGTGCCAAGCCACCCATTGGAAGTCCGCCCGTTATTCTCTAAATGTTCCCATGAATGTCAAAGTTCTTCATGTAACATTTTAAGATTCTAGCTCCAATAGTTTCTCAATGGGGGCTTCAAGCTCCCCATATGAAAGCCCACACTTTTTCCCCAAAACGTTCAGATGAATATTAAAATAATTTGTGCAAAATTTTAAGAATCAAGTTCTATTAATTTCCCAGATAAACGAAATTTTATATTTAATTCATATGGGATGTGCAAAGTTCCCATTTGAAAGTTATACCCGTTATACCCGTTATACCGTTATACTCTAAATGTTCAGATGAATGTCAAAAGTCTTCAAGTAAAATTTGAAGATTCTAGCTCTAATAGTTTCTCAGATATACGAATTTTTCTATTTAATTCATATGGGGGCTTCAAGCTGCCCTAGATGAAAGTCCGCTTTTTTCCTCCAAAATGTTTAGATGAATATTTAAGTTCTTCGTGTAAAATTTGAAGAATTTAGTTCCATTAGTTTCCCAGATAAACGAATTTTTGTATTTAATTAATATGGGAGGTGCGCTCCCCTCATGCGTAGTCCGCCAATTTATTACCCAAAATGTTTAAATGGATGTTAAAGTTATTCGTACAAAATTTTAAGATTCTAACTGTAATAGTTTCCAAGATAAACGAATGTTCGTATTTGATATATATGGGAAGTGCCACACCCCCTAATGCTAGTCCGCCTACTTTTTGTCCTAAATAATTATATTGACACTAAAGTGGCTCCGACAAAATTTGAGGACTCTAACTGTTATATTATCTCAATTATACGCATTTCATATTTTCTTAATATGGGCGTGGCACCCCGCCCACTTGGAATTTCAAAATAAAAAGTAGTCCATTACCTATTCCAGGCATGCAGACATGCGCTGTGAAAATTTGAAAAAAATCGGTTCAGCCGTTTAGTTCAAACATACAAACAAACAAATAGATAAAGGGCATATAATTTAAAAAAAATTCTAAAGAAATCTGAAATGGACTAAACCAAATGCCAAACATTTTTTTAAATATTTTTCTGTATGAGCTAAAAATTACCAAATCAACCCACTTTTTGAGACCCATTTCGAAAAAATCTAAAATATTTAATTTTTGAAAAATTATACTGAGGTCAGGATTTTCAATCACTGGTAGGGAACTGAGGACCATTCCAAAATAATATATTTTATTTTTCTCGTGTTCGCATCGATTGAGTGATATTCTTACATGAAATTCTTAAAAAGACAGTTCCTCGAGACACTCTAACACACATGCTTCTGTATGTTTATGTACATTAGTGAGTTTTATCTACTCTACAAATTTCGAATACTGCAAGTTGGATACTTCAAAAAAATAAAAATTTGGATGAAATTTGGAGAAAATTGGATTTTCTTCAGATTTTTGCAACAAATAGATTAAAATGTGTTTTTTCATTATCTTATAACATACATAATCATAATCTGTACAAGAATTAAAATCATTAAAAATCACTCCGATCGTTATTTGTTCTATAGTAGGGCTTCAGCTAAAGGGAAATACAAGTAAAATCTAATCCTGATGCAGTTTCGTTTTCAACATTTTAATCGAGTCAGAGATTGAGGCCTATTTTGTTAGAACATTTAAGTGCTGTTTCTAGATAGCATGCGAGCATTTTAAGTTAAAATTTCATTTGTATTTTGTTATTGTAACAAAAACAAAATACATTTAAAAATTTTACTCAAACTACTCGCACGTTATCTGGAAACTACACATTAATGTAATTTATTAATAATTGTATAAGCTTTCTTTTGAGCAAAAAAAGGGACACTTTTGGAAAAACAAGTAAGAGCGTTATATTCGAAAAGGAATACTTCCTTATAAATAAAATATGGTATTTAAGAATCGATGCTTTTGTTATTATCAAAACAATTTTCTCATTTGTTACATCTATGTAGAATTTTACCGTCATACATACATATATCGATGGGATCAATTATGCACTGATCCTCCTTAAATTTGGTAGAGAAATTTTGGGGTCAATGGAACGATCCTTACAAAATTAAACAAAAATACTAAGGTTCCTATAAAAATGTTCATGTCGAATTTATGCTATAGGTGCTTCTTTAAGGCAGTTATGAGCGTTAAAGTGATTTTCTGAAGGGGATCTTATATGGGAGATAGGGTCAATTATGGGCCGATCCTTATAAAATTTTACAATGATATAAGGGTTCCTATAAAATATGTTCATGTCGAATTTCATTGCTATAGATGCTTCTTTAAGGCGTTATGAGCGTTAAAGTCATTTTCTGAAGGGGATCTTATATGGGGGCTATGGTCAATTATTGACCGATTTTTATAAAATTTTACAATGATATTAAGGATCCTATAAAATATATTCATGTCGAATTTCATCGTTATAGACTCTTCTTTAAGACAGTTATGAGCGTTAAAGTCATTTTCTAAAGGGGACCTTATAAGGGGGCTAGGCGAAATCATGGACCGATATTGCCCATTTTCAATACCAAATAAATCAATATAAAAGGTCTGTGCAAAATTTCAGCCCGCTAGCTACTTTTATTTGGACTCTATCGTGTTTTCAACAGACAGACAGATGGACGGACATGGCTAGATCGTCTTAGAATTTAATAAGGATCCAGAATATATATACTTTTATGGGTTTTAAATTAATATTTCGATGTGTTAGAAACGGAATGACAAAAACAATATACCCCCATCTTTTTGATGGTGGGTTTAAAAATATATATATATATATATATATAAAAAAAAAAAAATATATATATATATATATATATATATATATATATATATATATATATATATATATATATATATATATATATATATATATATATATATATATATATATATATTTTTTTTTTTTTTTTTTTTTTTTTTGAAACAGTGATTTGAAATATGTTCAGCAGTTTTCGATCTATCAAAAAATTTTGCCCAAATTCGATGTTTTGGCTGCAGATATGCAGATGAAGGAGTTAAAATTTTGAAAAAATAATTACGCTAATATTAGTGCTGATCCAAAAGCTTCTATAAAAGGTATGATATCACAATTTCAAAAATATTGCGTAAAGCCTAATGCATACATATTAGGCTTCGCGCTGGACATATTTCAAATCCGACTTTAGTATACTATTCTACAGGAAAATTTAAGGTATATAAACTTAAGTGATTTTCAGAAGTGGACCTTATATGGGAGCTATGACCAATAATGGACCGACGAGAAAAAAAGTGGTAAAATGATTTGTATGTACACAAAACTTATTCAAGTCGAATTTTATTCCTATAGCTTTAGAATTCAATGAAATATATGCGTGTAAGTGATTTTCGGAAGTGAACCTTATATGGGAACTATGAACAATTATGACCCTATTCGGGAAAAATTTCGCAGAGTGATTCATATTTGGGCGAAACATGTTTGTGTCGAATTTTATCAAGATAGCTTTATTTGATAATGAAATATGTGCTTTTAAATGATTTTCGTAAGTGGGCCTTATATGGGTGTTATGACCAATAATGGACCGACTGAGATCTACGTTGGTAGTATGATTTCTGTTCATATTATATTTTTATGTACAAAATTTCGTGTCGATACCGATATATTTGATTGAGTTATTAACGATAAACTAATTTCCGGGAATATATACTTTTGTATGGGGGCTATGGGAAATATTGGATCAATTGTAAAGATTTTGAACATAATTGATCACTGCCCAAAAAAAATTAAGTGTGACAAAATTCATCGCAAAATATGTGGTAGTTTCTGAGAAAACTTCAAAAGAATTAGGAAAAAAACGTAATTTTTTTCGAGGTAGTCTGAAATATTTACTCATAACTTTTTACGTTGTGAACCGATTTTGCCGATTTTCAATGCCAAACTGCTTAGGATAATAATAAATATTTTGGGTGAATTTGGTTGATTTCCTTTACTTAGTTTTAACGTGAGCGTGTTTTACACAGATAGACAGACGGACATAGCAGATTCTGCTCTGTAAAAAATGTTGATCAAAATCAGTGGTTTCCGCCTCAGATGTGCAGTGGAATTTTGAAAAAATCATTACAGCATTATGATCACTGATACAAAAACCTTCTTAAAAGTTATGATATCACAAAAACGGGAAACATTTTGTTTAGTAAACGGATTTCTTAACTTCAGAGCAAAGCTTGACATTTTTTGTAACAAACACCCTAATGTAGTAAGTTCCTATACATACATACATAGTATATAGTATTAAAATACAGTGCATTACATATACCACGTTCACACATGTACCATATTTATTTATTACTGATTCATACAAATTAAAAAGAAGTAAAATCGACTTAAGTCTTTTTCATTACATTGCAGACGGATTTATCTCGTAGGACAACCAATAGTCGATTACGAACTGTATTTCTACACTGAAAATAATCCATGCTCAACTTTACGAATAAAAATTTCGTAACTTCTTTTTTCGTAATATTTACAAAAATTTCGTGTAAATACGAAATATATTTAAAAAAAAAACCCTTTTCGATTTTTACGAAAGTACGAAAACCTTTCGTAATATTTTTTTCTTAAATTTTAGCTAAATTAGACATAATGATATTAACTATATTATTATTACATAAAACTACAACATTTTTATAAAATTTAAGAAAAAGTATAATATTATTCACGAATTATTTTCATTAAAAAAAAAAAATTCGTGTAGAGAAAAATTTTGAACTAAAATTAGAAAAATTATTTTAAAATAAACAAAAATGTTTGCATAAATTAATATTTCGTAAATTTTACCATATTTATTCAAAATTCTCTGTTTTCAATTTATGTAAATTAATTTCTTCAAGATTATTTTGCATTATACTAAAATATTTCGTACAATTTCGTATATATTACGAAAGAATTTCGTGGTGAGAAACAACGAAAGATTCGTACAATGTACGACATTTTTCGTATATATTAGGAATGGATTTTTTCAGTGTATCAAACTGCAACTTGTTAGTTTTATTTCCTACACAGAAAAAAATCCATGCTCAACTTTACGAAAAAAAAATTCGTAACTTCTATTTTCGTAATATTAACAAAAATTTCGAAATATTCTTTAATAAAACCCTTTTCTATTTTTACAAAAGTACGAAAACCTTTCGTAATATTTTTTTTTTCTTAAATTTTAGCGAAATTAAACATAATGATATTAATTATACTATCATTAAATAAAACTACAACATTTTTATAAAATTTAAGAAAAAGTATAATATTATTCACGAATTATTTTCATAAAAAAATGTGGAGAATAATTTTCAACTAAAATTAGAAAAATTATTTAAAATGAACAAAAATGTTTGCATAAATTAATATTTCGTAAATTTTACCATATTTATTCAAAATTCACTTTTTTCAATTTATGTAAATTAATTTTTCCAAGATTATTTTGCATTATACTAAAATATTTCGTACAATTTCGTATATATTACGAAAGAATTTCGTGGTGCGAAACAACAATTCGTACAATATACGACATTTTTCGTATATATTAGGCATGGATTTTTTTCAGTGTACTGAATGAATGTGTTTAAATCTTAGAAGTATCTGTTAAACATAAAACAATTTGTTTTTTTAAATTCGCAATTTTTTTCTAAATTTACAATAATATTTTTTAAATGAACTAATATACATATTTATGTCATTTAAAAAAAAATAAACAAATTTCTTTCAAAAATATATAAAATTATTTTGCATTATACTAAAATATTTCTTACAATTTCGTATATATTACGAAAGAATTTCGTGGTGCGAAACCACGAAGCATTTTGTACAATGTACGAATTTTTCGTGTATATTAGGCATGGATTATTTTCAGTGTAGGCTCTGAAATTTCAACTTTCATATTTTAAAAATCTATAAATTCATCACCATGCAAAATATTGTGTCATACATTTGTTTAAAATAAATAAAAAAACCTTTTTTTTCGTAAAATCAAAATGTTCACTAATGGGAACGCACTATTCTGCATAGTTAATGGAGTTGGGATTGTATATCGAAGTTACGTGTATTTGTTTCTTTCAAGCCAACTGAAAAGACAATATGGTCAACATCAAAAGTTACAAACAACTTCTGAAGAATCACACAATTACACAAACTCACGTGTTCAATAAACAAAATTTGAAAAACCACAAAAGATGTTTAAGTACCTTCGAGCAAAAAACGCAAAAAAGACCGAAAAACGAAAAGAAAATTAACAGAACATGCAACAGAACATCAAAAACAAAAAAAAAACTGAAGCAGAAATAAAACAAAATATTTTGTCTGAGTAAATGCGTGTATGTGTTTAAGAAGAGTCCAGTGTTGTTTGACCATGTTGTAGTTGGGACGAAGTGATGGATGGATAAAGAAGTGTCCTACTTGTAAGTAAATTGCAACATGCCACACAACATTAATGGCTGTAAAGACATTTTCTTGTTTGTTTTCTTTGCCCTTCTGGTATTTAATACTCAATTGTTGCAATTCTCTATATCTTATGCTATTGTTTGTGTGATTATCGACCATCATAAGTGAAATTAAACAAGTTAGAGTGCTATATTCGGCTATGCCGAATCTTAAATACCCTCCACCAGCAAGCTACTTTTTATTGAAACCCATTTAACTATCTAATTTTTAGATAAGTTGGTAAAATTTTTGTTTCCTTATTAAGGGTACTAACATTTATGCATATGTCAAACTAATTTTAATTAGGTCGAGAAAAATGTATATTAATATGGGAGCTAAGACAACCTATGGACCGATCCGGAAGAAAAAATCCGTAGAATGATTTATACATACAAAATACACATTTATGTCGAATTTTATCCCGATAACTTTGATTGTTAATGTGCATTTGAGTAATTTTCGGAAATGGTCCTTATATGGGAGTTGTGACCAATTATCAACCGTTAAGGAAAAAATTTCGTATAATGATTTATATGCCAAAAAAACTCAAGTCGAATTTTACTACAATAGATTTATTAATTAATGAAATATGTGCGTTTAGGTGATTTTCGGAAGTGAACTTTATATGTATAGGGGCTACGACCTTACACAAAACATATTTGTGTCGAATTTTATCAAGATATCTTTATTTGTTAATGAAATATGTGCGTTTAAGTGATTTTTTTGGAGGAGCTATTACCATATATGGAACAATCCGGAAAAAAAAATTGGTAGAATGATTTATATGCTCACAAAACATATTCAAGTCGTACTTTATCCAAATAGCTTTATTATTCAAAGAAATATGTGCGTTTAAGTGATTTTCGTAAGTGGACCCTCTATGGGAGCCTCTCCGGAAAAAATTTCGTAGAGTGATTCATATAATGACAAAACATATTTGTGTCGAATTTTATCAAGATAACTTTATTTGACAATGAAATATGTATTTTTAAGTGATTTTCGGAAATGGGGTTATATGGGAGCTATGACCAATAATGGACCGATCCGTAAAAAATTTGGTGAAATGATTTGTATGTACTCAAAACGTATTTTTGTCGAATTTTATCCCAATAGCTTTAGAATTCAATGAGATATATGTTTTTAAGCGATTTTCGGAAGTGGACCTTATATGGGAGCTATGTCCAATTATGGGCCTATCCGGAAAAAATTTAGTGGAATAATTCATATTTATACGAAATATATTTATGTCGAATTTTATCACGATAGCTTTATTTGACAATGAAATATGTATTTTTAAGTGATTTTCGGAAATGGGGTTATATGCGAGCTATGACCAATAATGGACCGATCCGTAACAAAATTAATAAAATGATTTGTATGTATACAAAACATATTTGTGTCGAATTTTATCCCGATATCTTTATAATTCAATGAAATATATGCGTTTAAGTGATTTTCGGAAGTGGACTTTATATGGGAGCTATGACCAATTACGGACCTATCCGGAAAAAATTTCGTAGAGTGATTTATATTTAGACTAAACATATTTGTGTCGAATTTCATCAAGATAGCTTTATATGACAATGAAATACGAGCTTTTAAATGATTTTCGGAAGTGGGCCTTATATGGGAGCTATGACCAATAATGGACAGATCCGTAACAAAATTAGTAAAATGATTTGTATGTATACATAAAATATTTGTGTCAAATTTTATCCCGATATCTTTATAATTCAATGAAATATATGCGTTTAAGTGATTTTCGGAAGTGGACTTTATATGGGAGCTATGACCAATTACGGACCTATCCGGAAAAAATTTCGTAGAGTGATTTATATTTAGACTAAACATATTTGTGTCGAATTTCATCAAGATAGCTTTATATGACAATGAAATATGAGCTTTTAAATGATTTTCGGAAGTGGGCCTTATATGGGAGCTATGACCAATAATGGACCGATCCGTAAAAAATTTCGTAGAATGATTTGTATGTACACAAAACATATTTAACTCGAATTTTATTACAATAGCTTTATTCATCAATGAAATATGTGCGTTTAGGTGATTTTCGGAAGTGGACCTTGTATGGGAGCTATGGCCAATTGTGGACCGACTGAGATCTGCGTTGGCAGTATGATTTCTGTTCATATTATATTTGCATGTGCAAAATTTTGTGTTGATACCGATATATTTGAGGGAGTTATTAGCGATAAACTAATTTCCGGGAATATATACCTTTGTATGGGGGCTATGGGAAATATTGGATAGATTCTAAAGATTTTCAACATAACTGATCACTGCCATGAAAAAATAATGTGTGACAAAATTCATCAAAATATCTTTGGTAGTTTCTGAGAAAACTTCAAAAAAATGATGAAAAAAACGTAATTTTTTTCGAGGTAGTCTGAAATTTTTACTCATAGCTTTTTACGTTGTGAACCGATTTTGCTGATTTTCAATACCAAACTGCTTAGGATAACAATAAATATTTTGGGTGAATTTGGTTGATTTCCTTTGCTTAGTTTTAACGTGAGCGTGTTTTACACAGACAGACAGACAGACAGACAGACAGACGGACAGACGGACAGACGGACATAGCTAAATCGACTCAGAATTTCATAAGGACCCAGAATATATATACTTTGTTGGGTCCTAGATGAATATTTCTTGGTGTTACACACGGAACGACAAACTTATATATACCCTCTATCACCACTGATGGTGGTGGAGGGTATAAAAACAAGTATGAACATATAGTCGGTCAAGCCCGACCATATGATACTTATTTATTTAAAATGTCATTATACGATATTGTTAATCACTTATTTCGGATTTCACCTCAATTCCTACATATTTATGTATATAATTATGATATTTATTGACTACAAACTGATTTTCTAAAAGGGGCTTTGTATGGGGGTTAGAGTCAAATATGGATCTATAAGTATAAAATTTGATGAATGGATTTATGTTGGTATAAAAATTATTTATACCGATTTTCAGAGGGGTACTGATAAGTACATATAAGTCAAAGAATTTCCGCAAAAGGATTTTGTATCGATAGTAATATTTTTGTTCGTTACAAACATCAGCACAAACGTATAATACCCTACCCACTATAGTGGTGTAGCATATAAAAACTTCTGTTTAAATATTGGTACATATTAAATTACCGTAGTATCCTTAAAGATAATATTCCTTAATATTTTATACCCACCATAAAAAATTGTTTTTGTCAATCCGTTTGTAACACATCGAAATATTGGTGTAAGACCCATAAAAGTATATATATTCTGGGAACTTATTATATTATAAGACGAGTCCAAACGGGACGAGCATTCACCTAGGTCCCTTATAATTTTAAACATGTTTTATCGGAACTAAAATCTCTCTGTCAAATTTTATAAGGATCAATCTATAATTGACTCTACCCCTCATATGAGGTCCCTTTCAGAAAATGACTATAACGCTTATAACATGCTTTAAAGTGCCAGTTTATCAACGAAATTCTACATAAATAAATTTTATAGGAACTAAAATTTCACCGTTAATTTTATATGGATAGGTCCATAATTGGACCTACCCCCATATAAGGTCCTCTTTAAAAAAATATATAATGCACATACTTGCTTCAAAATGCCAGTAATTCGCCAAAAACATGTTTAATTGGAACTAAAATCTCCCTCAAATTTTATAAGGATCGGTCTATAATTGTCTATACCCCCCAAATGAAAATTATTTTAAATCCCAATAACATATATACATATGTATAGCAATAAAATTCGACATGAACAAGTTTTATAAGAACTAAAATCTCTTTGCCCCCTCAGAAACTTACTTTAACACAGATAACTGGCTTAAGGAATATGGATAACAAACAAACCAAAATATTTGATAACATACTACTATCACGCCAGGGTGATACTATTATTTATGTATATAGGATATTAAAATTTAGAAAAAATTAGTATATTGTGGAAACAAATAACAAAAGAATAGATTCATATAGTATAGGACCACTTTCCGAAGCTTACTTGAAATATATGGCACATGATTTGATGGTGGATATATAAGATCCGGCATAACCGAATATAACACACTTATTTGTTCAGTTAACTAGATGATATCTAGTATACCAACCTGATTAAGACCGTTGAAATCGGCGATCAATTAGTGTCGACAGGGAATATTCATATACTTATAAACTAAAATCAAATCCTCAATAGATTCTGTGAGGATTGATTTAATACAATTAATATTCTTCAATAGCTTTTTACATGTCATTAACTAACTTTTAAACAAATCATGCTAATCCTCTTCAATAAATAATTTTGTTTATAAAAAATTTAATATAGTAAATCCATGAAAAAAAACATGGAAATATCAAAAATTTTCTGAATCTTTTCTTTACTGTATGTATATTAGACCGACTCACTCTGTATGGAAAGCTAAATCCAATATATTTAAACGGTTTTCACCTAAATTCCGAAATATTTTAACAATTTGTTGACAAAAAAGTTATTTTATGGGCGAGAGGTTATAGGGAGCGAAGGGGAAGTATGGACCTATCCTTATAAAGAATCCTTAAAGAATTTCATCTTAATGCTATTGTTTATAAGCGAATTATTAATTTTTAAGTCATTTTCTGAAGGGGACTTTGTATGGGGGCTAGAATCAAATGAGGCCCGATCCTTATGTATATCGGCAATATTATTTTGACTTATATAAAATAAAGTTTTGTTGATTTTTGTAGAGATACTAGAACATTTAACATAATTGTGGGCTTAAAAGCCATATTCGGGGGGTACGGTTGTATGGGGGCTATATGAAATAATAAACCGATTTTAACCATTTTCAATAGGCTTTGTCCTAGGGTATAATGAAACGTTTGTTCTAAATTTCATCAAATTATCTTGAAAATTGCAACCTATAGTTTGATTATAAGGTTTACATGGACGGAAAGATGGTCATAGCTAAATCGATTCAGAAATTGGTATACTTTAAGGTGAAGTGCCAATATTTCTATGCGTTACACACATCAACACAGACCCAATAAACCCTCCGCATATTTTCTTAAAAACTGTCCAGCTCACGAATGGAAGCACTAAGTCCAAAATATTTTGATAAATCATATGACATAACAATGTATATTTTGAGAAGGTTTATTCAATCACCAGTTTTTGTGAGTCGGTCTAATTTATATGCATACAAATTTTTATCAAAGGCTTGTTCTTTTGTTTAGGTTTTCTTTTGTAAATTGAATTTTTTTATTCTTTTGTTTATAAAAGTATTGACGATAGTGTATTTTCGTTATTTTTTATTTATAACGTAAAGATGAAATATCTCTCAACAAGAGACAAACTATTCGATTTCAAACCTAAATATTGAATTCAATCGCCTCTCAAAAAGTATTAAAAAACAACAACAACAGAAATTGTTAGAAGAATTAAAAAATAAAGCGTTTTTTCACTTGGGGATTTTAGGGGAATTTTTTAAGCCTCTTAGTTTTCAGCATCAAAAAAAAGTCGTTTATAGATTTTTTTCTTTTATTGTTTTTGTGTTTCTGGTGGATTGTTTTAGAGCGATTGTTTATTTGTTTGTGTTATGGTTGTTATTGTACTGTTTTTATTTATAGATTTGATGTTTGATGGCTGGCTGTCATAATATAAGTGGACCTTAGCTCGGTATGCAGTAAACATACACACAATTGTGGGTAATAATATTTATCTATATGCATTACGATTATGCGAGGGTTTAGTAAACCCTCGAATAATCAATTATAGGGGACACATATACAATTTATAGGTGGCTTACATAATATGTACATATGTATATTATACATGTATATCATATATATCATGTAGGTCCAAAATGTCTAATTCATAAGTAAGAACCAACGATTTAGATAATTATATAGTACGTACATAATGGCTATCTGGTTATTATACCCATCGTAAAAAATGCATATCGAAGAAACATAAAAGTATGTATATGTATGTGTAAGATGATCTAGCCATGTAAAGTATGGAGAACCTAGCTCTCATACATATAAAGTCCTAAGAAAATTCAACATAAAAAGTTTCAAATATCTCTTTACGAAATTACATAAGAATGGGTTAATCGTCTAAAATCATGATACCTATAAGCTTAACATTTGCCAATAGATATTTGTTCTGTCACAAATTCTATAGAGTTAGGTCCATATTTAAAACGAACATCCACAATAGTCCCACTTCTAAAAAGCATGATGATGATCATAACAATACAAGTCAACATAAATCTAATATGTATGTACCTTGTGTCAATAAATACCGAAAAGATTGTGCCATAATGACTAAAGTCCATATATAGGGCAACCTTCCAAAATTTTATAATAGATATATTTATAATAGATACATCAAAATATAATTCTGATATGTGTTTTTATCAAAAGAGGTTTTGATTTGATCATACATACATACATACATACATACATACATACATACATACATACATACATACATACATACATACATACATACATACATATACCCATTTATGTAAATATGTTTTTATGTATATATACTTATGCTTAAGTGTTTGTATATTAAATTAAATATATAAAAAATATAATTTTTTTGCTTATGACCATAAACGTTTCAGCCTCATAAAAATATTGATAAATTATTATATTGTAGTTTAATAGTTTAATAATAAAATCAAATTTTATTTGACTGTTAAAACCCCAAAAAGCAAAAAAACGGAAAATAAATAAATAAACCGGCAACAAATAACGAAAAATATGTATACCGTTTAGAAACAATATTTTTAACACATTTTTCGCCATTTTTATTTAGGTCTATAAATTTTATTAACTCAAACTGTCATAAACAATTTGAATAAATTAATCAGATAAATAAACATTCATATTTACCCCCTTCATTCATTTTGACAATAATGTGTCACAGGATTTTTTTTATTACAAAGAATAATATTAAGAAGGAAATTCTAATAAATAAATTAAAATTTCGTATGATTAAGTGTAAGAGTGGAATAGGAACTGATGAAATGAATGTTAAAATGATTTGATAAATTCTTAACTGCAAAGTAGATTATAAGAATGGGTAATGAAATTTTTAGCTGAATTTGGGTGGAGGAGCATAACAAACTGTAGTGTCTGCTTAATTTTCTATTTAAATGGTAATAAGTAATTTTATAACCAATATGAAATAATGGTTTTATACTTATTTTATCATTCCGTTTGTAACAGATCGAAATATAGCTAATATTCTTTAAATAATTGCCGCTCATATACATTGTGGGGTATAACCAAAAATAGGCCCTATCTCTACGTGGTAGCCAGTAGTATTCTAATTACTAAAACCTTTTTTTCGCGTCATTTTGGTGCAAAAACCTTCCCCGCAAATCGATTTTATAACCATTCACAAACAAAATTACATGAACTTTTATACCCTCCACCACCATCACTGGTGATAGAGGGTATATATAAGTTTGTCGTTCCGTGTGTAACACCAAGAAATATTCATCTAAGACCCAACAAAGTATATATAATCTGAGTCCTTATCTAATTCTGAGTCGATTTAGCTATGTCCGTCTGTCTGTCTGTGTAAAACACGCTCACGTTAAAACTAAGCAAAGGAAATCAACCAAATTCACCCAAAATATTTATTATTATCCTAAGCAGTTTGGTATTGAAAATCAGCACTATCAGACTAAACTATAGACTAGACTATAGACTAGACTATAGACAAGACTATACACTAGACTATAGACTAGACTATAGACTAGACTATAGACTAGACTATAGACTAGACTATAGACTAGACTATAGACTAGACTATAGACTAGACTATAGACTAGACTAGACTAGACTATAGACTAGACTATAGACTAGACTATAGACTAGACTATAGACTAGACTATAGACTAGACTATAGACTAGACTATAGACTAGACTATAGACTAGACTATAGACTAGACTATAGACTAGACTATAGACTAGACTATAGACTAGACTATAGACTAGACTATAGACTAGACTATAGACTAGAGATAGATAGACTAGATAGACTATAGACTAGACTATAGACTAGACTATAGACTAGACTATAGACTAGACTATAGATAGACTATATACTAGACGGTAGACTAGACTATAGACTAGACTATAGACTAGACTATAGACTAGACTATAGACTAGACTATAGACTAGACTATAGACTAGACTATAGACTAGACTATAGACTAGACTATAGACTAGACTATGACTAGACTATAGACTAGTATAGACTAGACTAGACTATACTAGACTAGATATAGACTAGACTGTAGACTAGACTGCAGGCTAGATATAGACTAGACTATAGAACTAGACTATAGACTAGACTATAGACTAGACTATAGACTAGACTATATACTAGACTATAGACTAGACTATAGACTAGACTATAGACTAGACTATAGACTAGACTATAGACTAGACTATAGACTAGACTATAGACTAGACTATAGACTAGACTATAGACTAGACTATAGACTAGACTATAGACTAGACTATAGACTAGACTATAGACTAGACTATAGACTAGACTATAGACTAGACTATAGACTAGACTATAGACTAGACTATAGACTAGACTATAGACTAGACTATAGACTAGACTATAGACTAGACTATAGACTAGACTATAGACTAGACTATAGACTAGACTATAGACTAGACTATAGACTAGACTATAGACTAGACTATAGACTAGACTATAGACTAGACTATAGACTAGACTATAGACTAGACTATAGACTAGACTATAGACTAGACTATAGACTAGACTATAGACTAGACTATAGACTAGACTATAGACTAGACTATAGACTAGACTATAGACTAGACTATAGACTAGACTATAGACTAGACTATAGACTAGACTATAGACTAGACTATAGACTAGACTAGACTAGACTATAGACGACTATAGACTAGACTATAGACTAGACTATAGACTAGACTATAGACTAACTATAGACTAGACTATGACTAGACTATAGACTAGACTATAGACTAGACTATAGACTAGACTATAGACTAGACTATAGACTAGAACTATAGACTAGACTAGACTAGACTATAGACAGACTATAGACTAGACTAGACTAGACTATGACTAGACTATAGACTAGACTATAGACTAGACTAGAGACTAGACTATAGACTAGACTATAGACTAGACTATAGACTAGACTATAGACTAGACTATAGACTAGACTATAGACTAGACTATAGACTAGACTATAGACTAGACTATAGACTAGACTATAGACTATATACTAGACTATAGACTAGACTATAGACTAGACTATAGACTAGACTATAGACTAGACTATAGACTAGACTATAGACTAGACTATAGACTAGACTATAGACTAGACTATAGACTAGACATAGAATAGACTAGCTAGACCTAGGGGGGAGGGAGACTAGACTATAGACTAACTATAGACTAGACCTATAGACTAGACTATAGACTAACTATAGACTAGACTATAGACTAGACTATAGACTAGACTATACTAGACTAGACTACTAGACTATAGACTAGACTATAGACTAGACTATAGACTAGACTATAGACTAGACTATAGGACTAGACTATAGACTAGACTATAGACTAGACTATAGACTAGACTATAGACTAGACTATAGACTAGACTATAGACTAGACTATAGACTAGACTATAGACTAGACTATAGACTAGACTATAGACTAGACTATAGACTGACTATAGACTAGACTATAGACTAGACTATAGACTAGACTATAGACTAGACTATAGACTAGACTATAGACTAGACTATAGACTAGACTATAGACTAGACTATAGACTAGACTATAGACTAGACTATAGACTAGACTATAGACTAGACTATAGACTAGACTACTAGACTAGACTATAGACTAGACATAGACTAGACTATAGACTAGACTATAGACTCGACTATAGACTAGACTATAGACTAGACTATAGACTAGACTATAGACTAGACTATAGACTAGACTAGAGACTAGACTATAGACTAGACTATAGACTAGACTATAGACTAGACTATAGACTAGACTATAGGACTAGACTATAGACTAGACTATAGACTAGACTATAGACTAGACTTAGACTAGACTATAGACTAGACTATAGCTAGACTATAGACTAGACTATAGACTAGACTATAGACTAGACTATAGACTAGACTATAGACTAGACTATAGACTAGACTATAGACTAGACTATAGACTAGACTATAGACTAGACTATAGACTAGACTATGACTAGACTATAGACTAGACTATAGACTAGACTATAGACTAGACTATAGACTAGACTATAGACTAGACTATAGACTAGACTATAGACTAGACTATAGACTAGACTATAGACTAGACTATAGACTAGACTATAGACTAGACTATAGACTAGACTATAGACTAGACTATAGACTAGACTATAGACTAGACTATAGACTAGACTATAGACTAGACTATAGACTAGACTATAGACTAGACTATAGACTAGACTATAGACTAGACTATAGACTAGACTATAGACTAGACTAGACTAGACTATAGACTAGACTATAGACTAGACTATAGACTAGACTATAGACTAGACTATAGACTAGACTATAGACTAGACTATAGACTAGACTATAGACTAGACTATAGACTAGACTTAGCTAGACTAGACTATACTAGACTAGACTATAGACTAGACTATAGACTAGACTATAGACTAGACTATAGACTAGACTATAGACTAGACTATAGACTAGACTATAGACTAGACTATAGACTAGACTATAGACTAGACTATAGACTAGACTGTAGTTTAGACTATAGACTGAACTATAGACTAGACTGTAGTTTAGACTATAGACTGAACTATAGACTAGACTATAGACTAGACTATAGACTACACTTCTATAGACTAGACTATAGACTACACTACTATAGACTAGACTATAGATTACACTACTATAGACTGGACTATTGAATAGACTATAGACTGTACTATAAACTAAGCATAATTCCAAAAATTTACATCGTCTATTAAATCATTTTCTTTATATACTAAAATTTAGTATAAAATTGCTAATTTAGTTTTGTGGCAATTTTCAGTTGTTTATTTTAATTTTTCTTTCGTAAGGGTTAATAAATTTAATGACCACCGTCATTTTCAACATCATTTTCAATCAGTTTAGAAATCTTAAATTGTATGCAAAGAATCCTGTGCACAATTTGTATGACTCTTGTGGAATCTAAAGAGTTGCTCTGACGATTGGCATTTAAAATTCATAACAAAATGAAACTGTAAATTAAAAACACCTGTCGCACACAGCAAAACAGCCGGTTAGCCTACTGCCATCTCTTCATCCAAAAATAATTACACTCAAATTTAACAATCTTCCACCAGCAACACAGCCTGTCTGTCACACAACAGCCTCACACAATAACAGCGTGATGATGAACAATTTACAAAAAGTCAATATTACTTTGTTACCGAGTACAAAATATTATCAATTTGTATGTATTTTGTATCTGGTAGATACATATTTTAGTCGTGTGTTTATATTTATTTATTTTTCGTATAGTTTTTATGTGGCAACAAGAATACGGGTATACTACAAAGGTATTCCTGGTGTTTTCTGTTGTTTTCCTTATTTGAATGATGGTTAGTTATTAACACTAAAGACATGACCATAATTAGTATTCATAAAGTAGTAGCCAACCATCTATATCCATCCCAGCCAGCCACTGTTGATTGTATTAACAGAAGGCAATGTTAAGTTCATCGTTACCCAACAACCAGCCAACTAGTCATCCAACTACGCCACAATTTCCTCTATCAACTACAGCGTCAGTAGGGCGACGAAGAGCTAGAAGTATAGAGGAAAAACAAGAAGGCGAAGTTAAAGGCAAAGGCGCTAAATCAAAATGTCGTAAAAAATAAACAATATAAAATTAAAATTAAAAAAAAAAGTTGAAAAAAACTACAAATAATAATTTTGAGTACGATCAAGATGCGTGCCATACACAAATTATGCAAAACACGTTACACGCACAAAACAATGCCTGGAATGGATGGATGGAAGGTTGGTAGGTTGGTTAGTTAAAGGCATGTTTGTAAGTGTATTGTATAGGTGTATTCGTTGGAGAGAACCAGGTATTACTTAAATCAAATTCTGTTGCCTCAACTCTAAATAACAATGACAATAAAATTAATAACAAAATTATGAAACGTAATTCCAATATCCTTTTAAAACCCTGCAGTATTACGTTTTAATTCAGGTTTTTTTTACAGAAAAGGAGAGGAGTTTATTTTTAATTTAACGTTAAGTAGGTACAAAACCTCTCTCCTCGTAACTGTTTTAGAGTCTTTTTTCGTATGCACAGTAAGAAAAATTAAACAAAAAACTTTAGACGAACTGGCCATAATATATGTCATAATATATACTGGACACATTGGAAGGCTTTACACAATAATCGGACCAGCGCATATCAGACACAGAATATGTCGCAAGCTTTGAAATACTGATCCTAGACAGAATGTACTCATGGCTCTAAATTTGGGGATAAAGGTGGCCTGTGGTTCTTTATTAAAGACCCAGAAACAGATATACATATACAACCGTTTACCTAATCTCATTACTAGCTTCCATGCAGAAGTCCGAGCAATAACGGAGCAGTAGACGGCAGCGAAAGAGCGAATGTAATAGCTTTGAAGGGAAGGGAGCTCGGGGTAGTTAAACTGATGAACGCAATGAGAACAGAATTCACAAAATGGGTGAGAGAAACCCATAAAGCCTCTTGGAATAATGAAGCGGTAGGTAGAACCACAGAGATCCTAATGTGAGCAGGACGTGAAATGAGAAAGTCTGAGATTAGTATGATTCCGAGTGTACACACAGGATTACGGGCACAGCTATACAAAATTGGACGTGCGGATACAGACAAATGTAGAGCATGTAGATAGAACAAAGAAACTCAGGAGCACATTCTTTTTGTCAGGCTTTCGCCGAAATTAGATCGAAATATCTTGAGAGTGATATTATTCCGGATATAACATCCCTCACGAACACTGATTGGAAAATTCATAGGAATTACGTCAGTTTCGATTTTCTGAATATCGGATGATAATACATTCAGCGAATATATTTTTTTGTTCATAAAAAGGAGCGCACAACAGGTCCGATAGCGGCCTAGGTGTATATCTTCGTATTTGATGTATATACATCCTCCTATCAACCTAATCTTCGGAAAAGGTATGATATCACAAAATCAGGAAATCAGACCCATCTGAGTAAAATTTCTATTTTTTGGACACCTCTAATGTATATACATTTAATTGAGCTATATTCTTGCAAAGGTTATTGGAGTACTTGATCCATTTAAGTAATTCCAGACTACTCCCTTGTAAACATTATTGGAGTATATAATCCGTTTAGTAGTCCTATATAATGCAGGCATGGATCATTATATAGGACCATGTTGCGGATAATATATTCCCATAATTTTAGCATGGGAGTAGTTTTGGGATTACACTGATCTAATACATGGTTGAATTACGTGGTCCTCACGTAGAATTAGTTTTGGACCAGTCTAGTCCTTTGAGTATTCTTTACACGTATGTACGGACTAGTCTAAATTCTGAGAGGTATGTATTTTATATCGGAGATATGGTCATACATATATGGACGATATTCACAATACTTTGCAGTTGGCACTTAAAACTGACTTATTTATCAGCATTAAGACGATTTTCCGGAATGACATTTGTATGGAGTCTGGATAAAATATTTTTTATATATACCCAATGCTTAAATTTGTACATTTCAATATGGAAAAAATACCTACATATCTATCTACATTTACTAACGATGTTTTAATGCCCTAAAACAAATCATATCTTACTCGTATGATTGTTCTTGAGGATCAGCTTAGACTTTTGTAATGTCAAATTTGCTCACAATTGCTGCATAACCAACGTATTTAGCAGCATTCAGATGATTTTCCGGAATGACATTTGTATGGAGAATGGATAAAATAATATTAATATCCACAATATTTTTAACATTTTAATACAAAATACCTAACTGGTAAATGACCAACGATGTTTTAATGCTCTAAAACAAATCATATCTTACTCGTATGATTGTTCTTGAGGTTCTGCTTAGACATTTTTAAAAGTTGCGGGCTTTTAAACTTGGGTGAAGCGCGTAGTCACATGCAAACAATCAAACACAGAAACATATGTACATTCATACATATTCCTAGATAAGTTTAAATATATAAACATGAGGTTAAATCGTACAACTCGTAAGTAGAAAACTTGTTTTTTTAAACTAACGAATAACTAAATACAAAAACACAAGTTAAGTTGAAATGCATGTACGTTTGAATATTAGTAACTACAAGTATTTACTTACAAACATTCATACATAAATACATGAGTACATACATACATACAGTCATAACAACAAAAACAATTTTATAAAAGCAACTAACTGACTGCTGACGACTGGTTTATGTATCTCTAAGAAACGGGTTAAAAGTAGATCGTCAACTCAGTACTATAAGATTCCATTGCTTGAACATATTGTTTCTACCGTTGTCGTTGTTGTGCTGTTTTTTTAAGTTCTTCTGAATTATACCATTTGATTTTACCTTGGCTCTGAGTGTCTACTAAATATCTAAGCTGTTGTTGTTTTTCACTTTAACTCACCGTATGAAATGAACATGCCAAAAACCAGATTTACACAAATACAACAACTATAGCATGAGTATGTACAGTGGCAGATAGATACTTTTTAAAACTCTGTTCCAGCTTAAATAAACTTTAACTCATACCAAGAAAAGAAAACATTTGTTTAGCTGTGTGCTTTGTAAGGGGCAACTTAAAAAATGGGTAGAGTTTTATTTACGGATAAGAAACAATGTGTCTCAACTTTTAAATGTTGTTATTTATTTTATTGCAACATTACTTACAAACGTATGTTTATAAACTACAACGACGTACACATGTTTTTAATAACTAAAACAGAGTTGTTATATGTTTATAACATCTAAATGTGGCTAAACATGAATTATGTTGCCTGTTCAACAACAACTTGTTGATTTTTGTATAATATTTATCAACAATTTGCTGTGTTGCTAACAAGGGAAATTTTTTGTATTGTAAATAAAATGTTGCTTTGATGCCAGGGATTATTTTTTTAGGTTCCAACCAAATGTGGATTGTATCTGTTTATTTTGTAGAATGAGTTTATCAGATTTTCTTTATTCGATGTTGCTAGATTACTTTCTGTTTGAATGTGGGATATTTTGTGGTTTATTAATTTGCTAAAAAATGTACATATAAAAAATGTATAAACAATTATTTTGATGAAATTTAAAGTAACATCTAAAATGGAAAACCAAAATTTTTACACCTACATACATACATATGTACATTAGGGTCTCCTTTTTTAAGAATGCCTATCAAACGATGCGTATTAATGTACTAAGTAAGAGAAAAATATATAATTTTTTTAAAAAGGCCTAACGACGATGGAAAATCCTGATCTTAGTACATACAATATATTAAACAAAAATGTGTGAAATCCTTTCGAAATGGGTCTTAATAGTTCCGTAATTTTTAGCTTATGGCGAGAAAAATAAATGAACATTTTTTAGACTATTTTGGTCCGCAAAACGATTTTAAATTCTGGAATGGACCAAACCTAATGCCAAACTATTTATTAAATATTTTTCTGTTCAAGCTAAAAATTACGACTATTTTGACACCTTTTTCGATAAAAGCGAAAATAATGTTTTGAACCAAAAATATTCTAAAACAAGTTTACAATTATTTTCCCGTAAACAGCACAAAATTACAGAATTTTTGAGACCTATTTTAAAAAGGTTGCAGAAATTTGATTTAACATTTTGTACTGAGATCAAGTCAATATTTTCAAAAAAATATTTTTTATTTTTCTCGTGTTCAGTACAGTAATACGCATCAATTGGTACACTCTAATGTATATATGTAAATACATACTAAACTAAAACTAAAAAATCTATTTTTAAATTAAATTAAATAAATGAAATAAATTTTTAAATTAAATTAAATATCTGAACTCCTTTGGACAATTTTTGCTAGGACCAATAGGTGAAAAGTTACACTCATTTGAATAAAACCCTGTATGACCAAAATCCAAAGTCCAAATCGGAAGACATCGATTTAAATACATGGGACACGAAATTGCCCATATGTTTTTAATTTTTAATTTCATTGTATTCTAGAAGCATGATATTTCGAACGGAAATTAAGATCTTCAATGATTGGACCAAACTCTTAAAAAAGTGATGAATTTCTTACTGTTATTTTTCAGCCAGTTATAAACATCAATGTAATTTTTTAAAGTAGACCTTATAAAAGGTTTATAATCCTTGACCAGAAATTAAAATGGACACACGAAATGGGATAGGATCAACAATGAATGGGGCTGTTCGCTACGTGGGACAACGAAATAAGGCGTTATAAAGCTTTATAAAAGCCGACCCATATTTAGACACAGATGCTTAAATTTTCGTTTTAAAAAAGAAGGCCTTTTAGTCGAATAATTGGCTTCCATTGGTATATAATTATATTTGAAAAGTCTCTGTGGTACAATTATATTAATTTTGCCATCCCTGTATTGAACTTTTAAGCAGTCCTATTGTGAACGAGAAAGCAATTGATATATCCGCATCATTTGTTAAAAACGAGCTGTATCACTTCGAGATAGTTCTGACTTATCCCATATGTTCCTGTCAAAATTACGTTAGTAATTTCCAAGTTGGAAATAACATACATAAATACATAAATATTTTTATACCCACCATCAAAAGAGATGGCGGTATATTGTTTTTGTCATTCCGTTTGTAACACATCGAAATATTCATCTAAGACCCATAAAAATATATATAATCTGGATCCTTATTAAATTCTAAGACGATCTAGCCATGTCCGTCCGTCTGTCTGTCTGTTGAAAACACGATAGAGGCCAAATGGAAGTAGCTAGCGAGCTGAAATATTGCATAGACATTTTTTATTAATACAGTTTGATTGGCATTGAAAATGGGCAATATCGGTCCACGATTTCGCCTAGCTCCCATATAATGTCCCCTTCAGAAAATGACTTTAACGCTCATAACTGACTAAAAGAAGCAGCTATAACGATGAAATTGGACATGAACATATTCTATAGAAACCTAAATCGCTTTTGTAAAATTTTATAAGGATCGGTCCATAATTGACCCTACCACCCATATAAGGTCCCCTTCAGAAAATTACTTTAGCGCTCATAACTGCCTTAAAGAAGCATCTACAGCGATGAAATTCGACATGAACATATTTTATAGGAATTTTAATATCATTGGTAAATTTTATAAGGATCGGTCCATAATTGACCCTATCCCCCATATAAGGTCCCCTTCAGAAAATGACTTTAACGCTCATAACTCACTAAAAGAAGCAGCTATAGCATATTCGACATAAACATATTTTATAGGAAATTTAATATCTTTGAAAAATTTGATAAGGATCGGTCCATAATTGACCCAACCCCCCATATAACGTCCCCTTCAGAAAATTACTTTAACGCTAATAACTGCCTTAAAGAAGCATCTATAGCGATGAAATTCGACATGAACCCCCATATAAAGACCCCTTCAGAAAATGGCTTTAACGCTCATTACTAGCTTAAACTAAAATCTAGAAAATTTGACCCCCCCCAAATAAGGTTCCTCTCAGAAAAATACTTTTACGCTTTTTACTACCTTAAAAATACAAGTGCAGCGACAAAAATCGACAAAAATTTCTCTACCAAATTTTAGGAGGATGAGTCCATAATTGATCCTACCGATTTACATATGTATGATGGTAAAATTATATATAGATGTAATAAATGAGAAAATTGTTTTGATAATAACAAAAGCATCGATTCTTAAATATCAAAGTTTATTTATAAGGAAGCATTCCTTTTCGGCAATGATTTGATGGTGGGTATACAAGATTCGGCACAGCCTTAACACTCTTACTTGTTTATATTCCGAAATTAAATATAATACATACAATTAGATAATTTATAATTCCCGACAATATATTCAGTTTCCTTTAAAAGTATTTTCCTTGTATAATAAGTAAGAAACGGAAGGAGGTACACATTAAGTTAAATTAACAAAATAAATATGATATTAATTACTTTATTTCCATAAAATGACTCTATTGCAAATTCATTCGTTTCTTTTTATGTTTTTCATAATTTATTTTTGTTGCTAGTTTGTTTTTTATTAATTACATAAAAATATCTTTTAAATATACATTATTTTTCAATGTAATTTAATATTTACAATGTAATTTTCTCATGTCTTAACTTCAAGGCTTGTATACAAAGAAAAAAGTTTACAAAATTTTCCATAATTGGGTAAGGACAAAAATACATTTCTGCTAAAAAATAGAACTAAAATTCCATTCAGCAATTTAATTTTACGTTTCATTGCGGTTTGATTTTGACCATTGAGATTTAAGCCAATACATGGACAGAGTGACAGACAAGTAGGACATAGATGTTCTTAGGAAATTTGGGGCACACGCACGTAGACTAGCTCAATCTATAAAGAATGAGGACGCTCTAATTTGATTTTTTCTGCCCCCACACAATAAAAATTGTTATAAAATGAAATATAAAAGTCGAAATAAAGCAGTAGCGAGCAAAATTGTTAAGTACAATATTTTTATACCCTCCACCACCATCAGTGGTGATAGAGGGTATATATAAGTTTGTCGTTCCGTGTGTAACACCAAGAAATATTCATCTAGGACCCAACAAAGTATATATATTCTGGGTCCTTATGAAATTCTGAGTCGATTTAGCTATGTCCGTCTGTCCGTCTGTCCGTCTGTCCGTCTGTCTGTCTGTCTGTCTGTCTGTCTGTGTAAAACACGCTCACGTTAAAACTAAGCAAAGGAAATCAACCAAATTCACCCAAAATATTTATTGTTATCCTAAGCAGTTTGGTATTGAAAATCAGCAAAATCGGTTCACAACGTAAAAAGCTATGAGTAAAAATTTCAGACTACCTCGAAAAAAATTACGTTTTTTTCATCATTTTTTTGAAGTTTTCTCAGAAACTACCAAAGATATTTTGATGAATTTTGTCACACATTATTTTTTCATGGCAGTGATCAGTTATGTTGAAAATCTTTAGAATCTATCCAATATTTCCCATAGCCCCCATACAAAGGTATATATTCCCGGAAATTAGTTTATCGCTAATAACTCCCTCAAATATATCGGTATCAACACAAAATTTTGCACATGCAAATATAATATGAACAGAAATCATACTGCCAACGCAGATCTCAGTCGGTCCACAATTGGCCATAGCTCCCATACAAGGTCCACTTCCGAAAATCACCTAAACGCACATATTTCATTGATGAATAAAGCTATTGTAATAAAATTCGAGTTAAATATGTTTTGTGTACATACAAATCATTCTACGAAATTTTTTACGGATCGGTCCATTATTGGTCATAGCTCCCATATAAGGCCCACTTCCGAAAATCATTTAAAAGCTCATATTTCATTGTCATATAAAGCTATCTTGATGAAATTCGACACAAATATGTTTAGTCTAAATATAAATCACTCTACGAAATTTTTTCCGGATAGGTCCGTAATTGGTCATAGCTCCCATATAAAGTCCACTTCCGAAAATCACTTAAACGCATATATTTCATTGAATTATAAAGATATCGGGATAAAATTTGACACAAATATTTTATGTATACATACAAATCATTTTACTAATTTTGTTACGGATCTGTCCATTATTGGTCATAGCTCCCATATAAGGCCCACTTCCGAAAATCATTTAAAAGCTCGTATTTCATTGTCATATAAAGCTATCTTGATGAAATTCGACACAAATATGTTTAGTCTAAATATAAATCACTCTACGAAATTTTTTCCGGATAGGTCCGTAATTGGTCATAGCTCCCATATAAAGTCCACTTCCGAAAATCACTTAAACGCATATATTTCATTGAATTATAAAGATATCGGGATAAAATTCGACACAAATATGTTTTGTATACATACAAATCATTTTATTAATTTTGTTACGGATCGGTCCATTATTGGTCATAGCTCGCATATAACCCCATTTCCGAAAATCACTTAAAAATACATATTTCATTGTCAAATAAAGCTATCGTGATAAAATTCGACATAAATATATTTCGTATAAATATGAATTATTCCACTAAATTTTTTCCGGATAGGCCCATAATTGGACATAGCTCCCATATAAGGTCCACTTCCGAAAATCGCTTAAACACATATATCTCATTGAATTCTAAAGCTATTGGGATAAAATTCGACAAAAATACGTTTTGAGTACATACAAATCATTTCACCAAATTTTTTACGGATCGGTCCATTATTGGTCATAGCTCCCATATAACCCCATTTCCGAAAATCACTTAAAAATACATATTTCATTGTCAAATAAAGTTATCTTGATAAAATTCGACACAAATATGTTTTGTCATTATATGAATCACTCTACGAAATTTTTTCCGGAGAGGCTCCCATAGAGGGTCCACTTACGAAAATCACTTAAACGCACATATTTCTTTGAATAATAAAGCTATTTGGATAAAGTACGACTCATTCTACGGATTTTTTCTTCCGGATCGGTCCATAGGTTGTCTTAGCTCCCATATTAATATACATTTTTCTCGACCTAATTAAAATTAGTTTGACATATGCATAAATGTTAGTACCCTTAATAAGGAAACAAAAATTTTACCAACTTATCTAAAAATTAGATAGTTAAATGGGTTTCAATAAAAAGTAGCTTGCTGGTGGAGGGTATTTAAGATTCGGCATAGCCGAATATAGCACTCTAACTTGTTCTTTAACAAAAAAGTTAAACCCAACAACCAACCAAACAAACAAACAGCCAACCAACAACCACACGTTTATAAGTTCTTCTTATTATATAAAATGTTCTTTTTTCAACGTTTTTCTGTAATAAACGCATTACTTGCACTTTTGCCCCCCAAATTATAAAACCAACAACAACAATTATAATGCAGTATATAAAAGTTTATTCTCTTTTGTTTGTTGTTTTGCATACATTTGCTTATGAACTTCATCGTAATAGAAACGTAAAAGATACTTGAGGTGGTGTTGAAAATTCCATTTTTTCTGTTTGTGTTGTAGGTGTATTAATGTTGTTGTTCTTGTTATATTTTCTGCAAACTTTGCAAAATAAAAAAAGCGAAATTGTTTTAACATCACAATTTAAAGTTGATCGAAATCTGTTCTTGTCTATACTGTTTTTAAAGTAAATATTTTTGTAAAAAGTAAATTTCAAAGATTTTATATAAATTACGATGATCCAGATTTGCACAAGGGTATTGATTGTATGTAGTTGGAAAAGAACATTTGCAATATTAAGGAATTACAAAAGTATGAAATTTGTACTTGAAAAGTAGTTATGCATACTTATACAATACTTCTAAATAATTACGTTGCATTCATTAGCGTGTTTTATAGAATTGTAATCCAGATTGAATGAAAATTAAGTTATGATTAGTAAAATTTTTCAATACTCTTTAAAAATGCAGATCTATGGTTGCCATTTAGATATATTCAAATCTATTTCGATCGGCAACCCTTTATGGAGGTAGCTATTTGAACAATCTTCTACGGAGTCAAAGAAAATTGCTTTGAGTTATGACTTTGATTATACATTCAGAATGATTTGTATATACATATATTTCATTCTCTTTTTGTGAATGAAATATATGCGTTTAAGTAATTTTCGGAAGTGGAGGTTATGTGGGAAACAAGACAAATTATGGGCCTATCCAGGAAAAAATATCGGAGTGTTTTGTATATACAAACAAAAAAAAACTTATTTATACGAAAATGTATTCCAATAAATTTATCTATCAACGAAATATGCTATTTTCGGAAGTGTATCTTATATGAGAGACCAATATGACCAATTATAGACTGATCCGGAACAAATTTGGTAGAGTCATTTATGTATACACAAAACATACCTATTTATGTCGAATATTATTCCAATGTCATTATTTCTTAATTAGTTATGTGCATTTAAGTAATTATCGGAAGAGGGCCTTACATGGGAGTTATGACCAATTATAAACCAATCCAAAAAAATTTCGCCCGGTGATTTATATGTTCTTTAAACATTTTCATGACGAATTTTATACAAATATCTACTATCAGTAATAAAAATTTGTGCGTTTACGTGATTATCGGAAATTGGCCTTATATGGAAGCTATGCCTAATGCGACGAATTCGAAAAATATTTTGCAGAGTAATATACATATGTATGTGTATACAAGACATTTTTAAAATATCTTTATATCTTAATTAGTTATGTGCATTTAAGTGATTTTCGGAAGTAGGTCATATGTGGGAGCTATGGACAATTATGGACCGATACAGATCTACGTTGGGTTTTAGAGGCATATTATTTTTGCATTTTATCGAAATATGTGTCAAAATTGTCTAATGAATCTTCTCGCGACAAACTCAACATTACGGAATTTTTGAGACATATTTCGAAAAAAAAATTGCAAGGGATCTTTTTATACCCACCATCAAAAAGATGAGGGGTATATTGTTTTTGTCATTCCGTATGAAACACATCGAAATAATCATCTAAGATCCATAAAAGTATATATTTTCTGGATCCTTATTAAATTCTAAGACGATCTATCCATGTCCGTCCCTCTGTCTGTCTGTTAAAAACACGATAGAGTCCAAACGGAAGTAGCTAGCGAGCTGAAACTTTGCACATATACTTTTAGTTGATGCAGTTTGTTTGGTGTTGAACATTGGCAATATTGGTCCACGATTTCGACTAGCCCCCATATAAAGGACCCTTCAGAAAATGACTTTAACGCTCATAACTGTCTAAAAGAAGCATCTATATCGATGAAATTCGACATGAATATTTTTTATAGGAACGTAAATCGCTTTGTAAAATTTTATAAGGATCGGTCCATGATTGATCTTATAAGGTCCCTTTCAGAAAATAATTTTAACTCTCATAACTTTCTAAAAGAAGCATCTATAGCGATGAAATTCGACAAAAACATATTTTATAGGAACTTTAATATCTTTGTTCAATTTTGTAAGGATCGGCCCATAATTGACCCTATCCCTCACATAAGGTTTCCTTCAGAAAATGACTTTAACGCACATTACAGACTAAAAAATACGAGTATAGCGATGAAATTCTGCAGAATAAGTTTAGTGCGAGCCAAACTTTCTCTACCAAATTCTATGATGTTCGGTCAGTAATTGACCCAACTCCCATATTTGGTGGCCTTCAGAAAATGACTTTAACGCTCATTACTAGCGAGCGATGAACAAGATTTGTATAAACTAAAATTGTTCTAGAAAAATTTGACGACGATCGGTCCATAATTGAAAATAACAAAAGCATCGATTCTAAAATATAAAAGTTTATAAGGAAGCATTCCTTTTCGGTAATGATTTGATGGTGGATATATAAGATTGCTTTGATGTGGAACTAGATCCAAGCACTTGCAGCTGATCGTGTAAATTGGAGAGGATTTGTTGGTGCCCTATGTTCTTCTACTACATGAACTTTCTATTAATTATTCTACTACTTTGTACATAATTATTATGAATAAAGGCATTAAAAAAGATATATATAAGATTCGGCACTGCCGAATATAACACTCTTACTTGTTTGTACAGAGATCAAGACTTTTAATCGCTGGAGGGAACTGAGGGCCCTTCAAAAAAATTTATTTTTTCAGTACGTGTTCAGTACATTAATACGCATCGATTGAGAGGTATTCTTACAAAAGATTTCTAAAAAGGCTGTTCCTCGGGACACCCCTCAGAAATGTGTACCTTTTACATGACTTCAAAATTTCATATGAAATATGAAGAAAATGGAAAAACCTCCTTTGGTCTAACTTCAAAATATTGATCTCAGGACGAAAAAATTGCTTGTAGATGGTGCAAATTATTACAAAAACAAACCTTCGTCACTGTTATTAAATAAACATGTTATACTTTAAACAGCAACATATGTTTCTATACGTTAATAATAAACACAAATTAAATGCACACAAATGTTGCCAATAATAAAATAACTGGCCGAATTTGTTTTAAGAGTTTTATGACTACGACTCTCTCAACATCATGGTATCAAATTCGATGCTCTCTTGAAACAATCACTCTTTTAAAAAGTACTACGAATTTTAAAGAGTAGCAGAGCCAGAGAGTTTGTATTAAATCCGAAAAAAATAAAGTTATATGGAAAATGTTAAATGAAATACAACAAATAAAAATCTCGCTTTGAACCATGAACTAAAAATGTAAAATGTTTGTATCACACGCACACACATCACAGTGTTTCGAGGGTGTGCAAACAACAGCAGCTGTAGAAACACAAAACAAAACAGAAGACAATAGAAAACATTGAAAGAGAGCGCGCTAACAAGACGGACGGACATGTTGACTCTCCGAATGATAAAAATGTTTAGGTACCTTTAGTTAAGCGAAAGATCTCTGTTGCAACGGACAGACGTTACGGATGGCAACGGTATTTGCGTACGATTTTCTTGGATTATTTCAGTTTTCTGTTTCTGTAGTTCTTTCTACATGAAATTTATAATTGTTTGCCTTTTATGCTCTCAACAAAAACAAACAAAATAAAGTGTAATAATTAGAAAAAGTCATTATAACCCGAAAAAAAGTAAACAAATTTATTAAATGTTTTGTGTTTCAAATCGAAAAAAAGATAATTAATAATTTAGAGAAATAATAAAAACATAACTACTAAAGAAATGGATACAACAAATATCAAGAGGATTATAAAACCGTTAATTTTACAATAAAATAAAAACAACAAATGTGTGTGCAGTGTACAACAATAATTTACTAAAAGGTAATACCTACAACGTCAACTAAATTTAAAGCATTCAATTTTAACAGTGATTTTTATTGTGTGTTAATAATGAGAAAAAGTTTAAAATTAAGAAAAATTTAAAAGTTTTGTAAGAAAATTAATGTCTTAAAAGAAAATGTTGGCTTCAACGCCAATATTATGACAAAAATATATTCAAAGTGCAATTATCACACCAATACAAACTGAATTGTTTTCTTTGCAACAAACAATTCCTGCCCCTTTGGATAATTTACAATTTACTGGAAAACTGAAATAGAGTTTTCTTTATAGAAAAAACTACAAAGAAAAATTTAAAAGGTGTTAGAGCAGGTAAAATGTACAAAAACCAACACTGAAATGGACGGACAGACATTAGTAGTGATTGTGTGTGTTAATTGTACCCAGCATCTGGGAAGAGTTTGGATAACATGTTTATATACCATACATACATACCCAACATTCATGCTTGATGTTATAAAACATAAAAACGTTTTTATACCCTCCACCACCATCAGTGGTGATAGAGGGTATATATAAGTTTGTCGTTCCGTGTGTAACACCAAGAAATATTCATCTAGGACCCAACAAAGTATATATATTCTGGGTCCTTATGAAATTCTGAGTCGATTTAGCTATGTCCGTCTGTCCGTCTGTCTGTCTGTCTGTCTGTCTGTGTAAAACACGCTCACGTTAAAACTAAGCAAAGGAAATCAACCAAATTCACCCAAAATATTTATTGTTATCCTAAGCAGTTTGGTATTGAAAATCAGCAAAATCGGTTCACAACGTAAAAAGCTATGAGTAAAAATTTCAGACTACCTCGAAAAAAATTACGTTTTTTTCATCATTTTTTTGAAGTTTTCTCAGAAACTACCAAAGATATTTTGATGAATTTTGTCACACATTATTTTTTCATGGCAGTGATCAGTTATGTTGAAAATCTTTAGAATCTATCCAATATTTCCCATAGCCCCCATACAAAGGTATATATTCCCGGAAATTAGTTTATCGCTAATAACTCCCTCAAATATATCGGTATCAACACAAAATTTTGCACATGCAAATATAATATGAACAGAAATCATACTGCCAACGCAGATCTCAGTCGGTCCACAATTGGCCATAGCTCCCATACAAGGTCCACTTCCGAAAATCACCTAAACGCACATATTTCATTGATGAATAAAGCTATTGTAATAAAATTCGAGTTAAATATGTTTTGTGTACATACAAATCATTCTACGAAATTTTTTACGGATCGGTCCATTATTGGTCATAGCTCCCATATAAGGCCCACTTCCGAAAATCATTTAAAAGCTCATATTTCATTGTCATATAAAGCTATCTTGATGAAATTCGACACAAATATGTTTAGTCTAAATATAAATCACTCTACGAAATTTTTTCCGGATAGGTCCGTAATTGGTCATAGCTCCCATATAAAGTCCACTTCCGAAAATCACTTAAACGCATATATTTCATTGAATTATAAAGATATCGGGATAAAATTTGACACAAATATTTTATGTATACATACAAATCATTTTACTAATTTTGTTACGGATCTGTCCATTATTGGTCATAGCTCCCATATAAGGCCCACTTCCGAAAATCATTTAAAAGCTCGTATTTCATTGTCATATAAAGCTATCTTGATGAAATTCGACACAAATATGTTTAGTCTAAATATAAATCACTCTACGAAATTTTTTCCGGATAGGTCCGTAATTGGTCATAGCTCCCATATAAAGTCCACTTCCGAAAATCACTTAAACGCATATATTTCATTGAATTATAAAGATATCGGGATAAAATTCGACACAAATATGTTTTGTATACATACAAATCATTTTATTAATTTTGTTACGGATCGGTCCATTATTGGTCATAGCTCGCATATAACCCCATTTCCGAAAATCACTTAAAAATACATATTTCATTGTCAAATAAAGCTATCGTGATAAAATTCGACATAAATATATTTCGTATAAATATGAATTATTCCACTAAATTTTTTCCGGATAGGCCCATAATTGGACATAGCTCCCATATAAGGTCCACTTCCGAAAATCGCTTAAACACATATATCTCATTGAATTCTAAAGCTATTGGGATAAAATTCGACAAAAATACGTTTTGAGTACATACAAATCATTTCACCAAATTTTTTACGGATCGGTCCATTATTGGTCATAGCTCCCATATAACCCCATTTCCGAAAATCACTTAAAAATACATATTTCATTGTCAAATAAAGTTATCTTGATAAAATTCGACACAAATATGTTTTGTCATTATATGAATCACTCTACGAAATTTTTTCCGGAGAGGCTCCCATAGAGGGTCCACTTACGAAAATCACTTAAACGCACATATTTCTTTGAATAATAAAGCTATTTGGATAAAGTACGACTTGAATATGTTTTGTGAGCATATAAATCATTCTACCAATTTTTTTTCCGGATTGTTCCATATATGGTAATAGCTCCTCCAAAAAAATCACTTAAACGCACATATTTCATTAACAAATAAAGATATCTTGATAAAATTCGACACAAATATGTTTTGTGTAAGGTCGTAGCCCCTATACATATAAAGTTCACTTCCGAAAATCACCTAAACGCACATATTTCATTAATTAATAAATCTATTGTAGTAAAATTCGACTTGAGTTTTTTTGGCATATAAATCATTATACGAAATTTTTTCCTTAACGGTTGATAATTGGTCACAACTCCCATATAAGGACCATTTCCGAAAATTACTCAAATGCACATTAACAATCAAAGTTATCGGGATAAAATTCGACATAAATGTGTATTTTGTATGTATAAATCATTCTACGGATTTTTTCTTCCGGATCGGTCCATAGGTTGTCTTAGCTCCCATATTAATATACATTTTTCTCGACCTAATTAAAATTAGTTTGACATATGCATAAATGTTAGTACCCTTAATAAGGAAACAAAAATTTTACCAACTTATCTAAAAATTAGATAGTTAAATGGGTTTCAATAAAAAGTAGCTTGCTGGTGGAGGGTATTTAAGATTCGGCATAGCCGAATATAGCACTCTAACTTGTTTTATATGGGTCTCTACAGTTATCCATCCATCTAATGAAGCAGTGAACTCCAGCCACTATCAAACCAGTCGTCGTCAGTCAGGCTTTATTAATAAAAATAAAACGACAACAACAACATCACCGTAAACTATAAAAAAGTCTCCTCAAAAGACAGCAACAACTACAAACAAACACACACAACAAGAAATCATACAAATATCAAAGAAAACCAAAGCCCGAAGTAAACGAAGTAAAGAAAAAATGCTCAAGTCGGCGTTTTATTTTTATTTTGCTTGTTTCTTTTTTTTAAATTTTACCTGTTAAACTGGTTCTTCAATATCACTATAAAATAAAATTCTTCTCTTGTCTCTTATGCCCCTCTCATACTCTACAATTACCTACCTTTCGTAGTTACTGTTGTTATTGTTGTTGCTATTGTTTGTCATCATCAGCAACCAAAGTTGTTGTCGTCGTCGTAGTAGTAGTCGTCATCATTGTGATGGTATTTGTTGTTGTTGTTGTTTTGGCCCATAGAATAATAAACAACAACAGCGACTATTACACTAACAAGAAATCTTGGTTTAAAGTTATAATCGTTTCTTAAGAAACGTACAAACGTGTAAAAGAAAATCACAAAGAAAAATAAAAAATAAATAAATATTAAAAAATATAAGAAAAAAATAATAATATACAGACTGCTGCAATCGAAAACGAGTTTTGTTATTTTTATTATTTTCTTCTTCTTGGTTTATTCGTAATTTATTTTTTTGTGTGTGTTTTTTTTCTGGCCAAGATTGACACTAGCAACAAAAGAGAGTGTGGTAGAGTGATAAAATGAGCAACAGATCAAGAGTTTAATAAAAAAACACAATATTTGATCTATACACAGAGAGAAATTAATGAAATCAGTTTTCTAAAGAGAAAACAAGATATGATATAAATCATTTCACAGATAGAACAACGAAAATTTTATAGATCGGAATGGATATGATTTGATCTAAATTGAAAAACGCTAAATTTAAATCAAGAGTTAAAAAATAATAGACCAGGAAAATTAGGTTTCAATTATGGGATTAAAAGTGCGAGATATTGGATGTCAAAGGTATATGAAAATCGGTTATATGTTATACATTTGTAGAGCATCGAATTTCCAATGTTTTGGCTGAAGATAATTTTTGCATATCAATACCTTTTTTCTACCTATAGAGCGTTTATTTTTCCTTGTAATGATATTTACAAATCATTATATTTACAAATTTCCTAGTAATATACCAATATAAATATACCAATATAGATTTCTCAGAAAACATCCTTCTAAACCATAATCCGACGTCTGTCTATCCAAAAATTACTAAAGGGTCACTAGTCGTAATTATGAGTATAATTGGTAGATTTAATCTACATATTCAGAGAAATATAATATTATGTTCGGTAATTGTTTTCAAATTTTATTCATATTTACGACCAATAACCATACCCAGCAAAAAAGAACTTCCAAAGAAGCGAAAAAGAACACAGGCTTGTCATAGGAGGGATAATTCCAAATTCACTACTTCTGAAGTCATTCTCAAGAAGTAATTTTAATGCTCTTCTTTTGGAAGTTATTCGGAAGTGTAATTGTAGTATTATAGAATACAACTAATTTGACTTAAATAATACTAACATTAATAAGGGTAATAGAAACATTAAATACAAAACCCCAAATACCTATAACATTTTTTATCTCATAAAAATGTAAGAACAAAAAAATATAACTTCAATATTGAAAATTATAATTATTTTAGCTTCTTCGGAAGTCTTTAAACATCACTTCCTCAAAAGGTAAAAAAATCGATTAGTGCTACTTTTTAAGTGGTAATAAATGTTATTCTTTTGGAAGTACTTCGTTTTATTTTTGCTGGGTATTGGACCTTTTCGATAGACGGAAATTGCACTATAGGTCAGGGAGTGATTCTGAGATAAAAGGTGTAATAAAAAGTTATTGTGTTGTAATTGTTCTTTAGCTATTTTTATAGCGAAAACTTATGACAATTTATAAAAGTTTGATTAATTTTAAATTTCATTACGAATAAAGATTTTAACATTTTGTTTAGCATGGTCTTAGCTGGTGGTGACTCCAACATCACGATTAATACAGCCTAGAGGTAGATAGCTGTACAAAGCTTTAGTTAATCGCAATACTAGTTTGGATTTCATATCTCCAGGTTATCCTACTTATTGGCCAATAAATCCTAAAAAAATTCCAAATTCTTATAGATTTTGCCATATATAAAAATATAAGTAGAAATTCCATATCCACTGAAATCTCCTATGATTTATCTTCTGACCACTCTCCTGTAATAGTAAATTATTACAGAAAATGTTATATCCATACTAAAACTAATAACAAATTCGGATATTAAAAGACATCTTCTAGAAAAAAGAAAATTTACTGCTTCAAAGAAAACTGAGAAGAGTGCTTCTATTAGAAGAGGATTGCATAAGTAAAAATTCTCCCTTTGAAAGGCAACAAAAAACATTAAGCCACCGGTAGAGTTACAAAATCCATTTAGAAAAACAGACGGAATTTGGATACGAAGTGCTAATGAAGAAGCCAATGTATTTGCTGAGACACGCATTTCAGACAAATGCTCCAATAAATAATTTGGACTTGGATGAAATCCCAACATCTGTAATGATGAATGCGCTTCAAATCTATAATAGTCCAAAAGATATCAGTATAACAATTAAAGAAAGCTTAAATGTGTGATTAATGATTAAAAACCTACCAAATGTGGCAATATTGTTGCTAGCAGCTTAAAACTGGGAGTTTAGCGTAAAAATTGAAAAATTTTCCAAATAATTATGATTCCAAATTTTCCCCTTTGGAAGGCAACAGACCTATTAGTCTACTTCCCTGCATCTCCAAGCTGTTTAAATGAACAGTTCATCAGTTTGGATTCCGTGAACAACATGGAAACATTGAATAGGTTAATCGGCTAACTGGAGAGATAAGAAAATCTTTTAAATTAAAGAGATATTGTTCTGCAAACTTTTGACTGTTGCTCAAGCTTTTGATCAAATATGGTATATCAACTATCGTTATTCTAAAAAGTAGGAGACTTCACGGGTAATTTATTGAGAACTTTAACTTCGCAAAATCGATTTCATAATTCTAAATCGTCCAACTAGATTTTATTCCACTTAAATTCCAATATTCCCACTTAATTGAATAATGAGTGCAGCATTTAACAATTTATACGATCTTATTAAGTGATCGTCTGATCCTGGTGTCATAAAGTATTGTGCACTTTATTATTATTGACTTTTTAATAATAATAGAATAAATGGAATTTAACTAAAAAAGAAGATTAATTAAGATAATCCCACGAATTAAAGAATTAATATAATCTTTAAAACCTTAAAATTTATCCCTTTCGTATAAGTGTTAAACACTGTCTAAATAAACGTTACTATTGTTTTATTTTTATAAAATTGCTTATTGCTTTTTTAAAAATTTCATATATTTTTAAAAATCTCGTTTAATTTTCAAGGAAAACATTGTCTCTCATTTAAATTCTGATATGTTTATCTCCGTTTTATTTAATTATTTGCTTAATTATGATAATGTAAGATCGTAAAGATAACAGAATTACATTATGACATTGCATGATCATTTATACAATATCATTTTGTTCACATTCCCACAATAATGGGAGGTTTATACATTTTGACAGACATGTTTGAATAAACATTATTTTAAATTAAAAGTTTTGACTACCTAGTTAATACATATAAAAATTCTCCAGTTTTAAAGTTTCCAATTTCTGTTTAGGGATTTATCAACAAAACTTAAGATCGTCCAAAATAAATGTTTCAAAGTTTTAGAACTTCACTATAATATTAAAGTGAAAGTTAATCAAAATGGAAAATTCTTGCAGTGGATCTGAATTGCCTCAGAAAACTCTTCTATACATTCTCGAAAAATTTTATTAAATTGCTAAAATTCAAACAATAATTTCCCATGAATATATGCAAAACCCCTTTTATTATATAATATTTGTAAATTTAAGCATTTTGATTTAGTATACTTTTCAATAATTAAATATTTAAATTAAACTTTTAATTATGCTAGTAAATGAATGTGTATAGAAATTATGTGGAGCATCACAGGAATAAACACATTGAAATAAACAAACTGAGAGTTTTAGTAGGAAAGTTTAGAATTAGTAACTACAATCTCTCAGCAAGAGAAAACTGCTTTTAATTAATTCATAATAAACATTTAAATACAAAAGATAATTAATAATAATGAAGAATGTTTTGTTGGAATATTTATAATACATAATCTGTTTTGAAACTCCTTAAAGGAATTTTACACAATTGGGAAACACTTCAGTAATTTTGAAAACAAATAAAAGCAATATTTAAGATTATCCTTATTATAAATATTGTTAAGTTTAATGGCAGAAATAATTTAAATTATAATTACTAAGTACCTATGTATTAAGTATGAAAAGAGCAAATGAAAAAAACTCCTGTTGACCTAAAAAATCTATTTCCTTTCTCTTTTCACATTTTATCAGTGTATTTTGGATACGATTCGAAAAGCTAAGAAATACACTGATAAAAATATTGTAGCTAAATTACCAAATGTTATATGCGAATGTTGAAGGTAACTTGGTGAGGAGAAACTTTTTTTTGCTTCTTGGAAACATTTTCAACATTTTGTTCTGCTTGTTTTTATGTGGTTTTATTGGAATTGTATTTGTTAAGTGGTTGTAGTTGTTGTTGGTATTGTTGTATCTGTTATTTGTAGTTTAAACTGTTGAAGCCTTTCAAGCGCAAGCAGACAATCGAACGTATAACCAAACAACACTCAACGTATCTCTAGTCAACACATTAAACCCTAAAACAACAAGACCAACAATTCTATATTGCTGATGGTTTTTTCTTCTTTCCATCTTACGGAATGGGCTTAAATTGTAATTGTGTGTGTGTGTGTGTGTACGGAGTTTGTTTAGTTGTTGTTGCTGGTATAAGTAAACAAGCCCTAAATTGCTTATTGCTGTAGTTGTTGTTTTTGTATTTGTTTACTTGCCAAGTTGCTGGATATTATAAGAATTTACCTGTTTTATTTTTTGTCTTCTTTTCGAGTTTTCTTACACTTTTTTTACCTTTAAACATAAATACTACAACAACAACAAAACCAGCAATAATAAAATGTTCTCGGTTTTCCAGTATATGTATGTTGTTGTATGTTTATTTTTAATTTGTGTATAGTTAATGTAATCAGCGATTTAAAGGAATTTAATCCTTACAATTTTTTTAACAACAACATCAATTATTCCAAACATATTTTTCAACTTGAATTAATAACGCCAAATAATTACTTAATTACACAGGCCAACAAAATTTGAAAAAAATCGAAAATCTGAAGGATTGGGCAGTGCTGAATCCAAATCTTTAATCTTTATTTTAAAGTCGAGAGAATGGACTTTTGGATGCTAGATTTTATAAATAAAGGAGTCTTTGTGCTGTTATAGCGCCTCAAATATGGTCGAAAATGGGATTTTTCCACAATTTATGACACGATATCTGGAAAACCTGATGTGATGTATAAATTTTGAGTGCTGTTCAATCCTTTGGAGAAGTATACTTTGGTTTCTGAGTTAAAAATTTATAAAATTATACAATAAACTTACTATATAAGTTTAAATCTTCATTAACATCAGCAATATCATGTTTCTAAAAGGGTTATATTTCTGAAATCCCATCTGACTTAACGAACATTCATTAGTTTTAAAATATATTAAACAATTTTGATCAATTTGCATACAATCACTTTAAGCACTTTATAACAGAATTTATTTTGAGATTAGCTAATATTCAAACCTAAACTGATCAAGTACTAAAGGTACTTTCATATCTATCAAATATTTTGACGCAAATAACGTGACCCCTATCTTTGAGGCGCCTTTATTACTAGTTTTGCCATTATTTGCAATTAAAAGAATCACTTGAGATCAATAAAACATCTACCAAAAAGTAGTGGTTACATCCTTTTCATCAAATATTTGATAGATGTGAACGTACCTTAAGAAGTACAAAAATAAAATTTTGATAAATTTCAGTACAATATTCTAACTATATACAGATTAGTATCAACATTTAAAGGAAGATTAATTTAGAGTAACCCGGCAACAATTAATAGCCGATAAAAACAAAGCGAACGGATCTGGAAAACTGAAAATTTATGGATATTTTTAAAGCTATGTATACACGGTTGTTAGATCTTACAACGTTGGCAGTAAAATGTGCAGAAAATGTCTACCAACAGTGTCAACTAACAGATTTAGTCGTACAATATTGTCAGTAATGCTTTTTCTGACAACGTTGCAAAAGAAAAATTGTAAGTTCACACGATTTTTAGACTTTTTCTGTACATTTTACTGACAACGTTGTAAGATCTGACAACCGTGTATCACAGCTTTAAGGAACCTTTAATATTTTATCTAAAAGTATTTTTGACTTCAGACTTGGGTAGAAATATAAAATAAAACACAAGCGAATATTTACTGAATCGTTAAACTATTTCGATTTTAAATACTTTCTTAATATCTCTAAAATATTTTAAAACCTAAAAATCACTGTTAATTTTATAGCCATATTAATGAATACTAATTTTATTCTCATTCATTAACTAGATAATTAATTCCTTTACATTACCGCTTAAGTATAATGTAAATGATTACTAAAATACTTTTTTATTTCTTTTCCTTTTCAGATCGAAAGAAAAAGGTTTCATATTGAAACAAACACATTATTACAAAAGGAGTCGAGTTTTTGAATAATAAAATAATAGAAAAAGAAAACATAGTATAAAATAACAAAATATAATAAAAAATAAGAATAAAATATAAATAAGAAATAATATAATAACGACAAGAAATGAAATGAAGAAGTGCATTGAAAAAATATAAGAAAGAAAAGAAAAAACAAGTCAACAAGTTTGAGACCAGTTTAAATAAAGTGAAACGTGCATAAAAAAGGGGTTTAAACCCGAGTGTGTGAGTTTGTGTATAAGAAAACAATTTTTTTTGTTCCATAAAAATACAAGAAGCCATTTTGTTATTTTCCCAAGAAGAAAAAAATCTATAAAAGAATTTATATGAAAAAAGAGGTTGTATTTTGTTTAAGGAAACTCAAATAAAAAACATTATGACCTAAAAAATAGGAAAAGTATTTTTTAAAATAATTGAAAAAAGCTTTCAAAAGAAAAACATAATGGCTGGCAAAATCTCACTAAAAACTTAGCAGTGAGTGAAAGGTTTCTATAAACTAAACCATAAACTTAATACCATCAACTAAAATTAATGAATTAATAAAAGTTCTATTACAAATATAGTGCAATAAATTTTGTAAAAATAACTAATTGAAATAGCAACAACAACGACAACAACAGCACCTAGTGTTTAACAACAACCACCTAAATGTTTTAACAAGTTTCAAACTATTTAAAAGCTTTAATTTTATTTCAAACGGGAATTTTATTCATAAATTTTTTTTACTATACTGTGTCTAACATTAAACTGAACTGAATTTCTAAATTTCTAAACTAATCTAAGACTAGAGCATGAATAAACTGCAACATCGACTAAAAGTATCTTTTACCTGTCGTCTCGCTGTCATTTGTGTTTAAATTGCAACAAACAAAACCAAACGTTTGCAAACAATTTCAGCAACATTAACCTCGCATACAGACAGAGGAGTGTGTTTGGAACCAACTGCAAACATATTCAAAATATTCTCTGCTTTGCGGCATAAACTTTCGACTACAATAGAATCATTTGTCGTCAGCATCATCATTATCAGCCGCATCAACCAGCAGCTTCATTTCAGCATTGTTTGACATCAAACAATTTTACTCAACTTTTGCAACAACAAATCGCAGTGATTTGTACTATAGCAACTGCAGCAACAACTAATATTACTACAACAAAATTAGCAACTTTTTAAAGCCCCGAACAACAACATAATGGCAGCAACTTGGAAATACTTTTTGATCGGTGAGTATTGGGAATTTACTGCAAACAAAATAACAATAATAAGAGAAAAAAAAATATCAAAAATTGCTATGACAAACTTCCAGAACAACAACAAAAGGAAAACTCAAAACTAACAACATTATGTATTTGTTAGATTGTTAGTAACAATCTTAAAGTACATGTGTATCTTCGAACTGACAAACCAACCAACAAGCCAGCCAGGCAACCAACATCTTTTTTACTTTATGAAAGTTTTATTTCTATTTATTATTGGTTGTTGTTGTTTTTTTTTTAAGTTGTTGGCATTATTTTTATGTTAGAACGAACCTCTTAGACGAACGTGAGTTGAAATTTTAAAAAGGAGTTGTGTTCAACTATTCTATTCTTTTGTGTTTTTTTCTTCTCTTTTCTTTGTTATTTTTGCCAATCGATGTCAGGAGAAAGTTTCCATTTCTTATTTGATTTTCTATATGTATGTATGTATGTATTTTCCATGTTATTTTCTTTAAACATTTATATTGAAAAATATACATAGACTTTTCCATTATTGGGGGTCAATAATAAAAAGTTGAGATTTTTTTCTTTTGATTTGATTTTAAAAAGAAATCACTTTGTTGCAAAACTTTTGTTAAAAATTCAAAGTTTTGGCAAGAAATTTACGCCTAAAAATCTTTGTTGAAAATCAATCTTAAAAGTTGAAAGTTCTTTCTTTTTAAGTTTTTCTTTGCCAAATTGTAAACGTGTAATAGGTGTTAATTAAAAGTTTATCTTAAAAGAAATCAAAAATAATTTAGAAAATATTTTAATAATTCAATAAATTCAGGGACTTTAAAAGCTAACTTAATTTCCACTTTTATATTAAAATTTTACAGATTTGTCACGCTTTAAAAACATAGACTTTGAATTAAAGTTGTTTGTTGATCATACTTTTTCGGGACAACATATTTTGATTTACTAAAGCTATGTATACACGATTGTCAGATCTTACAACGTTGGAAGTAGAAGATGTCTAACAATCTCGTGAACTTACAATTTTTCTTTTGCAACGTTGTCAGAAAAACCATTACTGACAATGTTGTAAGGCAAAAATTGTAAGTTGACACATAGTCAGCCAACATTGTAAAATCTAACAACCGTATATACAAAGCTTAAAGCTATGTATACACGGTTGCTAGATCTTACAACGTTGGCAGTAAAATGTGCAGAAAATGTCTAACAAGATGTATATACGTTTGTCAGATCTTACAACGTTGGAAGTAAAATGTCCAGAAAATGTCTAACAATCGTGTGAACTTACAATTTTCCTTTTGCAACATTGTCAGAAAAGGCACGATTGTTTGACATTTTCTGCACATTTTACTGACAACGTTGTAAGATCTGACAACCGTGTATCACAGCTTTAAGTCTTGTAATTCTGCTATTGATATCCCAAATAGCTTATTTTCCGAAATCCATTTAATTATATTTATATTTCTTAAAATTTTATTTAGTTCCTCTAGAATTATTTTAGTTTAATAAAAAAAAACTCCTACAAAGACTAATTAAAAGTAAATTAATTTATAAAATAATTTCATTTATTAGTTGATGCAACATTTTGCAAATTATTTTGTGTGCAAAAGTTTATATTTTCAATTAATATTGAACCAGCAGTTTTAAAGAGACACACTGACTCTCCCATAGCTGCTGAATTATTTTTGATATTAAAAATACAGAATTTTTCAGTTTCTTGTCAAATACCTGTTTAATCTTGAAAATTCCGAGAAAAGTCAAAAGCCACTTTTGTGTTTCCTAGTAGTCAAGCTGGAGGTCCATCATTACTATTGTTGCTCTAACAAAAATTAGATTTAAACTTTATAAGTTGTAAGCTAAAGGTAACAGCTTAGAACACTTACGTAGAGACAATCATCTGGAACTTCAGGGTGTTGTCAAAATATGTATGTATGTATTTTAATTTTATATTCATCTCTTGTATGATTTAATTAAAAATGCCACATATTTTACATGCAATAAAATTTTACATACAAATCTTTCTAATTTAAAGAGAATTTGTTAAATAACAATATAAAAAAACAAACAAAATCAGTGTTTATTACAACATTTAAGCCACTTTGTCACAATTTCATTTTATGTCTTCGTTGCAATTTATATAAATAATAAATTATAAGTAACAATCTATTAGTATGACATTTACCAGGAATCCATTAAATCCTTAACGTGATCCTTCTTCGACAAAAAATAATAAACAAAATAAGTAATGGTATAGAGTAAAAGGAGGAGATTTTCTCCAGTAAAAGTGAAACAAGTTCAAGGAAAATGCTCATAATAAACGTATGTATGTATGAGTTATGTATGAATACAAGAAACATACCACGACATAATTCTTTAAATCATTATAGAATGAGAAAAAAAAAGAAACAAGAAAAATGCAAATTACATGATAAAAACAGTCGTCACATGTACAATACACAAGGACAACATTTGAATCTAAACATTTGGTTTGAAATTCACACACGTCAAATAAACTGACTTTGTAAACATTACAATATTCTTATATAAAATGTATATGTAAGTATGTATGTATGTACGTATTCCCATTCATTTATACACTTACACATAAATAATTTTGATTTTTGCATAATTCATGTTTCAAATTTGCCAAGTACATTCATACATCGTTCTCACATCATACGTTTGCAACCAAGCAAGGAACCAACCAAACCACCACCATTATACATCGTTAAATGAACAGCAGCATTAAACCCAACAAACACATATATTTGATCTTAATTTAAGAATGATTTATAATCAAAAGCTTTCTTAAAAGGAAAGCATTTACACTAGAGACACTTTTCTTAATTTCAGATCAAGCCTTTGGTGATAAAGCCTAAAAATTTTCAAATGTTTGCTGGGCAACAAACAGCGTAATAAAGTAAAATGAGTGGCAGGACTAAAGATCTGTAGTAAAATTATAATTTTATTACTTATGTACATTGTAAAAACGTTTTAACGTATGTGTGTGTGTGTCTGTATGTACTGTAAGGAACATTATTGTGTTTAAAATATAAATTCGCAATAATTTATTTTTATTGAAATTTTTTCAACAACTTTTAAAACGTTTTATAAGCACTTAAATCAGTGGCAGGAGATTGTAAAATTATGCCACTTCCTTTTAAATTTAAATTAATACATAATGTTAACTTATTGTACAAATGTGTTAACAGTAAATTTTACGCAAGGCCTTGGTCTAAAACGTAAATAAGTCACCACCTGCAAGCATTTCGTCGGTACAATTTAACCAAATTATTTAACACCACATACGGAATTGTACCTTTGTAAAATTTACAAAGAAATTGGACATAACACCTTTTATATCTAAAGCTTAACATATTATCGACTAAAGCACAAATGATTGAAATTTTCCATTTTATAAAACATTTCTCTGAAATTTTAACATTATAATAATATTTATATAGTCTTCATATATTTTTTGATCCTGCAGAGTCCTGCCTATGATGAAATGCTTTGTCGATATATGCATTTATGTTTCTAAATCCATTTGTTTCATAGAAATTAAAGATGATTTAATAATTAAGCTTTTCAGAGGTAAAATTTTTGAAGATATTCATTCTTCTTTCACATGCGTCCTAATACACATTTTGTTCAGATGAGCATTTTTATAACTCGAACATTAACCGATTTTAGACTTAAATTAAAAAATGATGTCTGGAAGCTTGTGTAATGGAACACAATAACAATGCATTAATAAAAGTAATTCCACTGTAGTGTTTTTTTAATACAAAATAACTCCTTTGAAGTTTTATTTTTTCATTTTATATGGCACGCACTACGTACATATATTTATCCTCACGCATGTTTGTGTAAATATGTCCTTACAAATCTTTAAAAGGATTCACATACCTCAAACCATAAATGTTGAAATTCTTTCATATGTTGTATTGAACAATTTTACATTTTCTTTTTATTTTATTTTTTGCATAAGTATATGGGAGTTACAATAGAAGTCCCAGCAGTTCGGGAAGACGCCATTTTACCATTACATTAAGTACTTCATTACAAATACAATTACTTGTAACGTGTAATTGGGCCATTATTAATTACAATTACTTGCAAATTATATATTACCAATTACATGTAATTGTAATGGAAAACAGCTCTACTATCTTTACATTTTTCAAAAGAAGTAATAAAAATTAAAGAAAATATTGTTATGATTACTGGATTACAAGTAATTGTAATTGTTAAAACATAATTTACAGTTACTTATACAGTAATGTGATTGAAAATGTATTTCAAGCCTATAATCTTGGTTATAGAATGGCAACTAATCCTAACAAATTACAAACGCAAAGTACTTCGTTTATAAATGTTCGTTGATTCCCCAATAGATTATTTTTGGGGGATTAAAGTAATCATTTTCTTAAGATGATTTCAAAAACTGGTTAAAGCGTCTTTTCGCTAGATAATCTCTGAAAAAGGAATACACTGACTTTTTGAAAAACTGTTGGATTGTAGTGTGTCCCAAATGTTTACCGCCCGTCTAAAGCAATAACTTGGCAAAACAAAAATTGTAACGCATAAATTTTATATTAATTTTACATTTTTTTTTTCATTTTCATTTCCATTTTTAACTCCTTTAAGAAAACAAGGCATGTTGAATAGGTCATAGTGTTTGTTGCTAAAATATTAAAGTAATAAAAATAATAGAATCTCCTACAATCAATTCATAAACAAAATTTCTATAAAACTTTTAATTTTCAAAACTATATTATAGTTTCCTAATAAAGCATATTTTGACATAAAAAAGCATATTTCTCTAATTGTTTGTTAGCCACTAACGATTCGTTATAGCTAAATATATATATTGAATAGTTTTTATTGTTGTTTTTGTAGTTCTACATCAACATTGTAACACACTCATAAAATGTTTATAATAAAACGTAAAAAAATGCCATAATATCAAAAGAAAAAAAAACACAACATCACGCATAATACCCAGTCTGCACAGTAGCACACCCAGAATTTGCATAAAAAACATTCACAGACACACATTCGTCATATAAATATGTATAAATAAAAAATAAAAATATAAGTATACAACCATAACAACAACTTTGTAATAAATTTATGAAAAATTCTTAATAAATAAAGTCTGATAGCAGTATTCTATCAAAAAAAGGAAACAGAAAAACAGTTCCTTTCATTTTTTATTTATTTATTTTTTCCTTAAGTTTTTAATAGAAAAATTTAAACCTCTAAAAAGGTAGATTTGCATAAACAACAAAAATAAAAGATATTTAAAGGATTTAATTCAATTTGTTTAGATAAAATTTCTTTAAAGAAGTTCAATTTAAATATAACCGCCAAAAATCTCAATAAAACTAAAATTAGCAATAAAAAAAATCAGTTTTAAATTTAAGCTTTTGTTTTCTTTATTGGCGCATTTTTTGAAGGATTAACAATAGCATCCTTTATAATCTCTGAATTTCTATAAATTGGTATTGAACTTAGTTGCTTTTCCTTCATCTACACAACTAGTTAGTTAGTCAGTTAGTTAGTTAGTTAGTTAGTTAGTTAGTTAGTAGTTAGTTAGTAGTTAGTTAGTTAGTTAGTTAGTTAGTTAGTAGTAGTTAGTAGTTAGTTAGTAGTTAGTTAGTTAGTTAGTTAGTTAGTTAGTTAGTTAGTTAGTTAGTTAGTTAGTTAGTTAGTTAGTAGTAGTTAGTAGTTAGTTAGTTAGTTAGTTAGTTAGTTAGTTAGTAGTTAGTAGTTAGTTAGTTAGTGTTAGTTAGTTAGTGTTAGTTAGTTAGTTAGTTAGTAGTAGTTAGTTAGTTAGTTAGTAGTTAGTTAGTTAGTTAGTTAGTTAGTTAGTTAGTTAGTTAGTTAGTAGTTAGTTAGTTAGTTAGTTAGTAGTTAGTAGTTAGTTAGTTAGTTAGTTAGTTAGTTAGTTAGTTAGTTAGTTAGTTAGTTAAGTTAGTTAGTTAGTTAGTTAGTTAGTTAGTTAGTAGTTAGTTAGTTAGTAGTTAGTAGTTAGTTAGTTAGTTAGTAGTTAGTTAGTTAGTTAGTAGTTAGTTAGTTAGTTAGTTAGTTAGTTAGTTAGTTAGTTAGTAGTTAGTTAGTTAGTTAGTTAGTTAGTTAGTTAGTTAGTTAGTTAGTTAGTTAGTTAGTTAGTTAGTTAGTTAGTTAGTTAGTTAGTTAGTTAGTTAGTTAGTTAGTTAGTTAGTTAGTTAGTTAGTTAGTAGTAGTTAGTTAGTTAGTTAGTTAGTTAGTTAGTTAGTTAGTTAGTTAGTTAGTTAGTTAGTTAGTTAGTTAGTTAGTTAGTTAGTTAGTTAGTTAGTTAGTTAGTTAGTTAGTTAGTAGTTAGTTAGTTAGTTAGTTAGTTAGTTAGTTAGTTAGTTAGTTAGTTAGTTAGTTAGTTAGTTAGTTAGTTAGTTAGTTAGTTAGTTAGTAGTTAGTTAGTTAGTTAGTTAGTTAGTTAGTTAGTTAGTTAGTTAGTTAGTTAGTTAGTTAGTTAGTTAGTTAGTTAGTTAGTTAGTTAGTTAGTTAGTTAGTTAGTTAGTTAGTTAGTTAGTTAGTTAGTTAGTTAGTTAGTTAGTTAGTTAGTTAGTTAGTTAGTTAGTTAGTTAGTTAGTTAGTTAGTTAGTTAGTTAGTTAGTTAGTAGTTAGTTAGTTAGTTAGTAGTTAGTTAGTTAGTAGTTAGTTAGTTAGTTAGTTAGTTAGTTAGTTAGTTAGTTAGTTAGTTAGTTAGTTAGTTAGTTAGTTAGTAGTTAGTTAGTTAGTTAGTTAGTTAGTTAGTTAGTTAGTTAGTTAGTTAGTTAGTTAGTTAGTTAGTTAGTTAGTTAGTTAGTTAGTTAGTTAGTTAGTTAGTTAGTTAGTTAGTTAGTTAGTTAGTTAGTTAGTTAGTTAGTTAGTTAGTTAGTTAGTTAGTTAGTTAGTTAGTTAGTTAGTTAGTTAGTTAGTTAGTTAGTTAGTTAGTTAGTTAGTTAGTTAGTTAGTTAGTTAGTTAGTTAGTTAGTTAGTTAGTTAGTTAGTTAGTTAGTTAGTTAGTTAGTTAGTTAGTTAGTTAGTTAGTTAGTTAGTTAGTTAGTTAGTTAGTTAGTAGTTAGTTAGTTAGTTAGTTAGTTAGTTAGTAGTTAGTTAGTTAGTTAGTTAGTTAGTTAGTTAGTTAGTTAGTTAGTTAGTTAGTTAGTTAGTTAGTTAGTTAGTTAGTTAGTTAGTTAGTTAGTTAGTTAGTAGTTAGTTAGTTAGTTAGTTAGTTAGTTAGTTAGTTAGTTAGTTAGTTAGTTAGTTAGTTAGTTAGTTAGTTAGTTAGTTAGTTAGTTAGTTAGTTAGTAGTTAGTTAGTTAGTTAGTTAGTTAGTTAGTTAGTTAGTTAGTTAGTTAGTAGTTAGTTAGTTAGTTAGTTAGTTAGTTAGTAGTTAGTTAGTTAGTTAGTTAGTTAGTTAGTTAGTTAGTTAGTTAGTTAGTTAGTTAGTAGTTAGTTAGTTAGTTAGTTAGTTAGTTAGTTAGTTAGTTAGTTAGTTAGTTAGTTAGTTAGTTAGTTAGTTAGTTAGTTAGTTAGTTAGTTAGTTAGTTAGTTAGTTAGTTAGTTAGTTAGTTAGTTAGTTAGTTAGTTAGTTAGGTTAGTTAGTTAGTTAGTTAGTAGTAGTTAGTTAGTTAATTTAAAGGAGGATGTATATATATCAAATCTGAAGAATATACCTAGGCCTATATCGGGCCTGTTGTGCGCTCGAACCCACCACCTCCAGTCTGTCAGACTAGAACACTAGCCACTAACCTACCGGAGGCCAACAACTATATTATGATAATTGTTGCAAACATATTATGTTAAATTTCTTGTAATCATATTCAATCATAACCAAACAATGTTTTTTCTCAGTGTAAACTTTTTTAAACACGTTTCTGCTGTTTGGCTCATTGATCAAAATTTTATTTGAATAAATAAATAAATGCATTGAATTTGTATTTATTTAAGGTATATTTTGTTGTTGCTGTTGTTATTGTGCTCCTTATTTGTTTAAATTTGTATTACCAATACCAAAGTGTGTAACAATTCATCATCATCAGTTTCAGTTTTAGACTTAAGCATCCATCTTCTCGTTTTCTACTATTTTATTAAGTTTCTTTTTTTGGCATTAAATTTAAGGATTTCGTGTTTTTTACTTTTTCTTCTTTAAGCTCTTTTCAAAAACAATTTGTTGTTTAAAATAGAAAAATCTTATTTAATATTTAACGATTTTAGGCTAGAATAAAAGTTCTATGTTGTTTAAATTTTATTCTATGGCTTTTATTTTCAAAAGTAAATATTTTTTTATAAAATTAAGCTTGTTTTGGAAATCCCAAATATTTTGTTTAAATTTTAGTTGAAACTTGTTTTTAGGTTTTATAAAGAAAAGTAATTTCAATACAATTGTAATTGAAATTGCAAAATTAAATTCAGAAATTTTAAAGGAAGTAAAACGAACGATTTAAGGCTAATACTATTTTTTAAAGAAATATAATTATAAGATTTTATAGCCTAACATAATTTTAAAAGTTTAAATTTGTTTTGGTGTTAAAATTTATGATTACAGACTCAATTAACTATTTAATTAAACTTTGCTATAATAACAAAATTATGTTCTCAATATAAAATTATAAATATTTGTCTTTATGTTGGTTCGAATTAACTTATGATTAAAATCTAGGCCTAACACTTCAGACATACATACATATATTCGAGAATTTTGCTATTAAAAATCAACAAAATATTTCAATAAATTTTTCACTTAACTCATGTTTTTTCGGCTTTACGTCATTAATAATTATTAATTCTTTAGAAATTTATTTTAAATGCTTTGTTTTGCAAATACATATTTATATTTTACTTGGAAGCTAATTTTATTATTCACGTTTTTTTTTGTATTATTTCTTGCAAACTCATAATAACCTAAATTAGCATATTGTTGTTTGTTTTATTACAAAAAAATTTCAAAAACTTTTGAAATTTTTTAAACAAATTTCTGCATTTAAAAACAAACATAAAAAACCTTCTCCTGTTAATGTTTAACTAATCAATAGACTGTTAAATATTATTCTTATTTTTATCTATTTGTTGGAATTTTTCTTCTAAGAGGCAATTTTATGAGATTTTATTTTATGTCGTCACATAAAATCCAACTCAAAGCAAAAATATAAAAAAGGCAAAAAATACCTTTTTATCTACTCATGTCACTTAGGTTTTTAAGATTTTACTGGATTTTATTTCGTCATCAACATCATCATCATTATTATTTTTTCTTTTTTTATTTAAATCATCTTATATAATCTCTCTTTGTTGTTTTTGTTTTATAATATCGTTGCTGCTGCTGCTTTTGATGTGTGTGTGTGTATCAGAGTGTATCCAACAAATACTTAATGCGTTTTTAATTATGGCTTAAATTTGTTTTTATACACTTTTTTGTTAAATACAAATAGAAAAACTCATACATATTTGTCAGTATTATACAAATACATACAAAGTTGAATTTTATACACTTGACGCATTTGCTGCATGCAACATTTATGTATGTATTTATATTGTACCCAGTAGTTTTACAGGGAGTTAATGTATCCTTTGACATTTTCAATGTTAAATAAGTAAGAATGTATAGTCAGGCATGGCCGACCATATGATACCCTTCACCAGCGAGTATGTTAAAAATATGGATTTCTTTTCTGATAATAAAACATTTTACCTTAATTTCGAAATATTTTAACAATATGTTGCAAAAACTAAGTGATTTTCTGAAAAGGGTGTTTAAAGGGCTTCGTCCTTGGGTGAAAAGAAGAGTATGTGCAAAATTTCATCAAATTATATTGAAAATTGCGACCTGTAGCGTGCACACAAGGTTTACATAGACACATAGACGGACAGACAGACGGACGGGCATAGCTAAATCGACTCAGAAAGTGATTCTGACCCGATTTGTGTTCTGTAAGGTGGCTGTAGGACCAATATTTTTGGGTTTTACAAACAGCAGCACAAACGCATGATACCCTCCCCACTATAGTGGTGTAGAGTATACAAATAATTAAAAGTTTTATTTTTAGAGCATATTTTTTTAATTTTAAGAGCATATTTTTAACAGAGTATTTACTGCATAAAACGCTTAAAGCTCTTTTTTAGAGCATATTTTTGGTTACCCTGGTGATAATTCTCTATTCAAGTTCTCTATTAGTAGTTCGCAACCAAAACTCCATATTGCAGGGTATAGATATATACATTTGCATAAATATACATATATGTAGCATACTTTTCCTGATCTGCCTTTGAGGTGTACATTTGTTGTTATTGCTGCTACATGCATGTGTGATTTGTATTTAAGGCTTTTTTATTTTTAATACCCTTTTTTGTCTAACATTAAATTTGTATTCAATTCCAAACGAGTTCAATAAGTACTTAATGACTGGGGCTTGAAACAAATAATGGCAAACTGTAATTATAAATTAAACATCATTATCATGTTGTATGGTGGTAAATCATTTTTGTATTATTCAGTATGTCTGCCGGTCTTTCTGTGTATATATTTTATATTTTGTGGTTTTGCAAAATGTTGCAAATTAAAAGTTAATTTTGTATTCAAATAAATAGTATCCACAGAGCAGAGATGCCACAATATTTAAATTCCTTAATTAAGGTGCGAAAATAAATGTATAATCAAACTATCATTTAATGAGAAGAATATTCAAGGCCTTCTGATTTCCCTAGCAGCTGAAAATGTGGCAAATAGTGCCAAAACCGATGTTTGACTCTGAAATATCTGTGTCGGAAAGGTAATTTAAATCTATAATGAATGTTACCGGACCACTTGCATATGTAGAGAAATTGTGCAAAATAGACCGGAAGTATAACTTTGTTCACACTACCTTGGAACACTCTAAGTCAAAAAATTCCACAGAATTTTTAAATGATATTTTATATATAGAAAAGGGTTCCATTATATTATTTGCATTATATTTATTATAACAATTTTAGATTTAAAATCCTAATTGGCAAAACAAAGTTCATTTGGTTGTATGAATTTAATTAAAACTAAAAAAAACAAGTAAGAAATTATAGTCGGGCGAGGCCGACCATGTAATACCCTACACCTGTTACAAAATTAAAATGTGATTTAGTTTTCATAGTAAAGCATTTAAGTTGAATTGTACCTTACCTCAGATATACTTAAGCCAATTATTGTTGAATAAAATTGTGGACATTTAAGTCAAATTTTGAAGGGGGCTTTGTATAGGTGCTATGGTAAAATGAGAACCTATAATTATAAAATTCATTATGGTTATCAAGGCTAGTATAGAATTTAGTTTTGCAGCTTTTTGTCGAGATGCGAGTATATTAGACATAATGATGAACTTAAGAGCCCCATTCGGCGCGTTCAGTTGTATGGGCTCTAGGTGAAATAATGTACCGATCTTACCCATTTTCAATAGATTTCGTCCCTGTGACAATAGAAGATCATGTACCAAATTTCATTATCTTCAAAATTGCGACCTGTAGTTTGATTACAAGGTTTACATGGACGCACAGATGGACGGACAAAGCTAAATTGACTGAAATCGAAATGGTTCTAAGCCGATGGGTATACTTTAAGGTGGATATATAACCAATATTATTGTGCGTTACAAATATCACCACTAAAGTGGTGTAGGGTAATTAGTTTAAATCATATATGAATATGTATGTGACTATTACTAATAATACCAGGGAAAAGCTTTGATTTAAATATTTATAAAATTCTATTATGTTTTTGAACTACAACTAAAAAGGGGAAAATACTAAAGACATCTCAACCTTTAGGGAATTTTCTAGTAACAATCACATGAAATTTACCTTAAAAATGTTTCAAGATTTAAATTTTCTTTTAGTTTAAAGCTATAACTATAAATTCTTTAGAACTATTATTTAAATTTATTTTATTATAAATAATTTGCTTTGGGCTATCGTTTTAATGCATATGGCATTTAGTGTTGCTAAATTGTTTTATTATTTCCCTATTTTAACTAAAAATATGAACTTAATAAAAATATAAAAAAAAATATATATAAAAACTAAATTTAAATAATGCTTTTATACGGTTCAGTGAAACAATAATGTTCAAATTACCAAAAAATTTTAATGAAATAGCTGTTGAACAAAAAAATGCCCTGTTGAATTCTATAATATTTAAGTGCCATTTACTTAATATTAAGGGTATTAAGGATGCTTGAAACCAATAATTCTATAAGTGTTTGCTGATTTTTTTCAATATTTTAAAAAATTTCATTTGAGTGTTATAAGATGTCAGAACGTGGTCGTGGAACAGGAAAATATAATTGAAAAAGATTCGTATTTATATAATAACTTAGTTTTAAAATTTAAACTGATTCTAATTTCTTTTGAGACATGTTCACACGGGAACATTATTCAAAACTTGCTGTCATATTCGTAACTCAAGTGATTTGCAAAGCATTGCAAATATTACAAAGTAATTCGTAATAGTAATTCAGAATGTAAAAGAAATATTTGACGGCAATATAGAAATAGTAGATTTTAAACAAGTTTTGAACAAAATCTCTTATTTCTATAACTATTCGTTTTAATATTTTTGCTTAAGAACTATGAATACCCCTAATGCAAATAAGAAAGTATTCATACATACATATTTAAAACTAACTAAAACATAATAAAATATGTTTCTATCGCAGTTACTTTAACAACAATAAATTTAATAAAACTAAATAAAAACAAAAAAACTACATGTATTTAATAAAAACTCAATAACAAAGTAAAAAAAAAGTAATAAATTGTTTATTGGATTTTTAGAGTTGGTTTTCAAAATACAACAATAAAAACAAAAAACAAGTAAGAAATTATAGTCGGGCGAGGCCGACCATATAATACCCTACACCTTTGACAAAAATATAATGTGATTTAGTTGCCATAATAATGCATTTATGTTGAATTGTACCTTGCCTTAGATATACATACTTAAGCCGTTTATTGTTGAATAAAATTGTGGACATTTAAGTGAAATTTTGATGGGGGCTTTTCATAGCGGCTAGGGTCATATGAGAACCTATTATTATGGAATTCGTGGGGGTCATCAAGTCTTGTATACAACTTGGTTATTGCAGCTTTTTGTCGAGATATGAGTATATGAACTTAATTATGAACTTAAAAGCCCTATTCGGCGGGTTCAGTTGTATAAGGGCTAGGTGAAATAATGGACCGATGTAAACCATTTTCAACAGGATTCATCTACGGTACCATAAAAGATCATGTGCCAAATTTCATTGAATTATCTCCAAAATTGCGACCTGTAGTTTGATTACAAGTTTTAAAAGCCCTATTCGGGGGTTCAGTTGTATGGGGGCTAGGTGAAATAATGGACCGATGGTAACCATTTTCAATAGGCTTCGTCTACGGTACCATAAAAGATAATGTGCCAAATTTCATTGAATTATCTCCAAAATTGCGACCTGTAGTTTGATTACAAATTTTAAAAGCCCTATTCGGGGGGTGCAGTTGTACGGGGACTAGGTGAAATAATGGACCGATGCTAACCATTTTCAATAGGCTTCGTCTACGGTACCATAAAAGATCATGTGCCAAATTTCATTGAATTATCTGCAAAATTGCGACCTGTAGTTTGATTACAAGGTTTACATGGACGGACGGACAGACGGACGGACAGACGGACGGACATAGCTAAATCGACTCAGCAAATGATTCTGAGCCGATTGGTATACTTTAAGGTGGGTATAGGACCAATATTATTGTGCGTTACAAACATCAGCACAAACCCAATATACCCTCCCCACTAAAGTGGTGTAGGGTATAACTAGCAGCAACAAAAAACGATTTTAACCAGCAGATTTGTAGCAATAAAACCCATAAACTATGAGTCGAATTTCTACAGAGAAAGAGTTTTATTACAGATTGTTTTCTATATGTGTGTGTGTTTGTTTTTTTTAAAGGGAGAATTTGAGATATTTATGCCATGAATATAAAAATAATAACAACAAAATGCTAAATCGAAACTTTTTAAACATATTGTTGCTGCTATAGTATTAATATTGTTCTAACAACAACAACACAAAAAAATGACTAAAAACAGCAACAAATATAATTTATGATAAATTTAAAGAAAAAACAAAAATAAACTATCAAAATATTGTTAAAGTTTTCAAGTTATTGGTCTGCGCAAGGAGCAAGGGTAATGTTTGGTAAATAAAGGTGTTAAGCTTTTTTGGCGGTGGTGAAGGGGAGTTTTCTAAAGCCCACTGTAAAACATAAATTTTTCTTAACCTCGCAATGACTTTATTTAAAAAATATGTGTTTTCAATGTAGTTTTTGTTTGAAAATAATTTTTATTTTATTTTTCAAGTTTTAACAACAATTGTGTAAATAACACCAATACTAAAAAGTAAATATAACAAGAGAAAAAATAATAATAATTTGAAATATATACATCAAATAAACTGAATAAAAAAAGTTGTAACGTATTGAATGAATGGTGTGTATTGTTGCAAAGACTTATTTATCGGCAGGCACCCAGAGTTAATAATACATACAATTCAAAAAATACATCATGTTTATGGAGCATATTGCCAGTCGGGCCATATTATTCAATTAGGGTGGTGCCTCAACTAATTGTTACTACTACGTCTTAATTATGCAGCAATTTTTATAATTAAAAAAATTTAAGAGATCACTTAGTATTTAGTAATTTTTCTTGTTTAATTTTTTGTTTTTTCTTCAATTTTTGTTACCAACCTAATGCAATGTTTGTTTTATTATGTTTTTTTTTTTTTAATGCAAACGGGGCACGTGTTGCAATACTTGAATTTTTCAGTTGTGTATTGTTTGGATTTAAATAAAATGAAAAAAGCAACAAACTGTAAAATAAACTCCAATGAACGCCACAAATTAAAATGTATGTTGTGCCCCGTAAAATATTTCATACATTTTTTTAGAACTTGAAATCAAAATAATACAATTAATTTAAAAAAAAAAATAAAAAACAACTTTTACAAATAAATCTTTAGTGAAAAAATAACATAGTGTATGAAAATAAGATTTGTATTTGAAGATAATGAGCACCAATTAAGCACTCGTTTTTAACAAAGAAATTAGTTTACAAAAAACAAATTTTAAAATTAGTTTAACTAAATGTGTTGCTTGCAATTTGAAATTAACCAGAGCTTCATATTAAGTCCCGATTATTATCCAGTGAATATGATCAGAAAGTAAAAAGCTTTCTTTTAAACACGATATATTCTTAATTGTCATAGATATTAGAAAATTCGTTTAATCAGTATAAAGCCTTATGTCTGACTTTCTTCCAAGAGAAAGCTATAAAACCAGATTCAATTTTAATACTTGTTCAAATACATATTTTACATTTTTAAGGTATTGAATATCTACTTTCAATATACTTTCATAATTCTCGCATTACTTAATCATTGGTTCCCTCTGCATTACTTTTCGCTGACATTATGCCAAGCGACTTAATGCAGTGAAAACGATATGTTATCAATGTGATTGCTCTATGTTCTCAAACATAACGTTGTGTTGTCGAAATGACAACGATGTGCTGTCGAACTCATTGCCGAAATGACACAAAGCATAATCGAAATGACAACAATCCATTTTTGCAATGACAACGATGCGTTGTCAAATTTTCAATAGTGGTTGTAGTGGTTGTTAAAACGTGGTAAGCTCACTTAATGCAGTGAAAATGATGTGTTATCAATGTGATTGCGCTATGTTGTCAAACAGAACGTTGTGTTGTCGAAATGTCAACGATGTGTTGTCGAACTATTTGCCGAAATGACACAAAGCGTAATCGAAATGACAACAATGCGTTTTTGCGATGACAACGGTGCGTTGTTGCAATGACAACAATGCGTTATTGCAATGACAACAATGCGTTGTTGCAATGACAACGATCAAACTGACAACAGATTGTAATTTCGATACTTTTCTACCGGTTTTTCCTCTTTGTAAATTTTTTTTAGTAATTCCACTTCTTTGAAGTTGTTTTTTTGCTGGGTAGTGAACTAAAGTCCACAAGTTTCTAAATAAATATCTAAATGACTTACAAATATAAATGTCTAAGTATTTAAATTTGTTTCCATTTAATTTTTTCTACTTAATATTTTCAGTTTATACTGTTTTCTGGTAATGGAGAAGAATAAAAAAAAAATACAACTGCATTCAGCAACAAAAATAATTTGGGTCAAATGAAATCAAGTAGAAAAGTGTTTAGGTGCATTGAATGACTATTTTAAAGTAGAACTTTGTAATAAAAATACAAAAAATAAAACAAAATATAAACAACTAGAAAACAAATAAAAATTAACTTTGTTTTAAGTTAAACGTTTTCTTTTCTGTTTGTAAATTGTAGCCCTTACTTCATATTGTTGCACACAGTTGGCATTCAGAAATTTATAGAATTTTTCTACTTCTTCGTTGATTTTTGTATGCAAATCAAATTGAAGTGTATTTTCGTAATAAATTGATTGTTTTTGTATTTCTTGAGGAAAAAACAACAACAATAAAAATTGTATAGAAATATAAAATAGTAATAAAAAGTAAAAAAGAAAAAAAAAAAGAATAATGAAAAAGCGTACAGCGAACGCACAGAACGATTTTTTTATTATAATGTTCTTCTTTCATTTGTATGAAACGAGTATAAAAATGAAATTTAAATAGAATTCCAGACACGCATTTTTGCTTTTAACAATTGTTGTACTCGTATGAACAACGTAGAAAACGTGCAAATATTTCTTAGTAACTAACAAAAAAAATCATTTGTAAAGACTCTATTAAAATTACACTCACCCAGCCAACGGACTCACCAGGCAAACCGACTTAACTCAATCTTTTACTGATTCACTTACTTACTTACTCGGTTACTAACTTGCTTGATTTCGTACTTGATTTCTTATTCTGCCAAATAATAAGTTGTATTTGTTTGTCATGAAAAATAAAGTAAAATAAAATTTATAGATAAATTTCCAACTAAAGTGCTGTTCTACTATATCTACACTTTAGTATTTACAGCCAAACCCAAGTTAACTAACTTACAACTAAATTACGCATTTGAATAAATTGATTTAAAGTTTTAACTGATTTTTAAAGCGTAAGAGATACAAAGAAACTTAATGGAAATCTTTTTAATCAAAAATTAAATAAATTTGAAAACTATCCCAGCAAAAACTTTTATTCAAAAGTAATGAGTTAAAAAGCTAAAAAACCGCTTTTCATTACTTATTCATTAGCATTTTAAGTTATTATTTGAACATTGAAGGCAAGTATCACACTTATCACACTCGCTTACAAATCACTACTTAAATAAGTACATACAAATAAGGAGTTATTAAATTTGTTTTTTTTTTAAACAAACAAAATATGCTCACACAGAATACGAACCTGGGCTTCTTGCTTATTAGTTCGCTGTCTAAGTCACAATACCACTGCTTAGTTATTTTTTTGTGCGTCCAATAATGCTTTTAATAGAAGAGCTTTTTTCTTTCTATGTGTGTAAAAAACAGTTGATATCGCGCAATTCTATAAAATGTGCAAATAAAACGACAAAACTCAAAATAAAGTACTTACTTATCTGATAATATGTAAGTCATTATAAGAGTACTTAAAAGTAATGCAGAAGATAAGTAGAAGCCATTGCAAAGTGGTTATGTAAGTACAATCCATTACCGAGTTTTTGTTGGGTATATATTCAATTGATTTTTAGAATTAATAAGAATTAGGCCAACATAAATAAGAGTAAAAAACAAGTAAAAATTTATAGTCGGGAATGGTCGACCATATGATACCCTACACCAGTGATTGCTAAAAGGCTGATTTTTGGAATGATACAAGAACATTTAAAATATTTATATGCTCAAATGCATTATTCGGGGTACGGTTCTATACGAAATAATAGAATAATTTTAAGCATTTACAATAGGCTTCGTTCTTGGATCAAAAACAGAGTATAGGCCAAATGTTATCAAATTATCTTGAAAACCAATATTTTTTGGTCTTGCAAACATCAGCACAAACGCATAGTACCCTCCTCACTATAGTGGTGTAGGGTATAATTATGCATATACTAATTTGTACTAAAGACCTCTGTTTAAGTTTGAGAAGCTTTTGAGAGGTGTGGGGCTAATACTTATTTCAATATTCTAGACATTTTCTTTATAAATATATACCAAGTTTCATTTTAATTTATAAAACTAAATTTCTTCAACTAATACTCAATAAAAATGCAATATTTATTTACTTAAATATTTAACTAAATTGCTTACAAATCAAATAAAATATTTCTTTAAATCCTCAAAGAACATGTAATATGAAAATAAAATTAAATTTTTATTATTGAGTACTCATGAAAATTTCACAATGAAAGTATCATCTTTAAATAACAACATAACATGAAATCGTAGGACCAGAAAAACTATAACTGTAAAACGTAATAAAATTTTGTAATTAAATTGATTTATTATGCCATTTTTTTTGGAAACTCAAGTGACCCTTGATATAAAGAAACAAATTCATAATTTACTTATGTGTTATTTTGGTTCCTAAAAATGTTTAACTGTACAAAATATAAGATGAAAATAATCAAGTAAATAGACATAAAGAAAATTATAAACATAGTATGTATACTAAATGTAAGTATATTCTGTGTAGGCCTGGTATTTGTAGTTATATAGAAAATAAATGTATATGTATATTCTCTTTTAGTAAAACCAAATAAACATTAGGAATCCATGTGATGAAGTACTAGTACAGATGTTTGCATACATCCTTTATATGTTATACAGTTGTAAACAAAAGTAAACTAACAGGAAGAAAATGAAATTATGCTTGTACAAAAGCTTACATTATTTAGCTAATCTTTATATATAAAAGAGTAGCGTTACTGACTGACTGATTCATCATCGCACAGCCCAAACGGGGTAAAACAGGTTTTCTTAATTATCTTACCTAATATTAATCATACAAGAAAAATTTTAAATGCACATATATCTACTCTTAAAATAAGCAGATGAGTGTCTGGTACTTTTTTGAAATTCGTACTTTAAAGGGGTGAAAATGTGTAACAAAGGTGATTTTGGTACCTTTTTTGGACCTTTATAACTTTTTAACTAATAAACAAAATAACATTTTTGTAATTATTTTGAATATATCTCCCAAAATTAGGAGACACCTGTTTCGTACTTTTTTAAAATTCAGCCCTTTTTGGGTGTAAAAGGGAGAAAACTGTATTTTTAGTACTTTTTTTTAACACATTAAGAAAAATTTTTCTTTTGAAGTATTTTTTTATTGAAGTATTCCTATTAAATTACGGACTAGTTAGTTAGTTAGTTTGAAAGGAGGATGTATATACATCAAATCCGAAGAAATACACCTGGGCCTCTGTCGGGCCTGTTGTGCGCTCCTTAACCAGTGCCTCAGGTGGGAATCGAACCCACCACCTCCGGTCTATCAGACTTGAACACTAACCACTAACCTACCGGAGGCCTCAAAAATTACGGACTAACTCTATAATATTTATTGAAGCAAAATGTTTGCTATTTCACTGGGGAAAATAGTACCAAAAAGGGGAAAAACGGGAAATTTTATTTTATTCAAGCTCATTGAGCAAATTTTGATAAAATTTGAAAAAGTAGTTTATTTACTCACATAAAATAAGCTATTGGTATATTATTTTGGAATTCGAGTACTAAGGCCTATATAGGATCAAATTCGAGTAAATTGTTTGGTACCTTTTTGAAAGCAGAATTTTTCTTGAACAAATGAATGCAGATTTGAGTCGTTTGAGTTTTATCTGTGATATATAGATTTAAATACGGAACATTTTGTAAACGTAATGCTAAAAAAGTATATTTCTAAGCGAAAAGGGGAAACATTGTACTATTTTTATTAGAACTTTAAACTAAGGTAGTATTTATTCCACTTTTGGTATTTTTTCTTTCTTCAAATGATACTCTGTATGTTTTATAATATGATTTCAAAACACATGATCATTAAACATACACGGTCCTCATTGAATAAGATTCCTTAAGAGAGAACTTTTTAGTACTTTTTATCTTATAAATGATACTTTTTGAATTTTCTAAAATATTCAACCGGGAGCATAAATTTTAACATACATGGTCTTGAATGAATAATATTCTGTAAGTGGGTACTCTTTGGTACTTTTCCATTCTTCAAATGGTACCTTTTGGTTTCTCTATAATTGTTAACCGGAACACATCCTTATTAAATGAGAATTTATTGAAAGGGACTTTTGGTACTTTTTCGTTTTTCCGATGGTACTTTTTGATATTTTTACGATATTGAACATAGAAATATAAAATACAGGGACCTTAGTGAATGAGAATCTACTGAAAGGGACTTTTGGTACTTTTTCATTCACCAAATTATATTTTTTGAATTGTCTGTAATATTGAACACAGAAACACAACATTTTTGATTAAATAAGAGGTATTTTATAGTACTTTTTTTCAAATAGTAATTTCGAAATTTTTCTTATAATGTGGAAGCTAAACGAATGAAACTAAAAATACAAGCTTCTTCCTGAATGCGAATTTATTCATGTGATATTGAACGCAAAAAACTGAAACATTAAACAATTTTTAAATCAATTTGAATTTTCTATAAAAGTAAACAAAGTTTTGTATGTATTTAATTTTGGTTAGGGTAGCGAAGCACCTAGGGTATGCTAGTTCAACTATAAGATTAGAACGAGAGAGCTAAATAAAGCGTTCAGCAAACTGGGAATACCTTGAGTGATCCCTAAACATTTCAGCATGCTGCACAGTGGTATAGGAAAAAAAAAAGAGGGAAATAATTCGGTAACTTCTAAACGGTTAATCCGATTTTAATGAAATTTGGTATGCACAAAGAGGAGGTGTTGTCGAGTTTAGGTTTTGAATTTGGACCTTATAGGCCAACCAGGGGCCCGGCGGGGGGTCCTCAAATTAGGACACCTCGGCTATGTTAAATTTTTAAAACGATCCTATTTCTTCATTTGAGTTCCGATTTAAAAAAAAATTTCGTATATAGAATCTCCTCATCGAGCACTATAAAAAATGTCGTCGTAGCAGTAAATTATCTCTTATAGTTTAGGAGATATTCGCATTTGAATATTAAAATTTTAAAATTTTTACCGTCCTTACTTTAGTTTTTTTGATAATAGCAGGTCCAAATATTTCCGATTTTCGCCATTTTTTTTTATTTGCTTAACAACAAGTTTATATACCAAGCAGTGAAAGAATTATGTAAAAATCATGACTGAGTCCAAAGTTATAGGCATTTAAATTTAAAAAATTAAAAAAAGGCGATTTTTTGTCATTTTTTTGGGAAAAAAGTATCTTTTTCTTTTTAAGTTATCTAAAAAGTTTCTAAGAAGATGTATATAGAATTTATACTTTTTAGAAAATTTACCTAGCACTATTATTTTCATCCATATATGTAACAAATTTAAGAGTTAACCTTATGGATGAAAATAATAGTGCTAGGCAAATTTTCTAAAAGATATTGAGTTTTCCCTAATTAATTTGTCACTTAAAAAACATTAGGTAGGCATGTTATATATCAATGGAAAGGTAATTTTGTCTATTTTTCAAAACTGTATATAATTTTTGAAAATTAAAAAATTCGCGGAATACTTTTTTTAAAAAAAATTAAAAAATGTTTTTTATTCAGTTTTTGCGAAGATACAAATTTTTCAAATTGCAATAAAAATTTTATTTATGAATATTTTTTGATGAAATTTTACAGTTAGGTAGATTTTTTTACTCAAAATCCAAAATTAAATAAAAATTTCGAATTTTCTTATTAGAAATCCCGGAATTCCCAAAAAAGTTTTAAAAAATCCCAAAAATGGGATTTTTTGGTTTTTTGCCTATTATATCCATACCAGGGGCGGGGTTATCGAAACCCGTTACAAAATGATTAAGAACTTATTGGGTCATATAAAACAGGTCACTATAATTTGATATCGACTATGCGATTTGAGAATTTTTGCTCAAAATTTAATTTTCCATAAAAAATAGGGTTTTTTTGGATGGACCTGGTCCCCTCGGTATCAAAAATTTTTAGGTTTTGTTTCATTTATCGTATTTTATGTAAAGTCAGCTTTCCAAAAAGTATAAATTCTATATACATCTTCTTAGAAACTTTTTAGATAACTTAAAAAGAAAAAGATACTTTTTTCCCAAAAAAATGACAAAAAATCGCCTTTTTTTAATTTTTTAAATTTAAATGCCTATAACTTTGGACTCAGTCATGATTTTTACATAATTCTTTCACTGCTTGGTATATAAACTTGTTGTTAAGCAAATAAAAAAAAATGGCGAAAATCGGAAATATTTGGACCTGCTATTATCAAAAAAACTAAAGTAAGGACGGTAAAAATTTTAAAATTTTAATATTCAAATGCGAATATCTCCTAAACTATAAGAGATAATTTACTGCTACGACGACATTTTTTATAGTGCTCGTAACAAATTTAAGAGTTAACCTTATGGATGAAAATAATAGTGCTAGGCAAATTTTCTAAAAGATGTTGAGTTTTCCCTAATTAATTTGTCACTTAAAAAACATTAGGTAGGCATGTTATATATCAATGGAAAGGTAATTTTGTCTATTTTTCAAAACTGTATATAATTTTTGAAAATTAAAAAATTCGCGGAATACTTTTTTTAAAAAAAATTAAAAAATGTTTTTTATTCAGTTTTTGCGAAGATACAAATTTTTCAAATTGCAATAAAAATTTTATTTATGAATATTTTTTGATGAAATTTTACAGTTAGGTAGATTTTTTTACTCAAAATCCAAAATTAAATAAAAATTTCGAATTTTCTTATTAAAAATCCCGGAATTCCCAAAAAAGTTTTAAAAAATCCCAAAAATGGGATTTTTTGGTTTTTTGCCTATTATATCCATACCAGGGGCGGGGTTATCGAAACCCGTTACAAAATGATTAAGAACTTATTGGGTCATATAAAACAGGTCACTATAATTTGATATCGACTATGCGATTTGAGAATTTTTGCTCAAAATTTAATTTTCCATAAAAAATAGGGTTTTTTTGGATGGACCTGGTCCCCTCGGTATCAAAAATTTTTAGGTTTTGTTTCATTTATCGTATTTTATGTAAAGTCAGCTTTCCAAAAAGTATAAATTCTATATACATCTTCTTAGAAACTTTTTAGATAACTTAAAAAGAAAAAGATACTTTTTTCCCAAAAAAATAACAAAAAATCGCCTTTTTTAATTTTTTAAATTTAAATGCCTATAACTTTGGACTCAGTCATGATTTTTACATAATTCTTTCACTGCTTGGTATATAAACTTGTTGTTAAGCAAATAAAAAAAAATGGCGAAAATCGGAAATATTTGGACCTGCTATTATCAAAAAAACTAAAGTAAGGACGGTAAAAATTTTAAAATTTTAATATTCAAATGCGAATATCTCCTAAACTATAAGAGATAATTTACTGCTACGACGACATTTTTTATAGTGCTCGATGAGGAGATTCTATATACGAAATTTTTTTTAAATCGGAACTCAAATGAAGAAATAGGATCGTTTTAAAAATTTAACATAGCCGAGGTGTCCTAATTTGAGGACCCCCCGCCGGGCCCCTGGTTGGCCTATAAGGTCCAAATTCAAAACCTAAACTCGACAACACCTCCTCTTTGTGCATACCAAATTTCATTAAAATCGGATTAACCGTTTAGAAGTTACCGAATTATTTCCCTCTTTTTTTTTTCCTATACCACTGTGTGCTGTTGCAATCAAGCAATGGTTCCTACTGTTTGAACGTTTATGACTTGGGGAGAATATCTCGAAAGGTGCTAGATAATCTCGAATTGGTAGCCACTGGTATTGCCCAATTTTATTACCCACTGTACTTCAATATGGCAAAACTTATTTTAAATAAAAAGTCCAGACTAAATAAAATAACACACACAAAAACTAAATGATCATCACAATTTTATATTTCCATTCGTTAGAAACTGCCTTTTCCGCAAACATCTATCTATTATCCCAAGAATACTAAAACAATAACCAAATAGAAAGCAAAAAAAAAAAAAAAAAACAGAAGCAAAATCAAATGAAAACTCAATCAGTATATTGACCGCAAAACAACTTTAATACAAATAAAATATTTTATGTCTTAATAGACAAAAAAAAAAAAAAAACAACAACAGACCAAAAATCAAAATCAGTAGCTAGTATATAGTAACAACATCATGTACTTCTTGTACTGCCAATAAGTATCTGAAAGATACACATGTGTACGCCGTGTATGTACTATATGTGTGTGTCTGTAAGTTTGATTGTTTGAAAATCTTAACATGATACGCATACAAAATTAGTTAAAAAGCTTTAACGGAGAAAAAAAGATATCAAACCTTAAATAAAATCTATACATTAATTTTTTTATAAAAAACAACAACAAAATCTTTTTTGTTGTTGTAATATTTTTTTTAGCTGTTAGTAAATTTTTTAATGTGTTTTTTGTTGTTATTGTTGATTTTTTATATATTTTGAATTTCTGTTGGCGTTTAACATGTGCCACATATGGTCTCTTCTTTATAGTATAAAGATATTATTTGTTTGTTAGCTGCTCGGTTTCCTTGTATGATTTATTAAATATTTTTTTCTTTTTCGTTTTCCCTACAACTTGGGGTTAAATAAATAAAAATGAAATATAGAAAAATGGTATGGCATATTAAAATAATATAAACAGTTGATATTAAGAAAGAAGCCTTTGGAATGGAAGAAACACACATATTCTTAAGGTCAACGGGATCATGTCTATAAATTGTAATTAACTTGTATGGTTGAGTTTTTCATATAAAGACTTGAGCATTATTCAGTATCTGCCTTTCATTTCTGCATTTGTGGATGACTACAGCAGGAAATTATTTAAAATTCTTTGTGTTTTTATAGTTTTGCACTTTGTAGCGGAAGGACGGACATGTAATAGAATTAGTCATTAATTTGTTTAAATAAAAAAAATAGTTTAAAATTCTACCAGATAGTGGGAGTTTTAGTAAAAGATTATATTACTCTAATTAAAATAGCCTATATTTGTAAATTAAGGTTAGTTTAGGTTAAGTGATATTTGCTTAATGAGTCTCACGGATGTTTGTTATAAAATAGAGAATTTTTTTTAAATCAAACATTTTATCTAGTTTCAAAGTGTTTGGTTATGATTAGATAATAATAGTAGACTCAAAAGTTCAATCATCTATATGAGCCCTATCCAAGATATTGGCCTATAGCACTCTCATTGCAAAGGTTTCAGCCATAAAGTAATCGGTTAATTAATAGTGGCGCTACCTAGCGGACAAATTTGCGCAGGTTTTACCGCCATTCTCCCTGAAATATATATTTAAAGCTTTGTTTCATTAGCTGTAATAGTTCTTGAGTTATACTTAAATTGATTTGAGTAAACGAGAAGTTCATAATATATCACGCCTACTTTTACGCCCACTTTCTGTGGAAGATATATCATACAAAATATTCAATACAAATGTGAAATAAGCATTTTGTTGGATTGAGAAAACTTGAGAATTACCCAGCAAAAATTGGATAATGGCTTGTACTTACATAACCACTTACTTTTAAATGACTACTACTTACCGTCAGCATTACTTTTAAGTACTCTTATAATGGCTTACATATAATCAGATACGTAAGTACTTTATTTAAAGTTTTGCCGTTTTATTTGCACATGTTATTGAATCACGCGTTAGCAACTGTTTTTTACACACATACACACAGAAATAAAGCTTTTCCGTGGCAAAAGCTTTATTTGACGCACAATAAAATAACTAAGCAGTGGTTTTTGTGAAAAAGACAGCGAACTAACGAATACGAAGCCCAGGTTCGTATTCTGTATGATCAATATTTTGTTTAAACAAAACAGCTTTTTAACTCCTTATTTGTAAGTGCTTATTTAAATAGTGATTTGTAAGCGAGCTTGGTAAGTACTTGCCTCCAATGTTATCACCGTGATAAAATAATGAGTTAAAATTAATTTATAAGTATTGTATTGCTTTAACTCATTACTTTTCAATGTAAGTTTTTGCTGGGTACTTTGAATGTTAAATGCTCTATTTTACAAACTCTTGGATTTATTCTAGTTTTATGAATATATATTTTTTTAATAAAATACTTTGGAAACTAGGTGAACATTTTAAGCAATGGGAGGCAGGGAATGAGCTATACACTCATGAAATAGCCATATTTTGGAAATTGGTAGAACATTTTAGGTTTCAATGTAGTAATCTCTACGTTGTATTTCTTTTCTAAGAGAATGAAATATACTTGTAAGTATCACATATCTATTCTAACCCACTGTATTTTATTTTTCTGTATTGATTTATGTTAAAAAATTACAATAGTAATAATGCTTAATAAACAGAAATTAATATTTCTTCATTTACATTTTTGAAAGAATCATGTCCATTATTATTGCTTATTTAAAAAAAAAAAAAACATTTTAATTCCCCAAAACAATCAACCATAAATGTTAAGGGCATCATTTGTAAATTATTATGTATTTTTATTCCCTCATAACACTATTAATTAAAAGCAATAAATTTGAAAAAATTAAAAAACGACTAAAATAATAAAAATGTATTATTTGTTCACTCACACATACACGGGAGAGAGAAAAAACGTAAAAAATTGAATTAAAATCAAGCAGAACAATGGATGAATGCAGCTAAATGAAAAATATCATACTATATTTTTTTTTTTGGAATTCCTGGCACTTGTGCTGCTGCAATACAAAAAAAGCTACCAATTTAAAATGTTTGATATTAAAATGAGAAGAAGAAAAAAAAGTGGAATAATAATAAATAATAAAATAAATGTAAATTATTTCAAGTATATTAATCCAATGTGTACAACAAATTGCATATAATTTTTAATTAATACCAAAAAACACATAAAAAAACAAAATTAAAAAAGCTCAAGTGGTTGCAGTCGTCATCAGCAGTGCAGAGTACAAATAAATAATGCGATTGAACTGAATGCTATATATAACAACAATTCCTAAGAACACAATATCATTTTTTTTATTAATAAAATAATGAAGCACTTTTGTAATCATTCTCCTCCTCAACAATATTCTTGCAAAACAAGTGAATGAGGGTGACTGTTTTTGGTGTTTTTATTTTATTATTTTTTTTGAAATCTAAAGATATTAACAAACCAAAATTAATTTTTCCTTTTTTAATGCTTTATAATGATTCTACTTAAGTTTAAAAAATATTTTATGATGTTGATGATGCTAGAGATTTATGAAAGCTGCTGCGAAAATGTTTGAAATAAATTCATCATAAAACACATTATAAACATGTGTTTAGATTTGAATTTTATAATCTCAAATCAGGAAATTTTCAAGCTTTTTTTTTGTTAACTGTTTATAAAACAGTTTGCTTAAATGTTTATATCAAGACAGTTATTTTGGAAAAACATAAATTTAAATTGCAAGTTATCATTCTGATTTTGTAATGCATGTATAAATTAAATGATTTTGATTCTGTTCATATTAAAATTTTAAAACCTAAACTGACAATCATTTAAAAATACTGCATACAAAATGCAAATGTTTTATTTTGTTTCCAAAAAAGGATTTTTTTTGTAATTTTAAGAGATGCCATTGTATTTAATTTTGTTTTAGGAAATTTAATAATTCTTTAGCAAAAAATATAAAATACAATTTTAATGGGGAGTGTAATAAGTTTTGCCTTTGTGTAAAACTTTAAAAAAATCCAAAGTTTTTTTAAGGTTTTACATCGAAATCTGGACTAGATTGGTGAGATTTGTCAACATAATTACTGTATTTATAGAATTTTACTGAATAAGTATTTTGGTCTGTAGGTCATAGATTTAAGGCACTGCCTACGTAAATGAATTTAATATATCCCATAGAAATAAACATGAAACATTTATAGACACAGACAGACTTAATCCTACATATGGTCACATACACATGTATACATATGTATGTATATATTAGGGTATGACTACTGCAACTTTTGTTCAGCTCATATCAACAAAATTTAACCCAGAGACTAAACTATACTTTTCTAAAGGATTAAACTTCGCTGAATCCGAATCTGACATTAAAATTCTCTATTATATTAGGTTTTCGAGATATCGTGTCCAAAAATTTGAAATTAATAAATAAATATGACTTCGCTTTTTTGACAAAAAATGGATTTTGTAAATGAGGGGTTATATGGCGTTAATATGGTCCTATCCCTATAAATTTTGGTATAGGGATTTACGTCTACATCAGTTATTTATGGAGAATATCATCGTAGTATTAGTGTTTATAAGAGAATTTTGACCATCCAGTCATTTTCTGAAGCGGACTTTGTATGGGGGATAGAGTCAAATGAGGGCTGATCATTACGAAAATCAGCAGTAGACTTATATAAAACTAAGTTTTGCCGATTTTTGAAATAATACAAGAACATTCAAAATATATTTATGAGCTCAGGGGATATGGTTGTATACAGGCTATACGAAATAATGGACCGATTTTAACATTGGGTCAAAAGATCAGTATGTGCCAAATTTCATCAAATTATCTTGAAAATTGCGGTCTGTAGAGTGCGCACAAGATTTACATGGACACACAGACGGGCGAGCGAGGACAGACGGACATATCTAAATCGACTCAGAAGGTGATGATGATGCGATTGGTATACCTTAAGGTGGGTGTAGGACTAATATTTTTGGTTGTTATATACATCGGCACAAATGCATAAAACCCTCCCAACTATAGAGGTGTAGGATATAAATACTCAAAAATAACTGAGAATACTATCAGCAAGAAGAAAAGCAAAGCATACAAAAACCAAATAATGCTTCATTGCTTACTGACAGTTGGCTAAAGCAATGACAAAGAGTAATGATGATAAAATTACATTGAAGAAGCTCGTAGACTTCGATCTATGTTAATAAAAAGTAAATTAAACTCAACTCAAATCTGATAGTTTAATAAAATTATAGAAAAAGTATGAGTCTTTCGTAATTTTTAGAATACTTTAGAATGAAAATTATACAGTTGTTAACAACAATTTATAACCAAATGATGTTTACTCTTAGGAATTTCCACATAGCAGTAATTCGTAAAATTATCCTCCCTAATGTTTTTAAACAAAATATGAAAAATATCTATGAATGTATCTACTACCTACGCAGGATACAAAAATTGTTATATCCATTTGTTACGGTATTATTTACACTAGACTGCATTTTAAGTAAAAATTTTATTAAATTTTTGCAATATTCTTTTTTTTTTTTGTTTTTAATTTTTCTCTCAATTTAAATTTGTTTGTTTGACTGAATAAGTATACTCGAGTGTTCGTGTGTATGTTTTATAAGGAAGTATTACTGCCAAATAGAAAAATATATATGTACATATAGAAACTGATTGCTCGATTCATTTTACTTTAGAAAAGATATTATTTTGTGTATTTATAACATGATTTCAGTTTCATTTTAAATTCTTTTTTTTTTTAATGTATTTGTTTTTCCAGATTTTTTTCTATATCATTTTATTGTTCATTCTATTGTCCATAGTATTTGTGTGTTTAAAAAATAATTTTTGATTTTTGTGAATTTAAAATACCTAAGAGTCGTCCTGTCACAGTTTGCCTGCTGTGTATGTGTGTCTGAGCTTAATTTCATTTTATTTTTGGCAAGCATAAAAGATAAAATTTGTTAAAACAATTTGAATTGAATTTCCTTTAAAAAACATACACATACAAACATACACATTAAATGATATAATGGTCTTTGATAGTTTGAGTTTTAGTTAGTTTCTGGCAAAATATTGTGTGTATGAGAGTATTTAAATCGTATTATATTTCATTTTGTCCAGTTATCTAGTTATTTAGATTTGTTTTTATACATTTGAAGTCTCTATTGTTTAAAGGATTTGTTTTCTTTGTTTTTTTTCTGTTAAAATCTTTGAAATAGAAACAACATTGTTGCCAAAATAATTGTCATTTTTAATGTTACACCCGGAGAAAAAAATAGGTTTGAACATGATAACAATTAACAAGAAATTCAATGATACAGTGGACGTCCAATAGTACGTATACTCTTTATTACGAATGTCCAATAATACGAATGGCAAAATTGTTGCATTGTCAACTCTATAGTACGAATAAAGTCACAATTTTTCTGTTCGATAGTACGAATAACGCATTTTTTATGGGAATTTTGGTTTTATTCACGTATGAATGAAGTTTTTATTATGTTTTTATTTTATTATTTCGGTATCATTCACCTTAAGCTCAGTAATTTTAAAGATTTTTTGGATTTATTACAAGTGTTTTGTATTTTTAAAAATCCTATACACACAATTTACTGCATGTATATTTACAAATCAACAATTGTTTAGTGTTATTAATTTATTTTATTGGAATTTTGTTGACCCAAGAGAAGAAATTAAATTGGATGATAACGCCAATGAGGAAAGTATTTTATTATTTCCCGACAATAACTCTGCTGAGAACAATATTGAAGCCTCAAAAGCGCTGTTATTGAAAAAGCCGTAAGAATCATTTTACAATGTAATAAACATCGATGTTAAATGATGGATTTTTTAATAAGTAAAATGATATTTATATACATATGTATGTATGAACTGTTAATTTTGAAAGTAGTGTGACTCCACATTCCAAACAATGGGTTTAAGGATAACTATTCTAATTTTTAAGAGAAAATTATAAATTAGAGAATTGTGGTATATTCCATTCAAGTTTCTAATAAAAGTTTTATGTAATCTGAACATTTTAATACATTTTAGAACACATATGTAAATTGCAAATTGTCTTTGGCACACATCTTTTAAAAAACATTAAAATTTAAAACCTTCTACATATTTCTCATTTCAACCATTGGACTCACGATACTTTCAAAATTAACAATTCATATACGTAAATATGTCCCTTTTATGCCTGTTTATATACAAGAAATTTATTTAAAACAATACACATTTATTATATTTTGTTCCGTTATGTAATTTTCCATGAAAAATAAAACAAAAATAAATAAAATCCAATATTTTATGTGTATTATTTTAATTTAAACATACAAAATGTGTTGTTCAATAATACGAATTTTTCGGTATTACGAAAGGGCCTGACACTATATAATTCGTACTAGTGGACGTCCACTGTATAAGGTTATTTTTCAATATAAAAGTGTTTTAACGAAGTTATAAGCGATTTAAGTTTTATCAAGTTTTGTGACCAAAAACCCGATTTTTTGAGGAGAATATAAGTGCTCACAAAATAAGTGTATTTTTTAATTTAAATGTGTTATAACGAAGTTATAAGCAATTTTTGTTTTATCAGATTTTTCGAACAAATTAATCGATTACCTTTAAGAATTCCAACCGCAAGTTTAATAAAACTATAGGTATTTTACATAATACTTTTTATAAATTATTAACGCCCTCAACGTTTCCCGTTTTATTTACTTTATTTGAAGTATGGGCAACTCTACTGCCTATTTGCTGTTAACTGAAAACAACAAAAACACTTGTTGCGAAAATACAAACACGTGACACTAATTTCTTTATTTCTGTTTCCACTCTTGTTTCTTAAAAACAACAACAACATTAAATGCATATTAGGCCACCCATAACCCACATACACACAAACTTCTGCATGAAAAAAACAATAACAACAATAGGCAAACACTACAAATCAACAGTAATGGAAACGATAGCAAATGCACTTTAATTTGGGACATTTTTTTCTACATTAATTAATTTTAATAAAAATTTGATTTAACACGTAATTTTTAGAATTTCAAATAGATTTTGTATTAGTTTACTATATTAGGATTGATATTTTAAGGATGTGATAAGATTTACAACACTTTTACTTTAATTAAAATGCACTTAAAGACGGACGATAATTTTAACGTGTGATTTTAGTGGCGAACGCAGTAGAACTAAACTACTTTGTCAGTACGGCAGAGTTGCCAGTGAAAGGGGATTTTTGTTAGGTAAAAGGATATACATATGTATAAGTAGTTAATATTTGTAGGATTGTTGCGTTAAATGGGAGTTTATAAGAGAAAAGGAAATCGTTACTTTTAAGACTCTTTCTTAGTTTTATCCAAATCCAAATATCGACTTTTAGGAGAAAATATATGGATTACAAAATAAACGTATTTTTCAATTTAAACGTGTTTTAACGAAGTTATAGGCGATTGTAGTTTTGTAAGGGTTTGGACCAAAAAAAAAACGATTTTTGGAGGAAGATAAGAGTAATCACAATATAAGCTTATTTTTCAATTTAAACGCGTTTTAACGAAGTTATAAGCAATTTTAGTTTTATCAAGAATTCCCCCCGCAAGTTTTATAAACTATATTTTATATAGTTTATATTTCTATATATTACACAGGCCAACGATGAAAAAACTTTTTAAATAATTATCACTAATCCCACTGCTATTTGGTGTTCTGATTACGGATATGAAAATAGGAAAATTGTATCACCCACCAATTTTCCACATTTTCATCTTTTAGTCCTTCTGACTGTATACCTGAGTCCCAAAAATAAAATTCTATAATTTTACAGAAGTTGCAAATAGTGGCCGTCTGTCTCTGTCTCTAGACTTATACTTTTTATTGTAGAAATGCATTCAGGAAAAATTTAGCGGCATGAAGGGGAAAACGATTTTTACAAACAATTTTGGCACTAAATTTATATTTTTGGATTTTAATAGCAAATAATTGTAATATGTATGCAGTTATTGTTTCAATAAGATATAAAACACAAAAATTGGTCTAAAATTGTAAAAGTTATTACAAATTTCTCCTATCATTTAGTGTCAATGATCAGATAGTGTCAGAAATGAGAATATTTAAAGAAAATTAACAAATTTTAGGGAAATATTGTAATAATACCTTGTCATTCCATTAAATATATTCGTATTATCTTAAATTTGAGTTTTTATCCTCATTATATAGCGAAAACCGTATTTGGAGTTTAGTCATAAGGAAACTCTTCAGACGGCAATATTTGGGGTATAGTCATAAGTGGAAAACTCTTCAGACGGCAATTTCAAAACTCCAGTTTCAAACTTTTGGCAATTTTGTTAAGCAAATTTTCAAATTTTGACAAAATCTCCATGTGATTTATAAACAATAAAGCTGGGAATAAAATAGTAAAGAAATTAAGTCGATATCTTTCACATATAGGCGATACATGCGATTTGAATTTTGGAGAAAACTATTTTTTGTTAAAATTTTTGGAAAACAGTCTTTATTCTTTACTGATAAGCATTTTATATACAACTTTTTTCATAACAATTCAAGATAATACGAAATACACATCTGAATTTTTAGTAAAATCGAATAATGTTAACCCATAAACTGTGATGGTCAAACTCAAGCTATGCAATATTGGGAAATTTTCTTGAAACAATAGTGAAATATTATTTTGCTTTCAACCGATTTTAATGAAACCTAGGAAAAATATGTAATGACGATCCGTATTTATAATAACACCGAAAAAAATTACATTAACCCTTAAACGTAAATATGTATATATTAATAATTATATAAAATGTCCGTAATATCCCAGCAAAAAAGTGTGGAAAAAGATGTATTATTTTAATTACAAAGTGCTTCAAATTTGGGTGAAAAACCTACGAATTTTACATTAGCGTGTCATTGGAAGAATGTTGTTCATTTTTGACAACTTTGAACTACATCTAATCTTATTTTTAGAAGCAGTAAAAATCCGATATTTGGATGTCAAAAATTAACCACAAATTTCATTGTGTGTTATTTGTAGTGACTTTTCTACATCTCTTTCCTCCCTTTTAACTGGGTTTTTATTTTCATTTTTAGATGTAATAAAGATGTCGTTTGTAAAGTATGACATCAATTATTTTTTGCTGGGATATGCTATTTTGGGAGAAAATTATGGATGATAGAAAAAACAGATGTCAGAAAATAGTCGAATTGGTTTCAAAAGTTTTTACAAACCCGGACCGTTTCCCGTTTTATTTATTTGATTTAAAACATGGGTGAAGGTGAAGTCATTTCATCAGCTGATTGTTTTTTTTTTTTTTTTTTTTTGTCCATGGAAATTTAGCCCGACGCTGTCAATTTCTATATAAAAAATTCCCTCTCAAAACCGACGCAGACAAACCCCATATATAAAAAAATTAATGAATTTGCCGCAAAATGAAATGACTTCACCTTATAATATATTCACCTGTTGCCAAAATATAAACATGTGACTTTATTGTTTTTGCTAGTTTTTGCTTAAAAAACAACAACACACAGCAAATATATATACATACATATATCTTATAATAATGGTTAATTATAACACATATTTTAAATCCATCCCTATTAATTGTTAAATGAGACCTTTTCGTAATTTTCCTTATAACCGTTACATCCCTGGTTTTAACGAAGTTAGATTTTTGTTTTATCAGATTTTTCGTACAAAAAAAATCGATTACCTTTATGAATTCCAACCGCAAGTTTAATAAAACTATATTTTAAATAATAATTTTAGTAAATTATTAACGCCCGAACTGTTTCCCGTTTTATTAATATATTTATGATATGAGCAACTCTACTACCCATTAGCTATTAACTGCAAACAACAAAAACACTTGTTGCCAAAATATAAACACGTGACTTTATTTTCGTTATTTATCTGCTTCTACTATTGAGATTTTACAATTTTTTCTTAAAAACAACAACAACACACAGCATAGTTTTAATGCACGTCAGGCAACCCATACCCCACATACACACAAACTTTTGCATGAAGGGTTTTGCATAGAAAAAACAATAACATCAATAAGCAAACACTGCAAAACAACAAAAAAAGGAGCAATAGCAAACAGTCTTTAGTTTAGGACTTTTTTTCTACAATAATTAATTTTAATAAAAACCTGATTTTAACACTTAATTTTTAGAATTTTAAATAATTATTTTATTATATAACTTTTTTAAGATTGATATTTTAATGAGTTTATAAGATTTACAACACTTTTACTTTAATTAAAATGAACTTAAAGACGGACGACAATTTTAACGTGTGATTTTAGTGACGAACTCGGTAGAACTAAACTACTTCGTCACAAAGGCAGAGTTGCCAGTGATAAGGGAGACTTGTTGAATAAAAGGATATATATATATATAAAGTATATAAAAGAATATGAGTGATCACAAAATAAGTTTATGTATATTTCAATTTAAACGAGTTTTAACGAAGTTATAAGGGATTTTAGTCTTATCAAGTTTTGTGACCAAAATATCGATTTTTGGAGGAAAATCTGAGTGATCACAATACAGTGGACGTCCAATAGTACGTATACTCTTTATTACGAATGTCCAATAATACGAATGGCAAAATTGTTGCATTGTCAACTCTATAGTACGAATAAAGTCACAATTTTTCTGTTCGATAGTACGAATAACGCATTTTTTATGGGAATTTTGGTTTTATTCACGTATGAATGAAGTTTTTATTATGTTTTTATTTTATTATTTCGGTATCATTCACCTTAAGCTCAGTAATTTTAAAGATTTTTTGGATTTATTACAAGTGTTTTGTATTTTTAAAAATCCTATACACACAATTTACTGCATGTATATTTACAAATCAACAATTGTTTAGTGTTATTAATTTATTTTATTGGAATTTTGTTGACCCAAGAGAAGAAATTAAATTGGATGATAACGCCAATGAGGAAAGTATTTTATTATTTCCCGACAATAACTCTGCTGAGAACAATATTGAAGCCTCAAAAGCGCTGTTATTGAAAAAGCCGTAAGAATCATTTTACAATGTAATAAACATCGATGTTAAATGATGGATTTTTTAATAAGTAAAATGATATTTATATACATATGTATGTATGAACTGTTAATTTTGAAAGTAGTGTGACTCCACATTCCAAACAATGGGTTTAAGGATAACTATTCTAATTTTTAAGAGAAAATTATAAATTAGAGAATTGTGGTATATTCCATTCAAGTTTCTAATAAAAGTTTTATGTAATCTGAACATTTTAATACATTTTAGAACACATATGTAAATTGCAAATTGTCTTTGGCACACATCTTTTAAAAAACATTAAAATTTAAAACCTTCTACATATTTCTCATTTCAACCATTGGACTCACGATACTTTCAAAATTAACAATTCATATACGTAAATATGTCCCTTTTATGCCTGTTTATATACAAGAAATTTATTTAAAACAATACACATTTATTATATTTTGTTCCGTTATGTAATTTTCCATGAAAAATAAAACAAAAATAAATAAAATCCAATATTTTATGTGTATTATTTTAATTTAAACATACAAAATGTGTTGTTCAATAATACGAATTTTTCGGTATTACGAAAGGGCCTGACACTATATAATTCGTACTAGTGGACGTCCACTGTATTAATATATTATTTTAAGATTTCACAAACGTATAAATAAGAATTGATTCCATTTAATATTTCAAGTCATTATTCCCTTATTTTTTTTTCTAAGTGTAGTTTGGTTTTATTGTTAGGACCCTAATGTTAATGGGGTGTAAGATTTGTTACAAATCCCTTAAGATTGTTTTCTTTTTTTTTCAAAAAAAAAATTGTAAATTAAAATTCTTAATCACAAGCCATTACTTTTGGTTAAAAGGCGTAAAATTTGTATTTTTATTAAAACTTACACATACAGCTCCAATTATTTAGTTTTACACACAGTTGCACTTTTATACTTTAGCTTAATTTCAACTAAAAGTGTGTGTAAATATTGTACTTTATTTTTTAAATAAGAAATTTAAAAAATGGTAACAATTCAAACACATTCGTTTGAGGCTTTTCCATTTCATTTGTATTTTTTATTATTGTTTGTCAAAGAAAAAGGATAATCACCCAAAACTACCCTGAGGATGTATTTAGCCCAAAACACAACAAAAATCTAAACACGTGCACTGCGGATTTCTTCATCATTTACTAGAGTCTTCAAACCAGAAACAAACAAAAAAAAAAAAACATTTTAAATTCGATCATCCTTTCTTTTAAAGTCATTTATTCCTGTTAGATTCACTCTAACAGGGGTGGAAAAAGTTTTTAAATGTTTGGTTATGGTTAAAAAAAAATCTGTTTCGCAAACACATGCAAGTTTACATTTACAATATTTCAACACACACACACGAATTTCTCACACATTTTAAAAAAAATATGTAACTTTACAGGGGGTTTTCTACAAATTACCGCATAAATGGCCTGAATGTAAAATAAAAATCAAGTAAATGCGCTTTTTATGCATAATAAAAATCCATTCCCCGTATTAGAATAAGGATTATGGTGCTTTTGTCTGACAAAGGATACCATTACCTTTCCTCTTACCGTTTAGTTTAGTTTCAGTCTTTGTTGTTTGTTGCTGCTGCTGCCACTGCTACTGCTTGCAATTAATACATTTTATTTCAGCACCCTTCTTGCAACGGTCTTTTTTGTCATACATCTCTTTGTTGTTTTGTGACATTATGGCTTTTTTTGTTTGACAAAGAGTTGATGTTGCAACCGCTTTTGTTTTTTTTTAGTATCACATGCCCTGACATGTCATGTTTTGCCGTTAAGGGATATTTTGCCTTTCAGGTCTAAGCTTAACACTAAAATAAAAAAAAAATCCTTTAACCAGGAACAAGTAGTTTATCCAGTTGTCTTTCGTTTTGAATGGGCGTGTAAAATTGCCAGACAAATGTTAATTTTTTTTATGGAAATTAGACATTTTTGTAATTTTTCAAATTTGTTTTAAAATGTTTTATTTGATTTTTTTTCAACTGTTAAGCATTTAAATTATGTGCTAGCAGCATCCCTTAAATATTTTAAAACACTTTTTTCAGAGCCATTTTAAAATTTATCTAGGAAAAAACTGTAGTTTTTAATTAAAAAATATTTGTTTGCTATGGAATTAAATGAAAACCCTTAACTGCTCGTTTTTATTATTATATGTAGAAATTATTATAGAAAAGTCCTTAAGGAGGATTGTGGCAGCTATTATATTCCAAATTTAAAGGCGTTTCAAAAAGATGATTTTAAGCACATATTTAAATTTGTGCTGTGTCATTAATATTCCAAAATATGCATTTTTTATCTTTATTTTACAATTTTAAAACTTAAGAGGATTATAATAATCAACTCATAGAAAATGGTCCCGAAGGTCCTGAAATCTCTTGCTGTAGAATTAATAAATAAATAAATTTTTTTTACAATGTAAGAAATTTTAACGTTTTTTTCCTGTTTTTTTATATCTTTATAATAAGAAATAAAACGATAAGATAGGACTATAGAATATTGTCATAAATAACTTCTTAATTGCACAATTGAATTGAATGAAAATGTTTGCCTATAATGTTAAAATTATCCTAAAAACGGTTATCAAACTAATGTGGAAGTATTAATGTCTGATCCATTCAAATGTTCTATAATAATGATCGTCAACTATAACCTCCAAGAGGAATAAAAGCTTTTTTTAGTGAAAAAAGTCTATTCTCTCTTTTTGAAACAATTTTAAGCTTATTCTCTTTTTAAAAATGTTGAATACCGATCCCCGTTCTACAATATAATTTCAATTAGTGAAAAATAGAATAGTTCTTATTTATTAACTACAATTTTTAATTTATTATTTTTGAATGTCCCTTCAGAACCCCTACACTCTTTAGAGGGTTAATTAACATATACAATATTTGTGATTATTTATTTCTCATTTGTAATTAAATGCATAAAATTTCAATTTCATTGGTAAATATTTTTTTATTGTTTAGAATGAAAACACCACAAAAAAGTAAATTGCAAAATGTATATACACTAGCTATACCCAGTGTGCTTTGCAACCCTCAAAACAATATAAATAAAAACGTCACTTTATGATGTTTTTGATTCTAGCTCTAATATTTTTCCAGATGTACGATTTTTGTATTTGCTTCATGCAAGAGATGCCTCGCCAACTATTGAAAGTTTTCCAAGCTGTAATTTGGATTTTAATGTAATCTATGAAAAATCTGAATAATCTAATAGTATCCCAGATATATATGAGAGGCTTCAAGCCCCTTTAATGAAAGTCTGCCCACTTTTCCTAAAAATATTCATCCATCTGAATTAAAATTCTTCGTGCAAAATTTCAAGATTTTAGCTTCTATAGTTTCCTGATAAACTAAATTTTGTATATAATCTATATGGGAGGTTTCACTCCCCAATTTCCCAAGTCCTCTAAATTATTAGATATACGATTTTTGGTATTTAATTAATGTGGGAGGTTCCGAGCCCCTTAATTAAAGTCCGTTCATTTTCGATATGTTCACATGAACGTTAGAGTTATTCGTGCAAAATTTAAAGATTCTAGCTCTAATAGCTTCCAAAATAAACGAATTTTTTTATTTAATTTATATGGGAGGTCCACCCATTTGGTTCATAAATACTCATATTGACAGTAAAGTGGTTTCGACAATAATAGAGAACTCTAACTGTTTTTTCTCAGATATACTAATTTAAGATTGTCTTTATTTGGGAGGTGCCACGTCCACTACAGCTAGTACATCCATACTATCCTCATATATTTATGTGGATGTCAAAGATGTCCATACAAAATTTAAAGACTCTAGTTGTTGCATTCTCTGATATATGAGACTTTTAATATTTATTTTGTATGTGGGCGTGGCACCTCGCCCACTTGAAATTTAATAGCCTATAGTTCCTTCCATACTGGAAGACACTGTGAAAATTTAGGGAAAATGTGTCTAGCCGTTTAGCAGTCTATTAAGTCCAAACAAACATACAAACACACATTCATTTTTATATATATAGATATACTCATACCTACATTAAATATAATATATATTTTCATGATGAATTATTTTACAATTTGTCATCATTTTGTGGAGAAAAATAAAACATACACTCAACTTTTCAATGATTTGAAATTAACAATAAAATCTCATTTGAAATTCGTATTAAAAATAAATTTAAAGTCAAGTATAAATAAAACAAATAGGTTTTTTTAAATTGCAAATTAATGTTTAAAATTCTGATTTTAATTAGCAGTGTTCACAGTTTTTGGTATTAAAAAATAAAACCACAATGGGATCGATTGTGTGATCAAAATTATATTTTAACTTAGTACATTGCTTTAAAACTTGACATGCAAAGAGAGGAAATGTCAGCCTTTAAGTCTTTATACATAATTTTTTCCAGAATTACTAAATAGCAATGCAATGTTTTATTTAATACATACTTTATGTCTTCTTAAAATATGTTTGTGGTAACAAAATTTTGTTGTAATAACAAAATTCTTTATAAACGGAAAATACCTTTTGTTGTTTAGATCATCATTTTGTAATGGAGAATTAATAGAATTAACACAATTAACCAAATAATTGTGATAATATTGTGAGGGCAATCGTCATTATATTAGAAACATATCAACCTAATTTTAGTTACTACAATTAAAAATTAAATTAGTTGACTTTGAAAAAATTAGTTGGGACAACTAAACAGTTTGTTTGTTTTCAAAAATAGTCTGGAATATTTAAAATTATTAAAAATTAATTGAAATATCTTTGTATTTTAATAATATTAATTAAATTTGTTTCTGTTTTCTTTTAGGTAAGTGCAATAACTGTAAAAAAACTTTTTATAACCATTTAAAATGTAAGTACAAAAACAACTCTTAGTTTTAGTTTACAAATTGAAAGTTTTTGAAATTCGATAAAACCAATGGAAAACTTCGAAAGTTACAGAACACAGGTACAGTGTGTAGACTACTTACGTGAGAAGAAAAACGAATCATTAAACTCGAATCAATTCTTATTTTTTACAAACACTCTTGTGTTCGCTTGGACACTTCTTCACTAGTAATTTCAATATCTTCACTAGTAATTTCAATATCTGCCTAAAACGTTCTATTGACTAATACGCAAAGACATACCCCTGTTTAACTTATCAAATTAATGTCTAGTAATTAGGTTAAGTTAGTGCGTAATTCTAGTGGTTATTTTTAGATTTTTCATCAGAATTATATATGCGTTAAAGAGGGTAACTTTGATGCTTCAAACTAATCTCCATTTAGTAAGCAAAATCTATAGCAACTTGTTTTGTTTGATTTGAGTTAGTTTTTTTTCAAATTGAACAATAAAAGAAACATTTTGTAGAACACTTGTGTTTCTTGTCTAATAATAAATAATGATGAATTTTCATTGCAGGAAACAACTTTTGTTTGTTAAATTTCCAACTGAAATACAAAAGTTAATCAAGCGTAACAACGTTTTGTGTATTTAAAAGTTATAAATAGAGAAAAACAAATAAAATCGTAATAAAATAAAATTGATTTGTTTGAACATGTTTTTTTTTTACTTTTTTTTGGTTCAAAAGTGGTTGGCTGTAGGATTTTTGCAACTATTTACACTCACACTGAGTTGTAACAAGTGTTTAAATTGAAAAAGGAAGCTATAAAAATTGGAAAAAACACAGACAACACAGAAAAATAAGTTCACCCTCTTTCCTAGACTCAAGTACTTACTAAATGTCAGTTTTGTTACCCTAATCGAAATGTTAAAGTCAATCAGCCAAAGAGATACTGAATCCGTAGTAAACTGTACAATTGACCAAATGTAATGAAATCAAATCAAATAAAATATTAAATAAATAACTGTGTGTAGCTTAGAACAGTGGTTGGCATCTATAGCCAGCAGGGGCTGAGAGTAAATAGTAATTTTTGATAAAAAGCAAAAATGTTAATATAAATTATAAAAAATACAGGAAATTCAAGACAAAAAAATTTTTAGCTTTAAGTTTCAAAGTCAATTTGTTTTCCTCTTTATGTTGAACCCTTAGCTTGAAATAACTACTTCCACTAGGAATCCCCATAATGGTAGTAAAACTACAATAAAAAGAAACTACTTAAATACAAAATTTGAAACACTTGTTACTATTGGAACTAAATAGTGTTAAATTTATCAATTAAATAACAATCAATAGATAAAATTCATAGATTTTGCACAACTTAAATTACAGCTGGAGTTTTGCTTAAATAAGGGGAAAAATAGGGTGAGGGTTTTGTAGAAGAAAAAAACGAAAACGAAAATCATGACCATTTAATATTAATTGTTGTAATCACACGTTATTCTTATCCTGATTTTATATTTGAACTAAATCTAGAAAAAAATACACACGCACACACCAAAAATAGATAAAATACCATTAAAAAAATATAGAAAAAAGTTAAACAAAAGACATTAATTGACAGTTATTGATTTAACTTGGTGTCATTTAGCTTTTATTGTTGTTGTTTCTGCCGTTGCAAAGGAATTTGGCTAAAAGACAAAGTAATTTAAGTTGAAAGTTTATCTATAGCAACATAAATTTAACAATTTTAAAGCTTCCACGTTTATGGATTTTCATTTAAACTTTATTTTCTCTTTGCCAATCAACTAACCAACAAAAAGTCTATACTTTATAGTGACTTTTAGGTTTAAAGTCATCAATAAACCAACAAACTTTGGCAAGAAAACTTTGAAATTAAACATAAATACTCTGAACTTGAAGGAAAACATTATTTAATTCCTGGAAATGTGTGCTGGGACTTTTTACTTACGTATATGTTTAAGTTTACAGGCGTTAATAACATTTAAAATTTATTATAGTCTACTTTTAGGCCGTAATAACACTTTAAAATTTATGAAGCCGGTTTTTTTTCTGGCTTTTTTTTAGTTTTTCTATACTTAATGGCATAGGACCATAAAAAGTTACTTGCTAGTTGTGAATACAGGAGTAACACATACATATTTTTTCTAAAAATATAATTTTGAGTTGAAATAAGAAACAAAATACCTTTATGGCCTTAAAGGTTTCTTTTATTTGAGTTGTTATATTGCTTTTTTGGTTGAAATAAGAAAGCTTTCAAGTTATATTGTGTAAAGTACCATTCGAGTTTAAGGTTAAACGTTAAGCAATTTGAATAATAAGGAATTTTTCTTTTAAGCCCGGAAGTATGCTACAAATTATAAGAAGTGTACTTTGTTGATCAGCTGCTGATAAGAAGATATTTAAGAAAAATGGGATCCCCGTTAGGTTATTGGTTAGTGTTCTAGTTTAAAGGTCGTGGGTTCGATTCCCACCTTAGACATTGGTAAAGCAGTGCACAACAGGCCCTATAGAGGCCTAGGTGTATTTATTTCGATTTGATATACATTCTCCTTTCAAACTAACATAAAAAATTAATTCTTGCAACTTTTAATACTTCTAGAGTATGAAAATCAAAACTTTACACAATTCTCGCGAAAAGACTCTATTTGTCTTTAAGCTTAGACAATTTATCAGATTATATGTTCAAGAGAAAAACACTTTTTTATTAATAAAAATTTCTTGATTTCAATTTCCTCAATTGAAATAAACCACCTTTCAAGGTTAAGCTAACAATGCCGACATTAAGAAATTAAAAGTTACAAATATTTTTTAAAACCATAAACTTCTTGGCCAATTGTCCTCATTTCACGGTGCACAGAACACAAACGAAGAAAATTAAAAGTGTAAAACTGTCAATCATCGTGTTTGTTGCTAAACATTCCCATTTTCAGTGTCAACTTGTTAAAATAGCCATGATCAAGAAGAAAACGAAAGGGAGGTGGGTGTAACAGAAGAATGGGTGATTTCATATAACACCCAGTATTAACAACAGTTTAAAAACAAACTTCTCTTACCAAAATTTCATACAAAAGAAAATTCTAAATGATTTTGTTTGTTTTTTCCCCCGTCTATATATGTACGTTAACAAGGATACATGGGGATGTTGAACGAAGAAAAAAAAAAAAACACAACTAAACATGTCTTTAGATTTTATTTTTCATTTTCTTTCCTTTTTACGGTATTTGACATGTATTTAAAGGTTACAACGACAACAACAACAAAAGCAACAACTTGAGAAAAATATTAGTTCTCTTTGTTAATGTTATTTAAAATTCATTAAATGATTTCTGTTGTATTTAAGTTTCTTTTTTAAAGTTTCTTCAAATATCACAGGACATATTTACAAGAAAAAAATCTAAAGTGTACTTAAGCTCATTATTTAGTTGATTGTCAAATATGTTTTTCAAAACTTTTCAAGTGTAAATTTAAGCGAATTTTTCAATTCAGTACTTGTTTGCAAAATCAGCTTAACAGATGTTGTGAGAAAAAAATCAAAAATTCAAACAGAAATTTAAATTTTTACAGAATTTATATCAATGGTGAAAGGTTAATACCAGATAACTAACTTCTTTTTTCAATTGTGTTATAAAGTTAAGTAAATGAGTTTTTTTAAGTGGTGATAAAGTAAGGGAAATATTTGAGTTACTGGATATCAACATTTCATCATGTTTAGTTAATTTATTTTATTTATTTTAAAGACAGCTAGTTAAAATAAAGCCACAATCAAACAATTTTTGTAGTAACAATTTCCTGGTAATAAATATTTTTCTATTTTTCCAAACAAAAACCACTTAAAAGTTTCTTTAAACTCAGGAAGTTAGAAAGTCAAGCAATTTCTCTGGTATTTTCTCCATTTCATATTGTTGTTGGGACTTTAATAAATATTTATGTTATTGACATCACAAAGGACCTTTGCAACAAAAAAACGAAAAAAAAAAAAAACAGAAAAGTAGTGATGTTTATAAAATATTGAAAACAACAACAACAACTACCATCCTCCTGTCTAATGTATAACATTTCGTTAAAAAATTTCTTTTTACCTTTTTTTTTTTTGTTTTTGCTCAATATACTTATGTGTCCTTTTGCTAAACCGTGCTGCTCTTAAACAACAACATGTTGTTAGATCTTAATATTGTTGTTGCTTTTATTTTACTGTCTAAACTGTCGTAGATGTCAAATGAATATAACAACAACTTCGAGAACAACAAAAAAAAAAAAAAAAAAAAAAAAATAAGTGTCCTTCCTCTACTTTACTAAAAAACATTTTTTTCTACATCATTTTTAATATTAAACATTTTTTCTTTAACTGATTGGTTTTCCTAAATTTTTGTCTTGTTTCCTTTTTTTTAGTGTCTTTCTATCTAAAAGAACAAACAATTTTCTTTTATTTATTTATTATTTTTTTTCAATGTCATCGTTTATCAAATTGTTGTTAAAGTATACAAAAATACCCAAAAAAAAAAAAAAACTGTAACAACCTAGAGAAAGGAGAATGACACATCAAAATAAATTCCTAAAAAAATAGCAAAAAAATGGAATAACATTTTTTTTGCAACATAAAAGATACCAGATACTAAAAATGTAATAAAAGAAATTTTAATTTCTCAAGACACATGGTGTCATCTCAAATGATCAAAATTGTAAAGTAATTAATTAAGTATCATTTTATTTTGGGGTGTTGTTTAAAAAAAAAGCACACACACACATACATACATACACCCACTAAAAATAAGTAAAAATAATATTAATTTGCTTAAAATCTAGAATTTCATGTTTTAAGTAAAAGTGTAGGAGAGTATTAAGCTAAAATTAATGTTTTATTATTGGAAATATTTTACACCTGTATGGGATGGTTGGGTTTCTGCAGGTTTAGTTAACGCACATAAGTTATGGAATTTTCCACTCATTTAAAATGACTTGAAGTATTTATTTTTAAACAAGTCATGGTATATTATATTACTTCCTTTTTTAATAGAAATATTTCTACATACAGGAAATATTGCATATTTTTAGTTATTATATTTTTAGCCGCAAAGTAATATATTTGCAATATATTTATTTTAAATTTACTTGATCATTGCTTAGTTGTCTAACAGCTGGTAGGAGATTAAAAATTGTTTTATGATTTAAAGTAAATGTAAGAGAATGTTAATATTTATTCAAATTTAATTTTTACGAATGGATGCTTATTTTGAAAATTGATGAAGATGGAGATTTTAATATGTCCGACCGTCCGACATTCAATATTAAACAAGAACCAGGTGATATACATAAATCTGAATCTAGAGATTAAATGGAGCAAAACTGCGTTCACAATTTTTGTTATTTCGTGATCCTGTTTTCTTTTAAAAAGGACTTCAAAATATTAAAGCAGTACATTTTTAAAAAAATATTTTAAAATACTTCTGCTTGTCCAACTATCCCAAATTTGGTTTCAAGTATTCGTCTAAGACCCATAAAAGTATATATATTCTTGGTCCTTATTGGATTCTAAGCCAAGTCCGTCTGTCTGTCCGTTGAAAACACGATAGAGTCCAAATAGAAGTAGCTAGCGAGCTGAAATTTTGCATAGATACTTTTAGTTGATGCAGTTTGTTTGGTATTGCAAATGGACAATATCGGTCCACGATTTCGCCTAGTCCCCATATAAGGCCCCCTTCAGAAAATGACTTAATCGCTCATAACTGTCAAAGAAAAGCATCAGTAGCGTTGAAATGCGGCACAAACATGTTTTATGGGAACTTAAATTTCTTTGTAAAATTTTATAGGGTTAGGCCCATAATTGACCCTACCCCCTATATAAGGGCCCCTTCTGAAAATGACTTTAACGCTCATAACTGTCTAAAAGAAACATCTATAGCGGTGAAATTCGACAGGAACATCTTTTATAAGAAACTTAATATCTTTGTAGAATTTTATAAGGATCGGTCCATAATTGACCCTACCCCCATATAAGGCCCAATTCTGAAAATGACTTTAACGCTCATAACTGTCTAAAAGAAACATCTATAGCGGTGAAACATATTTAATAGGAACTTAAATCTCTTCGTAAAATTTTATAGGGATCGGTCCATAATAGACCCTACCCCCCATAAAAGGTCCTTTTCAGAAAATGGCTTTAATGCTCATATCAGAGCATTAAAGCCATGCATATATAGCAATAAAATTTGGCATAAAAAAGTTTAATAGGAACTTAAATCATTTTCATAAATTTTATGAGGATAGGTCCATAATTGACCCTACCCCCTTATAAGGTCCCTTTCAGAAAATGACTCTAACTATCATTACTGACTCAAAAATGCGATTACAGCAGTGAAATTCTACATAAACAAGTTTTGTGCTAGCCAAAAAAAACGCAGTTTTTCTCCATTAAATTTAAAGTTTCAGTCGTATCTCATCCGGTTCATGTCTAACAAATGTTTTTTTTTTCGGACGGTGTTATCATCTAGTCGTTCAGCATCCCACCAAAATTTCACTATTTGATAGAAAAAGTCCAAGCTGTTCTGCAAGTTAATATTATCCAAAGAGAATCTCATTTTTATAAAAATCTATCTAACGTCAAATGAATCGAAATGATTAAATTTCATTTACATATTTACATTTTACAAAATCATTTATTTAAATTTTCATTTAATAAAATAAGTCAAATTTTAATTAATCATTTTTCAAAGAAGCTTCAAATTTTAAAACCCCTTTAGAGGAATGCATTAAATCTTTTTTGTGTGGGGTTTACGCCTCTTTTTTGTTAAAAACTAGAGTGGGAAATTCTTTATATAAATTAAAATAATTAGGCAAAGAAAAACACAACAAAACCAACAAATATATTTAAAGAATTTAAAAAACCGAAATACTAAAGATAAATACAACTACAATTATGAGCATAATAATATAAAGATATGATTTGAATAAGAAAAAACACATACATATTTATGTTTGTGTTTGTTTTTATGTATGTATTTGTAAAGTATGTGTTGTTAATTAAAATAAGTAGGAGTATGTGTATGTATATTTAATTAACTTATTGTATTTATCTTTAGAAGCATTAAATTTATCACAACATTTAGGCTAATCACAAAGTAGTCGTATATGCTTAAGAAACACAGACAATTGAAAATGTTTTAACACATAATTCTAACTGTTTGTAACTTGTTGATTCGGAGCATATGCTTTAGAAAATTAGCAGTGATTTGAAATTTTCTTAACTTTCTGTTAAACTGTAATAACCTTAAAAAATCAACAAAAGTTTTTTACTGTCTAAATTAGACTAGGCATTTCATATCATTGTATATCTCTAAGTACCTACATACTTAAAATTTTCTTTTCTTTTCCATAATTTACTTCGTGTTTTCTTCTTCCTACAAACGTCCGTAATAATTATTAATTTATGCAATTCGCGCAAAGTTTATGCAAACAATTCTAATTTGTTTACACAATGAAAAACAAATCAAGTATGTAAATTATTTATATTTATATTATTTTTCAGTTATTTTTTTCTTCTTCTGCTGTTTTTAGCTACTCGATTGTATCTAACACCAGTATCGCCCTTTTATCCTCTTACTTCTCTTATATCCATCAATTTGTTGATATGAGTATAAACAAAATACCAAAGTTTTTTTTTTTATTATTATTATTTATTCTTGTACGTCTTATTTTGCTTCTAAAGACGCATTTAATGAGTGTTTTATTTACAAAGTTGATCGTTCTAATGGAGCAACAGAGCAACAACAAGAATAACAACAATAACAAATATATTTTTAAGTGTGGCATATTTAAATATAAATTGAATGGGCCTAAAGAATGTATTAAAAAAATCAATAAAATTTAAATTTTTAAATTTTCTTCGTAATCAATAATTTTTAATAAAATTTTTTCTAATTTAACATAAAACTAACATTGAACTAGTGCTGTGACTGGTCTATTGGGGTTAGAAAACGGTTCTAGTGTGATTGGTTTAAAATTTTTGGAATTTTCTCAAACTTTTGATATATTTACCACTGATTCTACATAGAGGGAAAAGCCGGTAGAGAAGTACCGAAATTGATACAATCCGTTGTCAAAAGTGAGCTCAGTACGTTTTTTAACATTTAGACAACGGATGGGTATAAAATCTAAATAATACTCAGTTATCATTTTGCACACATCGTTGTCATTTTGATAATGCATCGTTCGACAATGAATCGTTGTCTTTTCGACAACACAACGTTCTGTTTGACAACATAGCGTTTTCACTTTGGTAACACATTATTATTATTATTATTATTATTATTATTATTATTATTATTATTATTATTATTATTATTATTATTATTATTATTATTATTCTGTCTGTCTGTTAAAAACACGATAGAGCCCAAACAGGATGAGCTAGAGAACTGAAATTTTGCAAAGATACTTTTAGTTCATGCAGTTTGTTTGGTATTGAAAATGGGCAATATCGGTCCATCTATCCCCCATATAAGGTCCCCTTCAGAAAATGACTATAACCCTTAAAATTCGCTTCAAAATACCAGTACAGCAACGAAATTCGACATAAACAAGTTCTATCGGAACTCAAATCTCTCTGTAAAATTTTATGAGGATCGGTCAATGATTGACCCTACCCCTCATATATTGAAAAATTAAAAAACCCTTTGGTGTCAATTTGATACCAAGCGTGTTTAGTTTTAAAACGAGTTTTTTCCCTTTGTGTAAGACTTAATTATTTAAACCAATTGAATTGTATTTTCCTTTAAAAATAATACATATTAATATTTTTCATTAATTTATTAATTAATTGCAACATTTTAAAGAGCCATAAAGAAAAACAACAAAAATTATGATAAACGAACGAAAAAAAAAAAATCAAAAACATAACTGTTGTATTTAAAAATTAACAATATCAATTATATGTATTTATAGAGGATTTAATTAAATGTTTATTTATTGCATTAAACTTGTTATAAATAAACAAATAAATACATTTTTTAAAGAAATTAATATGTAAACAAATGTAATTCCATTTCATTAAAGTTATTTTTTAATAAATAAATTAATTCATAACAAAATGTATGAAATTTTTACAAAAGTGTTCTTCAGTAATACCCTATAATATGTCTCGCAGCAGTTTAAGGCCATTTGTTTAATTTTTCTATTATTCAATTAACAGTAAGAGAGCTCTTACGCTCACTCTCTTTTTTTAGTTAATGGTGTCTGTAATCAATAATTGATATTATGAAAGCATACCTTGGGGCTGTTGATATAATTTAGATTATTATACAACATTTTAATTATGTTTTACAATTTAACTTATTTTTTATGTTTAATTAACCTACATGAGTTTTAAATTCAAATAAATAAAGGCAAAAAAAAAAAAAATATGTTATTTTTCTTTTCCCGAAGGCATAGAAATTTATTATTCCGCATGTAGTTTAGTTTAAATGAAATTCAAATTTGAATATAAATATTAGTTAATTTAAAATAAACACTAGTTTACTTATAATACTAATAATAATGCTATGTTAAATTTAAATTTTAATAAAATCATTAAGTTTAGGAAATTTTTTGTTTAAACCGCCTGCCAGTTATGCTTTAGTTTTTTAAGCTTGACATACATTGCAAAAGTCGACCTTGCTGTTAGATTTCATTTTGACTGGAATTGTTATTTGTATAAATTATTAATATATAATTAATAAATATACTATTTGTTATGTATTACTTAAATGGATGAATATCGGCGTGTGTGTGTGTGTTATTTCATGTTTTGTTTTTTAACAAACATTTTTATTGCAAAATACGAATATTTGTATGTATGAATTTTGTATATAATTAGTGAACTAATTATATATAAATTATTTATTTATTAATTTCTCAAAAAAAAAAACATGCCAATAATAAGTACAACAAGTAACTACATATAGGCATGTACGTATGTTAATATTGACATATTTGTTTTATTTGTTAAATATTTATTTATTTATTTATTTACCTACATGTAATTGTTTGATTTTTTTTATTAAATATAAATTTTCAATAATAACAGGACGTTAGATTTGATTGCAGCAATAATATATGCAAACCTTTTTTTCTTAGCATTTTTATAAATTTAATTAAGTGCTAATGAAATGTACATAATAATAAATATTAATAATAATTTTCAATTTATTTTAAAGATATCTTAATTTACGTACATACATATCTGTGGCAACAACAAAAAAGTACATAATTTAATTTTTATACTCAGTAGTAGATGCCTATAATGTAAAAACATTACTTGTGATAAGCTCTTTTACTCTGCTACCATAGCTACACATACATACATATGTACATATAAAAACTTAATTTTAAAATTTATATCTTTCACTTGTGCTAAAAATAGCATAACATTCTAATTCGACATGGAATTTTAAGCCGTTATTGTCATAAGTCTTTCTCGCATAAAATTGTCTAAATTATATTTTTAAAAGTTAATTTCATAACAAACAAACCTTGACTTAATTTAGACAGGATTCTATGTATTGGCGCTCATAAATTTTGCTTGAAAACTCATACATTTTGATTTAATTAAAATGAAATATATATTTTTTTTTTATTTTGGCTAAATACGTTCACACTACCATACTCCCTTGAGTCATGGCAACAGTAATAAATAATATTTTATTCGACTGACAATGCGGCGATGATGGGAAATCATTATGAAAAATTGTGTTATCACACATATACGCAAAATACCAACACACACACATTCGCATTGATGGGATCCAAAATATAGAAAATGAATGTCACAAACATTTGAATATATGTACATATGTATGTATGAATATCGGGGAAAAAATACGAGTCGCAAATGAAAATAAACAAACCCCAAACCCATAGTAAACTGAACCCAAATATAGTTGAGTTGCATGCAGCAGAGTTGGTTGGTTTGATGCATGTTGTGTTGATGTGATGTTAATGTTGTTATTGCAGCAGCTCTCATGGCTGTTATTTGTTGTTATTATTGTTGCTGTTGGGCTTGAATAACAAACCACACAGATACACATAACTATACATACATACACATGTATTTGTTATAGTATTGTATAAGAAAAACACAAACATTAGTTGCAAATAACAACAGCACCAAAATGTAGTCATGCAGCATGAGATTGTGACTGTGAATAAAACTTCAAATAAATGAGAAATAACAACCACAAATTGTAACATTAAATGTACACAAAGACAAATATACACTTGCGAATGTATGCATGAGTGCTTACGAGGATAGTCGAAAAAGTTCTTCGAGAATATATTAAATTTGTATTAACATTGGTATGAAATTCAACTTAAATAGTCAAGATTTTGTTTAGTCTATAGTTTAAACTAGAATCTGATCTATAGTCCAGACAATATTTCAGACTTTTGTCAAGTCCATACTATAGTCTAGTCCAAACCAAAGTCTAGTCTAAAAGACAGACGTCAAGATTACAGTCAAGTCCACAGTCCAGAATCTAAACTATAGTCCAGAGGTTTCTCTAGTCTATAGTTTAGACAGTAAATTACAGTACAGAATAAAGTCTACGTGGTAAGCTCACTATTGGCAACGGATTGTTTGTCGATAGTGAGCTTACCACGTTTGTTAACATTTAGACAACGGATGTGTATAAAATTTAGATTTCGACAACGAATTGTTGCAATGTTGTCAACATTACATAGTGTTGTATTACGTATGTATATACTTTGACAACGGATGGTATTGAAAAATTATAAACAGTTTGGTGTCAATTTGGTACCAGGCGTGTATATTTCTTTTTCCCTCTGTGTATAGTCCATTTTTTATTTAAATAATTTTCTAGTTCAGAATATAGTTTAATCTCTGTATTTATAGTCTAGTATATATCCCATAGTCTAGTCCATAGTTGATACTATATAATAGTCTAGTCTAAAATTCAGACTATAGTCTAGTTTATAATCCAGAATATAGTATAGTCTCTAACGTAGAGGAATGTATAGTCTATAGGCTAACCTATAATCCAGATTCAAGTCTAGTCTATAGTCCAAACTATGAAAAATCCATAATTAAGAATTTTTGCAAAAAAAAATCTATAGAATTCGATTTAAAACTGAATACTCCTATGATGCTTTCTTCTAAAAATTACGCAGTCTTTTACTAATATTGGTTTTTGATAAATATGGTAATGTTACAAATAAAATTGTTGTTACCAAATAAAATTGTTTTTGGTTGATCTGTTCAAATCTTTAAAAATTATTTAGTAAATATCTAAAAACTTTTAAAATCTCCCTCGTACTTACACACAATGCAACCATAGAACACATACACATCATACACTCAAATAAATGTCACAAAATGTGATTTTGTGTTTGTTTGTTGTTTAGTTAAAAAATAACAAATACAAATTGCCAAAAATATATACACATACATACCTACATACATATTTTTAAGAGAAAAAAAGCCACTAAAATTTTCAGAAAAAGAAAACTCCAAAGGACTATAAAGTGGTAGCGTTACAAATATTTACATAAAATACAACTATAGGAACCACTTATGCAATATACACACACTTTCGTATACTTTGGAAATTTCCTGTAGTTCCGTTTAGTGGCTACTTTCTGATACTAAAGGGGTCTGATACAAAAAGGGTCTTCTAGTAGAATACTTAGCAACGGTTAAGTGGCTATTGATTTTCTTTTGCACTATAATGTGTGCAAACTTATCAAATGACAAAACATTATAAACTATCGAGTCCATCAAATACAAAGTTAGCGATTTGGAAAAAAAATTCTGTTTAAAAAAGGGATAACCCTCCTAAAACTACTGGGGATCTTGTATCTGAATATGAGAGTCTGACTCATGTTTTGTGTTGCAAATAGTGTTTATGTTTTAAATGATTATAATGATTTTACTACTTATGATTACAGTGATGATGATGATGATGACAGCGTCGTCATTTATTTTTTTATTTATCGCTGCCACTTAGAAAACGCTACTGATGTTGCAACTTCGTTATTTTTGCTAATGGCATATAAATATAGTGAATGGCAGAAGATTTTTTGTATATCGTCAGCTGAAACGACAAAGGGACTTACATTATAAATTAATGAGCCGGATGAATTGCAAAATTCTACTTTTAAATCTTCAATATTAGTGACAGCCTTTTGCATTTTAGTAGTTGATATACATAAAAGCAAATGTGACAACCAATATATCGATAAAAATTATAAACATAAAAAATGAACTTTATGCACTTTGTGTATAAATACATATTGCTGGAAAAATGCATAAAAATGAACTAAACGTAAAGAAGGGGGTGTGTGTGGAAAAAATAACAAATAGAAAATCACAAAAAAATATACAAAAACTAAACGTTCTATACATGTATGCGGTTTATATTTATGCCTGATGAGTTTTTTTTTTTTTTTTGCAAACGTTTTTTCTAACAACCATAAATGTTTTGAAATGTCATTAAGGACAAAATATGTGTGAACATCCAATACATCTTTATGCCAACACACAGATACAAACACATACACACTCACTATTCTTGACACCCTGAAATACACATGTATGCATTCAGCTTGAATGCATAAAACGATAGTGAGAAATAAAGCCTCTAGAGGCAGAAACATAAAAATGGGGAAAAAATAACTTGGAAAAATAACAAATAGATACTTTATGGATCTTTAATATTGCAAACACTCAAACAAATACTCATCGACACACATATGTACTTACACAATACCACCAAAGGACACCTCTAAAGCCATATACTTGGCGGTAGAATAAATTTCAATTCTGTTAGCAGGATGCTGACAATTGTGTGAGTATGTGTAGTTTCTGTTTTAAGGATTTTTTTCTGTTTTTTTTTTTCTTCCACCATTTGTTGATATCAATATGTAAACATATACATATGTATGTATGTGTATGGTTTTATTTATGATGCATAAACACTCTCACAAATGCACTAAAATGTAGAAGAAATGGTTTTTAATAAATATCGTAAATTTTATAATGAAAAACTCCTTAGTATAAAATTTTTAGTAGAAAATTTCCCTATAAATATTTGTCCAATTCACAAACGATGTCGTATCGTTGTATATCATAAAAACTTTTCAAATAAACTATATTAAAGCAAAAACAAGTCAATGATAAAACATTACGACATACTGCGATACAACCATACAACAAACTAAAATTTCATAAATTCACTATTTAAGTTTCTTAAGTTTTCTTAACCTAAAACCAAGAAATATACACGCCTGGTACCAAATTGACACCAAACTGTTTCAATAACATCAAACAATGACAAGCAATACGTTGCCAATAGTGAGCTTACCAGATTTGTTAACATTTAGACAACGGATGTGTATAAAATTTTCGACAACGAATTCTTGCAATGTTGTCAACATTGTCGTACGTATGTATATACTTTGACAACGAATGTTATTGAAACAGTTTGGTGTCAATTTGATAACAGGCGTGTATATTTCTTTTCCCTCTGTGTAGTAATATTTAAAGGATATGTAGAAGATATTTTCAAACAGTCTATATATATAAAACTAGATAGATTTCGATACATATCATGTTACAGTATCCGTTACACTAAATCGTTGTATTCTATAATACATAGATATATTCTATAATACTACAATTTCACTTACGAATAACATCCAAAAAAAGAACATTAAAATTAATTCTTAAGAATGACTTCAGAAGTAGTGAAATTGAAATCAAATTAAAAGGATATCCCTCCTATGATAAGCCTGTGTTAAAATCATTACTTCTGCAGGTCTTTTACAGTACTTCCATAGAGTAAATTTTACTTCTTTTTCGCTTCTTTGGAAGTTCTTTTTTTGATGGGGTTATACAATATTGTTAAGAAGAAACGTTAATGTTACATACTATCAAACTGGAACCATCGATCTTGTAAGTTGTAGTTCCAGATATAAACATTTCCTTAAGCAAAAGTTAATTTTCTCTTGGGCCTGAAGTGACGAACTAGTAAATTAAACTAAAAATAAATAAAATTTTAAATCATATTTCAAATACAATAATAGTTATTCGTGTCGACTTTGAAATTAATTCACAGCATAAGTAAATTATCTTTTAAATTTAGCACAAAAAACTATATATGTAGGTCAACGGAAATTTCTAACATTAAATTAATTTAGGTGGGTATTTTTTTCATAATAAAACAAATACATAACTTGAAAAAATCTAATATAAATCTAGTCTAAGTAAAAAGAGCAACAACAAACCCCATCTTAAATGTGAAATAGTTAAATATTGAATCACAGTTTTGTTTGTTTTTTTTTTCTACTTAAAAAAAGTGGCTTAAAATGAGTCATTCATTTAAGATGACGGGCTAAATGTTGATAGAAATAGTATTTATTATTAACAGGAGTTTACACCTTAATTTTTTTGTAGTTTAAATATCATCAGCAGTTTTGATTGATGTTGGTAAGACAGTAAAAGTACAAGAGGTAATAAAATAAATCTTAAATGACATAAATATTAAATGTCAAATACAGAAGATGTTTTAGGTTATAAAACTAAATAAAATGTAGAAACTAATTTCAAATTAATTAAAAGTTTTCTTAAAGAGCAAAGATAGACATTACATTGTCTGTTAGATAATTTTAATTTTTAATTGGATTTATCTTTCGGAAATGTTAAACAAGTGTTTTGCTATTTGGTCTATTAATTCTAGCTAAAATTAGGTCAATTCTAAAATAAACATAAAAAACACTTGTTTCAACAATTTAAATTGCTATGTTTTTTATTATAAAAAAAAATATTTAAAAGCAAAAGGAAATTTGCAAAAAATATATATATATATCAGCCAGTCATACTTGAGTCAGTCACTCAAACTTAAGAAATCTTCTACAATCTTGTTCATGTTCAAGTGCTTTGAAAAATCATTTTATGACATTGAAATTAAATTGTCTGCAACAAACGGAACTAAAAAGATTTCAAACCAACACTTAAACCCATGTACATATGTATGTGTATACGCATTTTTAAACACAAACTTACTTACTTGCTTGCAACAACTGCAACATACATACATTTCATATTACAGACAGAGAAAAATGATTACAGTAATCTTTCTAAAATTATTATTGAAATGTCAATAATATTATGTCGAACACAATTAGATATGATTGAAGCAAATAAGTATATGTTTGTAACATATTGTTCTCAAACAAATTTATAAAAATGGTTGTGCCAAACATATATTTGTTAGAGATAATCATATTTAACATAATATGATTGCAATAGCCGGAGACTTGATTACTTCCTACAAATTTGTTTTCTTAGTGTATGTATGCATGTGCAACAAAGGAACTACACAAATTTACAATGTTTTAGGAGGACGATTAAATAGGGAAGCCAAGAAGAGCAAAAGAATGTAAAGAGTGAAAGAGAAGATATGTAGTAGATATGAATATAAAAGTGCATTAAATGGAACAGATGTTGGAATGAATTTGAATTGTAAATTTGAGTGCACATTCATTCAATATTTTCAAAATCATCATCATTATCATCATCATCGTTGGAATTAACATCATCAACATCATCATTACCACAATCTTGCTTTGGCATTTGTACAGCAGGTTAATTTTTATTAAGCAAATGCAGCAACAACTGCCAAAACAACTTGTATTTAAGAAGTGACACTTGTACTTAGAAATTTTCAATACTCTAGCACATACACACACATACATACAAAATCTTTTGAAGTTCAGGGTGATTTACGTAAAACTACACAATCCATGACAACAAGCTAAATGCACTTAATGTGGGTTGGCATTGTTTTCTGGAAATATTTCCTTAAAGACTACAAGTTTTTAAATTAGAAAACTTCTTCCAACATTTTGTTAAACTTGTGTTAATTTACAAACATTTTCCTTTTCTTTTCTAAAGACTGTAATTAATTAAACTGCATTTGATTGGTTTGTGAAATTTTAAAAGATTAATTTTTCATTTCTATTTTTTTATAGTTTATTTTGAGAAAAATGTCTTGTGAAAGTGGGTTTTTTTCAACATACACGCTTTACTTACCTTTTTTCAACTTTATTCATTTAGCTTTTTTATTTTGCTTGGAAAGAAAGCAATCAAACAGACACCAACCAACAAATAAAGCCAAATGAAACAGAAGCCAAAGAAAACAACAATCTTTAAAGGCATAAAGACACCAAATAAGCACAAAGTTACATAGATATTATGTACATATAGTTGAACAAATACAATTGTGCTAATATTTGAAGTAGTTGTCAGTAAGTTTTTTTATATACTCGTAGAGTGAAATCATGCGTAAAACTTAATATAAGACATGTCTTCTTTATCATTCACTTGTAAAGTCTATCTATGTATGTTTGTATCTATGCATGTGTTTGCTTATTCTTTTAGTATGTGTGTTTTTTGTTTTGTTTACAAGACTCAAGTCAGAGTTGTCTTTTTTATTGCTGCTACGTCTTCTTCTCAACATCTTGAACGTCGTTTTTTTTTTTGCTTTTCCATCAACATCGTCATAAACAAGTGTTGAATACAGCTTTTTATACGGATGTTGCTACAAATATATATTACTACGACATCTGTGTCTCCTAAAACGCTTTAGTTGTTATCTGACTAGATCTGTTCATGTTTTCATAAATGATAAGAGTTAAGAGTTAATTATAATATCATTAGTATGTATATATTCAACTAGACCAATTTCCTCTGTTTTTCATTTAAAAATAAAGCATACTTACAGGCTGCATGAACAAGAAAACATGCCACTCTTCCACTCTCTTTTACTTGATGGTTTAACTGTTTTGTTAATAATATCACAGGTTGCATATAAATTGCTACAACTATGTATGTTCAATATTTTAATCTTGTACATTTAGGCTCTGGTGTTTTTATTTTATTTATTTTTGTTATAGTTGTTGTTGTTTTTTTTCAACATATAGATTTAATTTTTATTATGTTTGTTGTGAACGCATGAAAGGCCATTAAATATTATGGGTTTCAGTCATACAAACATCGTGCCTCTTTAACAAGAAGGAGAAATCTTTGGGTAAATGTCTTTTCAGCACCTCTTCTTTAAACACGACACGCACTTTTCTTCCATTACACTGTTGTTTTTTTATACGTATGTATTTTACTTAATACTCAAAATACATTCAACCTTAGCAATTTGGATGTTTTTTTGTTTTTCTTAATGAAATAATTTCAGATGATTTTCTTTTAACATGTCTCTTAATGTTGTTTTTTTGGGGTTTCATTTCTAAATGTTTAAATGATCCAAACAATTGAATGAAAACAAGTGAATTCAATTGTAACACTCACAGGTATTTAGGCATTTAAGATGATAAAAACAAAAATAAATTACAAAATCATAAATTGAAAGAAATTTGAAGCAAATCTTATAACAAACATTTTAAGAAATTCAATACATGTTTGGGTTTGACAGCAAAATATGGCAAATATTGGAATGTTGTTATTTGCAGCAAATGAATGAACGAATGAATAACAGAGTGTTGCATTTCAAGCTTCAAACATAGACAACAGCCGGCAGGCAGCAGTCATTGTACTTGAAGTCATGAACTATTTAATAATGAAAGTCATAGCGTACCCAAACAGGTATCAATTTTTAAAAAGTTCAATGAAATAGAAATTGCAAAAAAATTTTTCTTAAACAGAAAATCAAATTCATTAAAGCAAATAAGTTACATTAAGTGCCACCTCTGGCTGTGACGTTTTAAACACCCCAGCAAATACTTGTGTCGAAACATTAAAAGTGAATGACATTCTTTTTCAAGCTTCATAAAATTTCAATCAAATTTTCTGCCCTTTCAAAAATGCAAATGCATTTGTAGAAATATTTTGATTAACTTTAGTATTTAGTATGTTTGTTTTTTTTGTTTAGCTCTATAAAAAAAATTGTTTTATTTTTGTTAAATACTTTTGGGGTTTCTTTAATTAGTTCTTGCTGTTGCCATTGCTGCTTAAAACTTATGACCACCAACAACTTACAACAATTTTTATTTTTATAAAATATTTTCATTTTCATTTTCATTTAACTTGCCTTTTTCGCTTCTTCTTCTTCGTTTTTTTCCCTTTTACTCCCACCGTTTAACCGCAAAAGTACTTGATAAATTTTAAACGCACCAGCAAAAAAACACGCAAGAAACTTTCGCATACTTACAAGTTTTGCTTGCCTGGACTTTGGCAAACTTTGGGGGTTTTAAAGTACTGACTACTTTATCTTCTTAATGGCAATAATTTTGTTGTTGTTCACATACTTTGTTGTTGTTGTTGTTGGTACTGAAATACTTTAGTATCCAGTGAGTATTGTCATAACTTTGTTAAAGGGAATAAACATTTTATAAGTAGAAAATTTCAAATAATGGCAAATAATTCTAACAGTTTTTTCTGTCCTTTTTTCGCTTTATAAAGCTTGAATATTATAAATAAAATATGATCGTCAATTTTAGTTGATGAAAATATTTTAAATTTCATTTTTATGCATATTGTTTTTGAGCTTAAGTAATTCTTTTTTGTCTTGACGAGGGAAATCTTTAAGAGTTTCTTGCATCTTTTTTTCATAAAATTAAGCAACCGTAAAAATTATGTATTTCAGAGAAATGTTCGCTTATATTGTGCATATTTTATTTAGGACAAAAGAAAATAAGTTACACAAGGCTACAAATATATGTTTCTAAGACGATCTCTCATGAAAACATGCTCCCATGCATTTTAGTTTCAATTTCAAATTCATTTAAAACAGAAAAAACAAAAATCATGATTCTTCGATGCTCCTTCTTTTTGATGATCTCTAATCTAAATTAAATAACAAATCTAGCATCACTGTTACCCTGTGTAATAAATGTTGGCAATTTGTAAAATTTTGTTTAACTGTTTATTATTGTTAATGTGCTATTCATTACAAATTCATAAATATTTCCGCAAATCAACACGTGTTTCTGTTTAAGAGCTGTAAATAGAATTCTTTTTTAAAAAATTTTTGGTTTGTTTTTTTTCCAGCTACCAGTCACTATTGTGCAACACACTCATACAGGAAGTATTTATTTGACCATTAATGTACAAAACTGTGTTGCAATTGTGCATTTTTTTTTTTTTTTTTGGTTTGTGCATAAATCTAAATATAAAAAACACAACATAGATTTCTTTGGAAGTGAGTCATTATTACAAAGCAAATTTGCTGTATAAAAAGTGAACGAATAAATTTTTGTTTAATTTTAAACTTTCTCTTTATGAAACAGTTTAATTATGCAGAATATTTTTGGAGTTTTATTTTTGTAAATTTTCAGTGAGCGAATGGAATATGCTTTATATATAACTTCTGGCTTTTCAAAAAAGCTTTCTGTAACCTATTACCACATCTTTAAATATGTATAAGGAACCCCCCTCATTTAACCTGAACTAAATTCTAATTAACTTCTGCTTCTTTTGAGGTTTAGTTCACTTAACATTGATTAATTTATTTTAAAAACACTTCCTGCCCAACTCTTCTTCTCTTACATTAAAAATTAAATTAACCATAAAAGAGAACTTAACAAGAGAAAGCAGTATGTGACAATAACTGAAAGTAAGGTTAAAGAGTCCATCACAGATCAAGCAGAATGAGTGAAATGCTTCTAAATGATTGAAATGTTTAGGACCGTAAGTGAGTGTTATTTTGTGGTAAAGATCCCTGTAATTCGGGGTGGCTATACCAAACTGGGCACAATTGGTTTTGCAAACTATTTTTTATGTACTTCTTTCTAGGAAACTAAGAAAAGCTTTAAGCCTTTAGGCAAAAGGCTTATTATAAGCGCTCTTGCTTTCACCCATACATAAACTCACACAACTATAAAAAACTAGCCAGGGAACTTATTTAAAGTGTTTTCTCTCTGGAATACTTAATTGCACGAAAATTAGGCCTATTTACTCTCTATCTCTATGTTAAACACTAAATTGACAATTTAAGTTCCTCTCTGTCATATGATGCCAAAATATAAAAATTTATGTCAATCAAGTTGTAATTAGCTACTTTGTAAAAATTCTGAATAAAAAAAGGATACATTGATCCCTTGAATAACTGCTGGAAGGTTAATTATATTCACATACTAAATAACATACTAATATAACGATAATTGAACCAAAAAAATTAAATGTCCTTGTTTAAAACATGTAGGCTACACTTTATATATGCCACTTACTATATGCATATGTATAAAATGTGGCACAAATCAAACGCACACTTATGCCGACATCATCTCGCATGAACATGTGTCGAGACACACTTGTAAAATAACCAGAAGCAGGCAGCAGCGGCAATTGCAATGTAACAACGGCAACAGCAGCAAGTGGTTGTGTTTTTGAAACTCATACGGTTAATTGATTATAAGCACAAGTATAATGGATGTTTTAGAACCGAAAGAGAGGGTGTGTAAAATGAGGGAGTAGGAAATGAAATTAAATCGAGTAAGAGTGTCGGTGTCGGAAAGAATCATATTTAAAAATATCTACTGAGAAATTGAGTCATTTTATGTAAAGTAAGTGAGTGAGTGAATGGGTTTAATTAAACGAGGATTAAAGCAACAGTTTTAAGGAAATAAATTTAAATTTTGTTGCCGATCGGTGACCATATGCAGCAGCGGACGAAAAGCTTATGTCTCTCAATTTCTCATTTTCAACATAATCACTATTGATCTACTTAAGTAAAAACATGTTTTCACAGTCACAACCATATATGATCACTTTTACAAACTTTTTGGTTTAAACCTCGTATTTTGTATTATAATATTCACATTCTATGAATGTGTCATCATAAGTAGTCGTATATACATACGTCTCTGTATAATAGTTGTAGAGTTGTTGCTATTTTTTGCAAGAAAATACTATAACATGTCATTTAGTTTGCTGCGTATGTAGTTTTTGTCATTTCTTTACATCTGATAAGTACATTAGGATGGACCTCTTTAGTTGAGTAAGAAATAAATTACATATTTAAAATAACATCAAACTTGATTTTACATAATAGAGTTTCAACAACATAATATTTTGAATTTCTCATTAATATTTTAATTTGCTCAGTTAACTGAAAGTTAATAAATATTCCTTTCGGGAGCTGTCCTAATTTTTACCTACACTTTTAAGTATCTAAGTTTGTATATTTGCCTTGATATATAGACCTGCCTAAAAATATACTTAGAAAGTATGTAGACACATACCAGACCTTTTTTGTATTTAGCATATACGCGTGTAATATTGCGTGTGTGTGTGCATAAGGATGTGAGTGCATGTTTGTGTGAGTGTCTTTTGTAACTTCTGGCAACACTTTAATTATTTCTCTAGTGTTGGCTTTTTAATTATTAAATGCACTGAAAGTACAGAAATAGCAACAGCAGCAGAGGCAGTAGAGGCACCACTACGAATATCATCAACACACATGCCACATTATTTTTTCTATGGCAAAAATAACAATAACAACTATATTATTAAAAAATATAAATGACACATATCAAAAGCAACAACAAATGATAATAAAAGAAAAAAGCTGTAGAAATAAAAGTAGTTTAAAACAGGATATACATACTAACACACTTACATACACAAGTATGTATGTGATTGTGTTTTCGAAACTAAGAGAGTGGGCTTGAAGGTGTTTACTTCTGAGTAGATCGTAAGTGAGAGCATATGCTTTTTTTTCCAGCATCATAAGAAATTAGTCCTGTGGCTATAAAAAATAATAAGAAGAGCAGCACAACAACATTAAAAACTGTCAACGACACGTTTTAAGTCACACGAATGTGGAGAACATCACACTCTCACTTACACACAGGAATTTAGAAACCTACACAAATTAAATGTGAGAGAAGACAGGAAATATATTAAAATATATAAATAAACAGACATACTCAACATTTTAGTACATTCAAAAATTAAACCAAAATATATATTTTTTTTGGGGTATGAAAATGGGGTTTCAAATATAAAGTGGGTAAGTGTGTGTTGTGGTGTTGCTGGAGCTTAATGTTAACAATGTTGACGGTTGGTTGGACGAAAAATGATGCATAAGTACTTACTACATCTCCCGCTATCTAGCTAGCTCATATTTTTGTCATCATCATCATCCAAACACACGTTTAATACAAAAAGTGGGGAAAGTAATCCAAAAAGTGTGCTATATATTTATGAGCCTGCTGCTGCTATTAGGTGCTGCGTCTGCTGCTACCACGGTAATAAAACACTCGCACCAACAGTTTTACAGCCATAAGGTGCTGATGTATTTAACTTTAAAACTGAAATCAACAGTAACAATCATGTTTATTTTTTCACTTTGTTGTTTTTTTTTATTCATTCCACTTTCAACTTTTCCGTTTCTATTTTATGTTTCTTTTCTACTTGTGCAACATTGTTTTTTATGTGTGTCTCCGTCTGTCTGTCTCTAAGTCCAGCCGTTTGTTGCAAACACTGCAATAGCTGTGTGTGTGTGTTTAGTCTACATTGTTTAGTAGTTTTACACCGAGTGTGATGAATGTTTAGCCCATAAAATGATTTTGCTATTTTTTTTTTCTATTTTGTTTAGTTGGATTTCTTTGTCCACCCTCTGGATGTTGTGCCGGTACTGCTGGTGCTGTTGTCTTAAATGTTTTTGTTGTTATTGTTACAGTTGTTCTCTTTATTTCATCCTTACAAAGTAAAAGACAATTTACTCTAAATGCTTTTAAAGCCGTAACACAGACACTCACACACATACAGTTATAAACAAAAGTCTTACGTGTATGTGTGTTGGCCAAAAGCAAGAGTATAGCATTTTTGCAACGTTTTCATTTTGCACTTTTCTTGCTTTTATTTGTATTTCAACATTTGTCTTCTACTTGTATACTTTTGTTTTTGTAAATTGTTGTTTTTTCAGCAAGTATCTATCTATCTGTAAACTACAATGCAACATTTTTGTTTGTGTGTGTGTCTGTATGCATGTGTGTGTGGCAAAACTTATGTTGACAGTATACTTGCAATTAGTTTTAAGCATCTAAATAAACCAAGCACTTTATACTAAACTATCTGTCTGTCTTTCATATTTTTATTTTCTCATTTTGTAGTGAGTGTCCTTTTTTTTGCTGTTGCTTTTGTTATCTTTTATTTTACTCTGACACCCACAAGGGCCATGATTATCCTAGTTGTTTTAATTTTTTATTGTTGTAGTTGGTTTTCATTTGCTTTTCTTAAGGACTAGAGCCACAGAAGTCATTTGAGTTTTTTTGTAACAGTTATCAAAAGTACTTTTTGTAAGTATGTAGTTTGGTTCGAAATCACAAAATATGGTTTCTTAAGAAGTTTTTAGACTATCCAGGGTCCTGTTAGTGGAGTTACTTGGCATTTTAAAACTAAAATTTTTAAAGTCCTTAAAATTAATATTTTTCTGTTTTTAATATTCTTGTGTTTACAGATTTGATTTTTATCTGTTTTAATAGACAATTTTAAAAATGGTAAAGATCTATAGAGATAAAAGTTATTAACTATGTAGATCTGACAGTTCTGGAACTAAACTAAAACTGAACTAGAACTGATTAAGAACTGAACAAGAGCTGAACTAGAACTTAACTAAAACTGAACTAGAACTGAACTAGAACTGAACTAGAACTGAACTAGAACTGAACTAGAACTGAACTAGAACTGAACTAGAACTGAACTAGAACTGAACTAGAACTGAACTAGAACTGAACTAGAACTGAACTAGAACTGAACTAGAACTGAACTAGAACAGAACTAGAACTGAACTAGAACTGAACTAGAACTGAACTAGAACTGAACTAGAACTGAACTAGAACTGAACTAGAACTGAACTAGAACTGAACTAGAACTGAACTAGAACTGAACTAGAACTGAACTAGAACTGAACTAGAACTGAACTAGAACTGAACTAGAACTGAACTAGAACTGAACTAGAACTGAACTAGACTAGAACTGAACTAGAACTGAACTAGAACTGAACTAGAACTGAACTAGAACTGAACTAGAACTGAACTAGAACTGAACTAGAACTGAACTAGAACTGAACTAGAACTGAACTAGAACTGAACTAGAACTGAACTAGAACTGAACTAGAACTGAACTAGAACTGAACTAGAACTGAACTAGAACTGAACTAGAACTGAACTGAACTAGAACTGAACTAGAACTGAACTAGAACTGAACTAGAACTGAACTAGAACTGAACTAGAACTGAACTAGAACTGAACTAGAACTGAACTAGAACTGAACTAGAACTGAACTAGAACTGAACTAGAACTGAACTAGAACTGAACTAGAACTGAACTAGAACTGAACTAGAACTGAACTAGAACTGAACTAGAACTGAACTAGAACTGAACTAGAACTGAACTAGAACTGAACTAGAACTGAACTAGAACTGAACTAGAACTGAACTAGAACTGAACTAGAACTGAACTAGAACTGAACTAGAACTGAACTAGAACTGAACTAGAACTGAACTAGAACTGAACTAGAACTGAACTAGAACTGAACTAGAACTGAACTAGAACTGAACTAGAACTGAACTAGAACTGAACTAGAACTGAACTAGAACTGAACTAGAACTGAACTAGAACTGAACTAGAACTGAACTAGAACTGAACTAGAACTGAACTAGAACTGAACTAGAACTGAACTAGAACTGAACTAGAACTGAACTAGAACTGAACTAGAACTGAACTAGAACTGAACTAGAACTGAACTAGAACTGAACTAGAACTGAACTAGAACTGAAATAGAACTGAACTAGAACTGAACTAGAACTGCACTAGAACTGCACTAGAACTGAACTAGAAATGAACTAGAACTGAACTAGAACTGAACTAGAACTGAACTAGAACTGAACTAGAACTGAACTAGAACTGAACTAGAACTGAACTAGAACTCAACTAGAACTGAACTAGAACTGAACTAGAACTGAACTAGAACTCAACTAGAACTGAACTGAACTAGAACTGGACAGGAACTTAAACTGAGCTAAGCGTGAATTGCTTTATAACTGAACTAAAGCAGAACTTAACTAGAACAGAAGTAGAATTAAAATAAAATATAACCAGAACTGAAATTTTATTCTTTTGGACCTTTTGAAAAAGTGTTAAATAACTGCCAAATATATAGTAAAATAATACATCTGCTTTAACTTATTATTCATGTAATAAAAATATGACTCACACTGTAAACATTTAAATATTCTGTTGTTGAGTTTGTCACTTTAGACTTTATTTGAAAACAATATCTACACTATATCCGACATTTAATTTGTATATTTAATAAAATGCTTTTTAATTTCAATTTAATTTGAAACTACAAACAAACAAACAAAAATCTTTTCAAAAGTTCAAAGATCTTTAATTGTAGATGAAACTATTCAATTAAAAATTCATTATCAAATATTTGTTGCTTTCCCACTTTATTTATTGTCTCTCTATCTGCGTACAAACATCTCTTGCTCTAAACCACAGCATTTAGTAAGTTATTTTAACTTTTAGTCATTTATCACAACAACACACCTGCTATTTCATAAAATTTATATAAATAAAATTTCATTTAATAAAAACGAGTTTTTAAAAACACACATACATATATACATATTTACATACATTTTTATTCTAAAAGTATTTGTAAATATCATATAACACACAGGCTGTGGCCTATTAAATGGAAACAAAAGATTTTAAAAGTAGGAAATTCTATATAAAATGAACTATTTACACAAATTATTTAACATATTATATTCTTTTTATCTGCGGAGTTTTTAAATATTGTTCTTATAAATATGACCAACACCTGTAGTATCATTTCACATGCATATTTATAACTAAATTTTTTTAAAATAACCATATTAAATAATATTTAATACTATAGACACACTCTCTTACATCATCATTCTAAACAATAGAATTGAAATTGTATTTAAATTTATTTAGATTTACTCACATAGTATTTCTTTTATAAATTTTTGTTTAATTTGTTTTTCTTCATTTTTTGTTTAGTTAACAATTTTTTTTCTAATTTTAAAGAAGTTTTAGGAAATTTATGCAAATTTAATAAGAATTTATTTTCTAAGATGTTTTGTATGTAACAAAATATGAAACGATTATGACACATCTTAAAAATATAAAATTAATAAATGTATAAATTTACTTTTATAAATTATAAATTTTTTAATACCCAACTTAAGGCGAGTTTATAATCCAACCAAGTATATAGTGTTTGATTTTAAATATGGACTTAGTTAAGGATTTTCTGTGAATTTTAAAATCTAAGCACTTCTTAGGAAATTTCTACTTTATTTGAAACACATAAATTTATGTGAAAGTAGTCATGTATGCAAAAACATTTTAATTTTAATAATTATTTAGCCGGCATAGTTAAATATATATGTATGTCAAAAAAACTATAATGCTTACTATAATTTAGAAAATTTAGAGATTTATACACTTCAGTTATTATTACAGTGAGATCTAAACGATATATAGTTTATTTTTAATACCAAATTTAATTCAAATTCATTTTGAAAAATAAATCTCTAATAAGCTCTTTATTGTGGCATTTTACTGTTTTTTTATTTATATAATACTTATAATGTACATTATTTTCTTTAGAATATTATTTTAATTTTCTTCTATTCATATTTATATTTGTAATTAAACCTTTCTAAGGATTTTAATAATAAAACTTGAGGCATTTCTTACAGTTTCATGCTTTCTGAAGTAAAATAATTACTCGATTTTTTTTAAACTCTTAAATGAAAATAAACCAGCAAATTGTTTAGTTTGTGGAATTGCTTTAAACATATTTAAGCAGAAAAATATGATGTTCATCTCAATCTCAACAAAGATCCTAAAATGTGACTAATTTGGTTACGATCATTCAATCGGACTTCGAAAACCCAATATCGATAATATGGTTCAGTATCGCATTTAACTTTAATTTCAAAATTTTGCTGGTTTACTTTTAACTACAAAATGGATAAATTTCTTTTTAATAATATTTTTTCATTATGTTTCATAACTCCTTTTAAAATTAATTTTTTCAATGTAAATATCTTATCTTAAACAACTACAACCACAAAAACAACAACTGAAATCTTAAAGATGAGAAGAGAAAACTAAAGATTTTTGAGTTCTTGATTTCTTTATGTTTTCTTTTTCTTTCTATCATCTTAAGATGCTCTGTTACTTATTGTCTAGATATAGTATCTGGTCCTTAATAACACCGGAATGTACAATAAACAACAGAGCAACATTGCTTCCACCACCAGCAACAACAACAACAACTTATCTTCATAACAACAGCGGTAGAAGAGGTTCTTTTTCTTACAAAAAAAAAAAAAAAAAAAACAGTATTCAACAACTCTTAATTTTTTTCTCTTAACAATCCTTTAGTTTTTTTCTTTGCGTTTTCTACCTCCTTTTATTTGTAAAAAATCTACTTTGTTTGTAATTTCGACTAGATATTGAGTAAATTTACAACAAAAAATCAAAATTTTTGTAAACGCCTTTATGATGTCTACTCTTCCCACTGCACTCCTGCAGCTATAGACGCTAGAGAGCTGTTGTTGTTTCTACTTGTATAGTTCCCATATAAACCAAAAAGTGTTGAAAAACAGTAGTGTGTTCAGATGATGTTAAAGCTGCTGTTGAAAGCAGCAGAACCAAAAGTTTGTTGTAGAAAAAAACGCCTGTTGAAATGAATGAATATACTACCTACTGAGTTTTTAAATGAGAAGAAAAAAACAACAAAAACAGATGCTTTCAAACTTATTTTTTTATTTAAATATTTTTTTCGGTTTTAACAAAAATAAAAAATATTAAAATTTATATGTATGTGTATTTTTTGTTGTGTCCATGTTTTTTTTTATTATTTATTTCATTGGATGCCACACAAGGCCAACAAAAATTCACTAAAATTACACCTGCCTTCAGCAGCAACATCATCGTCATCATCATCACCAACAACTCGACAAAGGAAGAGGATTCATCCATCAGTTTATTGCTGTTGTTTTTTGGTTAAACAAAAAAAAAATATCTTTAAATATTTTTGTTGTTGTTTTATTTCTGCTACAAATAAGGATTTACAGATTTTTTTTCACTTCTGTTTTCAGTTTTATTTTAAGATGTTTTCAAAGCAGCTGTTTTTTGAGGGAATTAAAAGGTATTGAAAAACGTTATAAAGAAATATTTGTTAAAAAAGAAATTCAAACAGACAAATAACAATAATAATAAAGCAACAAATATTTGTTTAAATGCGTCAAATAATGCTATTTTTATTCGTAATAAAAATTGCGTAACACCTACAAAAATAAGTTAAAACAAGTAAGATTTTATAGTCGGGCATGACCAACCATATGATACCCTATACCATTGATTATGTTAAAAATTTTGATTATTTTGTTTTAATAATAACGAATTTAATTTGATTTTTACCTTAATTCAGAAATATTTAACCAATTTGTTGATAAAAAAGGGATTTTCTAAATGAGGGGTTATATGGGGGCAGGGGGTTAATATCTATCCTTATAAATTTTGGTAGGGATTTATATCTACATCAGTCAGTTATGCAGAATATCATCGTGATATTAGTGTTTATAAGGGAATTTTGACGATCCAGTCATTTTCTTAAGGGGACTTTATATGGAGGATAGGGTCAAATGAAGCCCGATCATTACGAAAATCAGTAGTATCTTTAAGACTTATGTAGAACTTAGTTTTGCAGATTTTTGAAGGACTACAAGAATATTTAATATATTTATGAGCTCAAAAGCCCTATTCGAGGGGTTGTATGGGGGCTGTACGAAATAATGGACCGATTTTAACCATTTTCAATAGGCTTCGTCCTTTTATTTCATCAAATTATCCTGAAAATTGCGACCTGTAGAGTGCGCACAATGTTTACATGGACACACAGACGGACGGACGGACAAAGCTAAATCGACTCAGAAAGTGATTCTGGCCCGATTGCTCTACTTTAAGGTGGGTGAAGGACCAATATTTTTTGGTGTCACAAACATCAGCACAAACGCATAATACCCTCCCTCCCCACTATAGTGGTGTAGGGTATAAAAATAACTAATAAACATAAATTGTTCTATGGAATTTCTATTTTTGGGATTTAAAACTAAACTTAGAAATTTTATTTGTTTAAGAGTATGAGCATGAAAGCTTTAGAAATTAAAATGTGTTAATAATAGGTTTTAATATGTTTATTTCAATTTTGTTTTTATAACAAGCTTTAAGTTTAAAGAAAATCAAAACTTTCGACTGTGTATGCTCGCTTTAAATTTCATGAAAATTATGAAATTTACATATTGAAAGTTAAATAAAAGCTTGTAAAAAGAGACAAGTGTCTTGTTATGATCTATTGTGAATGGTTAGAGGCTCAGCTTTTAAAAAGCGTTTAAAATGTACAGCTTTCGGAAGCAGTGTCTTGATCTTGTTTTCCATTCACTTGGGTCCCTAAATGAGGTATAAAATTTTTATTTTTGTAAATATCTATAAAAAGCTTATAGTTTGCCCCTAATATTTCCTTAAGCTTTTATTTACTTCCGTAGTACATTATTTTTAATTGGATCATAAATTTTCCAACAAATTCCTACTGTAAAATTGTAATAAAAAATGTCTATTTTAGTTTTAGTTTATTTTCAAAATTTTATGTACATAGTTTTTCTCTATATAAAATTTATAACAATTTGTCATAATAGATTTAGAAACGAAAGGAAAGAAAAAAAAGTTTAGATTATTTGTCATAAATAAATAAATTTCATAGTTTAAATGAAATGCTATTCATTTTATCAATACTCCATACAAAAGTGTTAAAAGAAATATGTTTTACAATAAAAATTAAAAAAAAACTATTTATTCTTTTTAATTTTATTTACATTAATTCAATATGTGAGTCAAAATTTGTATATTTTTATTTAGTTTTAGGTATAAAGATCATCATTTGATTTCAATTTCCTTAAACAGAAACATTTTTATTGTTTTTAAACAACAATAAAACTACTGCTCCCTGTTCGATAAACATACATATTTTAAAAATATCGTGTGTGTGTGTGTGTATCTTTGTATATTATTAACCTGAACATAAAACCTTTAACTTTTTAGGATCATTTCATTGGTATACATTAAAGCTTTTTGTGTTTTTGTATCTGTTCGTTTGCCTGCTGCTGCTGCTCTTGTATCTTGTAAATGGATAAAAGATTGCTGTTGTTATTGTTGCTGCCTCTTGTGCCCTTTTTATATTCAAATTAAACTGTTTCTTGTGGCATTTATGTGTGTGTCTGTCTGTCTTTATAGTGTAGTGTCAGTTATTGAAAAACATCTGCCTTTCTCGGTTTTTTTGTTTTGTTGTCTTTCATTATTTCTACATGCAACTTAAGCACACGCACTAAGTTCATTGGTATTTATGGACTGACTGTCGGGCTGACTGTGTCTGCTGTTTATGCGGTAGTTCGGCTTTTGTTGTTGTTACTTCTCGAGGAATTTATATTCTGGGTGTTTTTCTTTCCAAGTTGTCGTTGTTTATTTATAGTTGCTGCAACCTGGTTATTGCATGTAATTTTTTTTATATATTTACTCTTTCAGAGTTGTTAATTATTTATACAAAAATGAAAATAAAACTCTCTAAATTATACAAAAAGTTCCAGGAATTTCTTGTAAATCGATTTCATTTAATGGAATTTCATAAGTTATACAAAATACTTGAAATTTTTTATAGAAATATGTCAAGACTGAATGATTTAATTAACTGTAGAGAAGATATTTACTTGAGATTTGGAGAAAGAATAAAAAGGTGTAGCATGGTTTTGTGTGAAAGGAAAATCGCACAACGAGGCGAGGTAGGGGATTGGAAACATGCTCGGAGTAAACCTGTTGAGAATATAAAATATTCAGAACTATCCTAATTTCAAACCTACTCCTTATTTAACGTCTTGTTCTAACAATTTTTCTTTAAGAATGAAATACTTGGTAATATTCAATTGCAAGTAATGATTACATTTTGAATTACAATTACATTTGAATTAATTGCAATTACTTGTAATTGTTATTAAAGTTTTGCCAATTACATGTAATTTAGAAATTTTTATTTAGAAGTAATTGTAATTGGTTAGTATATAATTACTTGTAATGTATTACTTGTAGCACTAACCAATTACAATTACTTGTAATTTAAAATTCCTAAATTACATGTAATTGTAATTGCAAAACTTTTATTACAATTCCAAGTAATTGGTATAGATTTAATAATAATTTGTTATTACAAAGTTACACATTACAAGTATTTGTAATTGACCAAGTAATGAAATATTTTGTGAAATCATTACCCCAAGTTTGGTAATATTAACACAACCTTGACCATTTTTTACAATTTTAATTATTTTCTATGCCAAATAATTTCCATATAATTGTTTCCCCAAACATGCAATTGCAAAATTACAACTTAAGTATTTTTCTAAATCTTTTGCCAAACAACCAGTAATTATACACATCTTTAATTTTAATTACTAGAAAAATTCAGTAAACAAAAAGATAATGCAATCTTATCTAAATTTTATTTATTTACACATTAAATATAAAAATTGTGCAGAAAAATTAATAAAATTCTCTGAGAAATAAAAACAAAAACAATAAATCCCCCTTGAAAGAAACCAACTGGCGGCAAAGAAAAAATAAAAGTTTTTAAGCTCAAGCCAGGCTTATGTATTATACAGACAATGGTGTGAAGTTTCATTTAATTATATTTAATAAGTTAATAACTGCTGTGGTTAGTAAAGAAGTTCGACAAATGGAGAAGAAAAATGAATAAGAAAAAGAAACATTGGCGGAAGTTTTAAATGGCAAAGAGGGCGTGAGATAAGTGGCTTGTATTATCATTATAATTTCTATAACTCTTTTTGAAATAACAAAAATGATGATTTCAAATTTGAAAAATCTTTGATTTAAACAAACATTTTTAAATTTTAAAATTCTGTTTAACATTTTGTTTGTAAACTGTCACTGCTGCTGACAGTTTCAATGATAAAGCTTAATATTCAAATGCATTAATGCTAATGACAACTTATATAACGATAATGTCATTTACTGTTATTACTGCTTTTGCTGCTGCTATTGCTCTTATTTATATTTATACAAATAAAAGCCTTTGGGGTTTTGGCAAAAAGTAAAGGGACACTTTACCCACATCGTCTACTTTATGCACTTGAAGAAACACAAAAACAAATTATAGAAAATTAAACCAGCCAACGAGGCAGGAGTTTAGACCGGAAATTGTTTGAAATATAAGAACTTGACAGTTTTTTTACTTTCGTTGTTGTACAAAACAGATATGTAAACCATACTTGAACACTCTCATATTTGTATAACAACTACTATATTGTTTATGTTGTTGCTGACACTGCTACTGCTGCTGGTGGTGGTGTTGCTGCTGTTATTTTTTTTTGTTATTGTTCACATCAAGACAATAGAGGTAATAGCAGACGATTCTATAACATGTCCACACATAAGAATGGCCACTGATAAAGAACCCAATGCAGACAAGATGCAAATATGCACATTAGACTGGTCCTTGAAAACAGATATGCTTAGCAGTCATTCGAAGTTAAGATTTAACATAATACGGATGCAACTACATTTACATATATAGCTATGAGTGTAACGACTAGAATATAGTTGAATATTTTAATGAAGTCATCTTCATAGAGTGATTACTATGACCATGTTATGACATTTCACTTATAACTGAATCAAATTTTAAAACAATCTGGCAATTAAAAATTGTGTATACATTGTTACTTTTTTCTAAATTCTTCTAAAAGTTTCCTTTTAAAATTATCTTTATGTTTAAATCTAGTCTTTAAGGACAGGTCTAATATAACTTTTTATATATGTGGAAATATTTCCCATTATCATAAACAATACATTTTTATCATTATGAGAGAATCAAAGCATTCGTTTTTCTTTTGCCTTGTTGTATATATGATGATTCTATACGTAACTAGAAAATAAAAGGAGTCGACGGAGTATAGTATGTGTACGGAATACATGCAAAATAATAATAAAAGCCCACAGAAAACAAGCCATAATAATGCCATCATGCTATTTAAACAACTAAATACTTTAGGAGGAAAAAATAATCATACCACACACTTTCACATTCATGTGTTGCACGTACACCAACACTGGCAAAACACATACACATGATGAGTTCATGATGCAACATGGCCAACCGAACAGATATAATTGTAAATGGATGGATACTAAAAAATAAAATGTTTTATTTTTTTTAGCAAACATACATACATACATATTGTAATAGTAAAGCAGAGATTCTTAATTGTTGTTTTCGGCGAGACAAATAAATGACGTTCAAATGAACATTTCGACGAAAATTCAAAATATATAGTTGGGTATTTATTATAATATCCTGCAAACGGCATTATCATATGTACAAGATTAAACTTATGTTAAAATCGGACAAGGTATAAATAAAATATTTCCCCAATTAAGAGTCTTTCAAACTAACATTTCGATCAAAATTTTAAATATGTATGTTCTTTGGCAGTCATGGAAAATTTTGTACTTTTTTTTAGTATTTTTGGTGTCGAAAAATACCGCGTTATTTTCGGTACTTTTTCTAACGTATACATTTTTGATTAATAGTCCACATATTAGACAAAATACCAGATTGTAGTCTAGTTTATAGTATAGTCTGTAGTCTAGTCTATAGACTACTCTCTACTATAGTCTATAGTATACTCTAAAGACTAGTTTGTAGTCAAATTTATAATCTGGTCTATAGTCTAGTTTATAGACTAGTCTATAGACTATATAGTCTAGTATATATTCTGTAGTATTGCCTGTATTCTAGTCTACAGTCAAGCCTATAGTCAAGTCTATAATCTTTTCTATAGACTTACCTGTTGTTTAGTATTTCTTCTTATATACTGAACTGCATAACCTACAAACTGCATTATCAAATGTTTCACCTTAAACTTATTTTAAATTTGCACAAAATATTACTCTATGGGACATACATATATTCAAAACCTATATTCGCTAGGGAAGTTGATATGAAATCGAACTTTTAGTTATAGCAAATTTACATTCATTGTCCTGTCAAACTTTTTAAATATTAATTTCTAGATTGATTAATTCAAGCTTAGTACAAATATGTTGTTTTAAAACCTTCTAAGAATCACTGTATGCATAAATTTGAGAACAAGTACCTTGAAAAACTCAGCACCATTGAATGTAAATTATGGCAATAAATATGTATGTAATTTTTGTATAAATACAATATGTATGTAAGATTACATGCATACATATGCATAGATAAAGTTATATGTATCTATACAGGAACAGTGGTCGGCACAAGGGAATTTTTCGCACATAATAAGCATCATTCGTTCATGTTAAAAAGCTACTAATTTGATATTTGTTTTTTTTTTTTGTATTATACAGCTTCCGACCCCTGCAAACAATGAATACCCACCATCGAGCTAGAGCAAAAAAACACTTTCAAACCGACTAGGGTACATAACAATAACAAGTAATTGTTCTACAGACTACAACAAAAAAAGTTAAAACGTTTGAATTGCAGTAGTACTCGAACTCATTCATACTGGCAGTTTTTTTTTGTTTTTGGTACATTTGCATCTTCATTTAGTATGGAGTCAGCAAGTAGAGATTTCATTGTTTTAAGTTTTTTTGTTATTGTGATGATTATTAAGATCAAAATTATTTACTTAAGATTTTAGTATGTCGACATACATTCTAGGAAGACAACGCCACTACACTCCAGTCATACGTTTATCTACTTACTTGTACGAGTAGAACAATTTTTATTTTATAAAGTTATTAAATATTTTTTTATACTCATAGTACATGTGTGTGCTTGAGGAAGACAATGAAGTAGAAAACCAGATAATAATAATTGATAATAATACTGATGATAATAAAAATTATGTGTGTTCTTAAAAATGTTAATTTCTTTGTTCTTGCTGTTTTGAGTTGTTGTAGTATAAAAAGAGATTAAAAGTTTTAGATAAAACTTAACTTATATGAGGAATGAAAATATGTATTTATTTTTACTTGGAAGTACCTACTACAAGTTCAAATGTAGTATTACTTAATAGAGAATTAATTTTTTAAGACAGTTTTAACCGATATATGTAATTCGACAGATTACTTTTATATTTTAACTCAAATTTGTGTAATGTTTAAAAATTACTACAGAACAATTAGGAAAATTTGTATGTACCGGTTTGATTGGTTGTCAATTATGTCATTTAAGCAGAAACTTAATGAGTTTGAAAATCGATTATTCTAGAGTAACCTGGGCCCGTATTCAGAAAGAAGAATGTAAAATAATATTTAAAATTTTATATGAAAAACACTAACATAAACTGAGTAGTTTTCATACAAAATTTTAAAAATTGTTTTCTTTTCTTCTTTCTGAATTCGGGGACTGGTACCCATACAGTCCAATACGGTCTTAGATTTAACTTTATCACCTAATATCGCTTTAAAAGTCTTTTTTATGTTAACCCCTGTTGGCGCTATATTTATTCTAATCCAGTTTAAACATTCAGTTACTGTACAGTTATTAGTTAGACGATAGTTTAATTCTCTTGCTGGGTTTTCAATGCAGAACCCCAAAACAGGAGTCCTACGGGTATTTGCTCTAATAATCTGCATGACAATGATATTCTAATTGGGATTAGTGTTTCAAGGATCAAAGATATGTTTGGTATGCGATCAGGCAAGTTCGAAGTTTGTGTATAGACTTCCAAAGTATTCAGTGTACATTGCTGATGTGATGCACATTTCCCCTAAAGTTTAGAAACGTCCGGTTGTAAGTGCAGCCTTGTTTCTTATATTATTATTTCAAATTTGCAAAACGTACTTTATTCTTTATTTTTATTTTAATAAACATTTTATAACCTATTACCATTTTCTTTTTCTTTCTAGGTAAGTGAACGTTTTTATCCTTTAAACATGCAATGAAAAAGTAGATCTGTTGTAAGTAAAATACACAAAAACACTTAACATTTTTTCAAATTATGTAATATCACTCAATAATTAGGTATGAATACACTCTGAGAAAAAATATGTTTAAACAAGGTCAGAGGGCATTTAATAATATTTTATATTTCATATTATATTCATCGTTCAACTGACTGTTCAATCATAATTTTTCTCTGCGTGTATTACTTCTTATTATCATTAAGGCATAACAATTTGAAAAACAGATTCTTTTAACCAAAAGCTTCTGGACTTTTAAAAGACAAGCGTATAATTAAATCAGATGACAGAATTATTGCTTTCAAATTATTGTTAATGAAAATACTTACTTTCATTTTCATAACTACAACGATAATAGCTAACAAATCTACAGACATTTTCTTTTCTTTTTATTATTATTATATTTTTTGTGATGTTTTCCTTGAAAATTTCGAAAGGTAAGATTGGGGAGGCCACAGCAGGAGTAAATAATAAAGTGCTTAGGGATGCTGGAGAGAATGCATTAAAAAGTTAACAAACAATATTTTATGTAAATATATTATGCTACGAATAATAGTTGTAAACTTTATTATTTCAAAGCAATTGTTAAAATTTCTTAGTTGTAAAAATATTTTTGTTGTTTTAGTTCCTTTGGTATTAGTAACCAACTACCAACAACAACAACTGCCAAAAAATAAGGAAAACTTGCTGCTTTTTAAACTTTTTTCGATTTTTTGCTTTTGTAAAATAAACACTGATTAAATCAAAGTGAATTCATTATAAAGTTGCTACTTTGGGTTTGCTGTTACTACTCCCTGATGAAATTGTTAAGATGGGTATGATGTTGCAGCTTGAGCTTGATGATGTTGCACATTTAATGAATGAATGTAAACTGTAAGAAAATTTTGCACTTTTATTTTAGTTCGTTGTTCTCTAATGCATCAAAACCATTGTTTGTGTGCCTTACGTGGCAAACATTGAAAATACATTTTTTTTGTCTCTTATTCATTTTCTTTCACATTCATTCATTTATTCTACTTACTTAAGTTTTCTAAGAGAAACTGAAACCAATTAATAAATTTTATGCAACTTTTCTTTTTGTATTTTCCTCTAGTTTTCTAACAATTTTTATCTGTTTTTCTTTTTCCAACAACATGTTATTGTTTTCATTGGGATTTTATGCAAATATGTATAAAGAAAGAATACCGGGAAAAAAGAAAAGTTTTTTTTTGATATTTTTATTTTTAATAATAAGAGTTTATGGTGTGTTGCTTCTATTAGATCAAAGCCAAATGGGCGTTAGAAAAATTCTCTATGAAATTTCCAATTTGTTAAAGTATTGAAATATGTAGTTAGTGAGTTAATATGAGAATTTGAATTAAATTTTATACAAATTTTAATTTCATATTAAGAAAATGTTGCATAATTTTTAGGCTTCTATATTAGCAAAAATACGTTGCATAATTTCAGGCTTGGTTAAAATTTGTAACTAAAGGAACTTCATAGATTTAAAGTAAGAAAGCAATAAAATTGTCAACAGAAATATTTAAATGATTCACATTAAAAAACGTTGCCTACATCCAGGCTTTGCTATAATTAAGCTAAATGTTGCAGCATTAAATTCTAAATTAACTTTTGCCTAAATTTTGTTGTTTAAATTTAACTTGCTGTCTGTTAGTAATAATTAGAACCACAACAAACCTAAAATTTACGAAAGCAAAAACTGAAAAAAATTCTTAGAAAAATACACCAAGAAAATACAAATTTGTTTTTTAAGAAAAATTTAATAAACAATCTACCACCACATCAGTCAAATACATAAAATCTGTTTTTCTAACTGCAACACACAAGCACTTTTTAACTGATTACGTTGCTGTTGCTGCTCTAGACGACATGCAGCAAAATATATTTAGCTTTAATATGCTTAACTAACACACCAAACTCTTGACTGGATGTGAGAGAAATTGAAAACCTTATAAAACTGTGCAGCAACAAAAATGAATAGTAAAAAAAAACGAAAGGAAATAAATAAAATAAACATCAATAAACGTTTCGTTTAAATTTTTCATTCGTATGCATAACAAGACTTAAACATTTTGTACTTTTTTTTTCATTTTATTCCTTTCTAATATTCTAAACTAAACTGTGTGCATGCATTTTTATCGTCGTTTTTTGTTGTTTTTGTTGCTGCTTGTAAATGGCGAAATAAACAATCATAAACAACAAACATGCATACAACACCATTTAGTTAGCAATACATACATACACATATTCACTGAAACATTTACTAACACATGTATTTCTCACTCTTGCAACAAATTTTAGTTAAAGAGAATAAGGACTCAAGTAGCAATGTTTCTTTGGTAACATAAACAATTGCTTATTATTGTACTTGTTGCAACATTGACAATTGCAAATTGCAAAGAAAAATTTAAACCATTTTGCATGTTGCAAATATGCAAAAGAGTGTAAATTTCATTCAATATGTAGTTTATTGTTAGATTGCATCATTTGCAAGACTATTTGCCACACTCATCATCGATCTGTAAAATTGTTTATATCTAGTTTCCATTTGTTTCACCAAACTGAAACTTAAGTCCTTTTTCACATAAACCCCATAACACTAACAACAAATAATAATAGTAATAAAACTAACAACATGGAAATAAAAATGAAAAAAATTGCAACTGCAAACAAATATAGTGGCCACAAATGGAAAAGCCACAATTTAGCACAATCAACTTTAAATAAAAACAAAACATTTAGCAGCATAAAAACCCTGCAAAAACAGACAACCTCAAAAAAAGCGCTCCCCACTTTGCAACAAAAAAAAAAAAAAAAAACGCCAAAATTTAACAAACAAGACCCAAACAATCCTTAACTGCAATGGGTACAAATGGCGCAGCAAACACATGTTGTAAATACGCGCTTATTTTACTTTTAGTATTTTATTTTTTTTTTTTGTTGTTGCTGTTTTTGTTACAACAAAACGTGACTTGTATTTTGAAAAACAATTGTTTTTTTTTTTTTTGTTTTATTATAAATTTCAGCTATTTCTGCCATTTTGTTGAAATGCAATTTTTTAAAAGGTTTCTTTTTCTACTTCTTCGGTTTCCCAGAAGAGAGCGGTTTGTAGGAGTGTGTGTACTTAGTAGCAGCATTTGTTTAGAATTATAGTTAGTTGTAGAATTCCTAAGAACAATTTAAATCAAAAAAATATTTTTTCACTTTTGCACAAACATATAATTTTGTTAAATAACACATATACATAAATATATAATTTTCCAGAGTTTTTCTGATTTTCAGTTTCTTTGAAATTAATTTTTTTCAGAAAATTCTAGTTCAGCGACCAGACACAGAAAGCCTAAAAGGCTTCATTTTAAGGCGCCCCACTTAAAGTTTTCTCTTCTCTTTGGGACAGTTATAAATATCCCACACAAGGGGTGTGTATAAAATTTAAATAACAACTAGTTATCATTTTGACAACCACCGTTGTAATTTTGACAACGCATAGTTGTCATTGCAACAACATATTGTTGTCATTTCGATTACGCTTTGTGTCAATTCTTCAATGCAACGTTGTGGTTTCGACAACGAATCGTTGTCATTTCGACAACGCAACGTACTGTTTGACAACATGGCGCTGTCACTTGGGCAACACATTATTATACCCTACACCACTTTAGTGGGGAGGGTATATTGGATTTGTGCTGATGTTTGTAACATACAAAAATATTCGTCCTAGACCCACCTTAAAGTATACCAATCGGCTTAGAATCGTTTTCTGAGTCGATTAAGCTATGTCCGTCCGTCTGGCTGGCTGGCTGTCCATGTAAACCTTGTGCGCAAGCTACAGGTCGCAATTTTCAAGATAATTGAAATTTGGCACGCACGTTTGATTTGACCCAAGGACGAAGCCTATTGAAAATGGTTAAAATCGGTCCATTATTTCACCTAGCCCCCATAGAACAGAACCCCCCGAAAAGGGCTTCTGAGCTCATAATTATGTTAAATATACAGATATATCGATAAAATACGGCACAACTAAGTTTTATAGAAGTCTTGATGACCCTGCCAAATTTCATAAAGATCGGGCCCCATTTGACCCTAGCTCCCATACAAAGTCCCCTTCAGAAAATTACTTGAATGTCCCAAATTAACTTATAAACACAAATATCGCGATGAAATTCAGCACAATGAAATATTATGTAAATATAAATATATTCACAAAATGTTATCGGGCTTGGTCCATATTTGCCCCTAGCCCCCATATAAAGCCTCTTTCAGAAAATTAGTTTTTCATTCATAAATTGCTTAAATGTATCGGAACAAGGGAATATTGAAGATAAATGCTTTATTATGAAAAATAAATCATATTTAATATTCATAATTGGTGTAATCGGCCACGCCCGACTATACTTTCTTACTTGTTTTTTTGTTGATTTGAAAACGTCGTGTATTTTTAATATTTTTGTTGTTGATTTGACAACTATCCGTACATACTTTGACAAAGGATGTTATTGAAAAATTATAAACACTTTGGTGTCAATTTGGTACCAAGCGTTTATAATTTTAAAACGTCTTTTTCCCTCTGGGAAAGGAAATTAACAAAAAACGTATTCTTTTGAGGTAACGACTACTACTAGTTCTCTTACTTAGTATATGCACATATTAAAAGAATTGAAATCTATACTAACTTGGAATAGTACTTATTATTTGAGACTTATTTGTACCAAAATTAGTTTACAATAACCGGTACTATTTTACATTAATCCTCAAAGAACTTCTTCGCGTTAGAATAGAAAATGTATTTCATGAATTTCAGACTAGAATCACAAATCGAATTTTTATATCTACTACTTTATAGCAACTTTGTCTAATAACAGTTAAAAGGAAGATTTATTTATTTTGTGGTAGTTCTGGTTATAAACTATTCAAAATTATTTTATTTAAAATTCTGATTCTATAGCAATTTTTTCTTACACACCTTAAAATTTACAACAGCAGCAGCACTCTGTTATAAATATTTATGCGAAACGCATATTTTTTGTAATTTTTGTGTTTTTGTTTGTATTTGAGATTTTTCGTTAATACTTATGAAGTATTTTTTTTTTGTTGCTTTAAGTAAATAAATAAATTCTAATAAAATGCAAAACAGTTATAGAAACAACTCAGTAAGAATAATAAATCTGCGTTTCAAATTAAAAATGGAAAAAAAATATTAAACAAAAACAGAAATAAATGAAAATATAATCATAATAAACAAATATAGGGTGGCTGGTGCTACAATTACAATTAGGTCGACTGAGGTCTACGATGCATACAAATAGACTATTTACAAAATTTAGAAAAAGTCTTGGCGTCGTAAATATTTGGTTAATAGTATAAAGAACTTAATTTATTTTACTTAAAGTTTTTATTTAGGACAGAAAAATAATTAAATTTGCATTATGTTTAATACATACATACATATAACGTTTAAAAAGATCGTAATAGTTATCATAAATATGTATATTAAACATCATGGTTATATTTTATTTTCCAGCCTGAATGTAGGCTGCATATTATGTATATAAATAAGTAAACATAAGTTATAGAGATTTGTTCTAGATTAGGTATAGGCAGAGAGTATCAAATGAGCTCTCTAAAAGGTTTTGTTCGATTTTCTATACATGTATGAAAGCAATATATTAAGTGAACGCATAGGAGAGATTTTTGCCTATCCCTGCTCTAGATCTGCATACTAACTCTTTTTAAACACTTTAATGAGTTCTAATTATCATGTTCATGACTTCATGCTGCCAGATTATGGAAGCCAAACCGACATGATTATGCTTCTATCCTGGGGAATACAACTTACATCGATTACGAGAATATCGATTACTGCTCTCCCACGCTCCTTCCGGACAAAAGATTCACAGTTAAGATGTCAAACGAACCATCCTTCTTAAAGGGTGTAACACTTGACATCTATACTGATGGATCTAAGTCCTCTACAGGCGTGGGTGTTGGTTTCTTTATCCCCCGCTTAAATAAGGCGGTGTGTTTTAGGCTAAACAACTACTGTAGCGTCTTACAGGCTGAAATCTCAGCTATAAAAAGAGCGGTTAACTGGATGAGGTACTATAGGATATGCAATAGAAAATTTCAAATTTGTACTGACAGTAAACCTGCTATAAAATCTTTATATGGTGTCTACACGACATCCAGACTGGTTCGCAAATGTCGGCTGTCTCTTAACGAACCATTCGTGTCTGGAACTACTCTGGGTACCGGGTCACACTAATATTCCCGCAAATAGAACAGCGAACGAACTAGAAAAAACTGGTTCTCTCCTTAACATAGGGGACACTGACACATTAGTTGGTGTCACGCTTTCATGTTGTAAATACTTCATCCAACATGAAATTTACGGGTCTGATCAGACCAGATGGCCATCACTTATCTTCTGCTCGACAACAAGAATGACCTGGCCTCTCTATGATGAGCGAAGGTCTATTTGTATGATGGGTCTTTCCAGGATGAGACTACGTATACTGATAGCCATCCTAACAGGACTATAGGTGCGCATGCAAGAAGACTAAATCTTCCATACAATGACTATTCCAGGAGTTGTTAAAGTGAAGATGAAGAGGAAACCGTAGAACACTTCCACTGCCTCTGCCCTGGCAAAGTTTCTAGGCAGTGCAACATTGCATGAACTTGTGGCTAATATAGACACATATATAAGATAGAATCGTTCATTCAAGCCTCTGGCTGGTTTAAAACCATGTCAATCACGAACATGTAATGTCCCATAGGTTGGTTTTCTTTTTGCAGAATTATGTTTTGTTCTTATTGAAGTCATTTTAATAATATAAATTTGTTTCTTAATTTTTAAGCATCAGCCATCCTTTCGAAGGATCTAAAACATTTGTTGGAAAATTGTTGGAATGAGAAATATGAAAGAAATAGTTTCGTGTCTAGCGTGTTTAAAAGCAGTATATTTTCCTATAACAAGCATATTTGTTTATACAAAGTTTTGTTATTTACTTAAATTTATTTGTATAATACACACTAGTTTTTCTTTTACTATTATTATTATTTCTATTCTTCATCTTCTCATTTTCTAACATTACTCTACGTGCTTTTTAAGTTAGAAGAGACAACATATTGTTGTCTCTTTGTATGTGAACAACAAAGTAAAAAATTATACAACAATGTAAGCTAATGTTGCATGTATTAGAAAAATGCAAACGTATGGTTATTTGAAATGAATAACAAACCTGCAGTTTTAGAAGGTTCAAATTGGACCTTTTAGTTAGTGTTTCTTACACAAATATCCTAACTCTCCTAAGCCACTAAAAGTAACCTACTCTAGAGTAAATTATTTATTTGGCAAGTCAATTTTGACCTTAATATGGAAACCAAAAATTATAGTTAAAATTACTGACCCAGAGTCACCCCGAACTACAGGTTAAGAACCAAAAGTAACAGAAAGAAAGAATAATGTCTTTTCAAATAGAAAATTTATATAAAAGTTCACAGATACATGTGTACATAAATATTTTTCCATTTCCAACTATGTACTATGTAAGTATAAATTTTCTTTTGTAGTAAAAGTAACTTTTACTATGTAGAATGCACATTTGTTGCCAACTTTTGCGTACATGATGATGTACTCATATCATGACGCAAAAAATAAAAAAAAACTAAATAGAAATTTCCCAGTTTTGATACATAAGGGATTTTGTTTACTGCTACGTATCACATGCTACAAAAACATTTTGTTGTTGCAAAAAAGAAATTCATACATAATTTTAGTTGTTTTTTATTTTTTTTGTTTGCCAAAACTTAAACAACAAAATACATGATTAAATATAATGAACATAAAATAAAACTTATTATGTGGTAATAATTTGTAAATATTTTATTTAATGTATACAAGTCGACACATAAGTATACGCTACGGTTGGTTGTGTTGCAACATGTTTGTTTTAGGTTTTTTCTACTGTTAAAATTAACTTAGAAATTTTAAGGTTTTATATGGGGCAAGTGTAATGTTTACCCAGCAAACAATTTGTATTTAATAAACTATAGCATATTTTTTCTTGCAATAAATATGCCTTAATAAATTATTTGGTATTTCCAACACTCAAAATGTTGTTGCTTTTTTGCAACGTTTTGCAAATCTAATCTCCTTATTAATATGACTTTATATATATCTTCTTAAGATATTAACTAAGCAAACTAAATAACTTCTTAGAAATATTAGTGGAGTTTAGTGATAAATGCAAATGCTTTATTAGTAGTGTTGTAAATGTACTATGTTATTGTATTGTAAAGATATTTTTCATTTACCATGTTACAAGACCACTTTCAACGGAACCATTATGGCAAAGTTTTCGTATCCAGTAACAAACAATTTATTATCATAACTAGTTTGCTATAATTGTTTATATTGTAAAGTTGATTAAGTATAGTAAACCTTGTATTAGTGTTGTGGTATTCTGGCAAAAGTAAGATTTAAGCTAAAATCACTAGTTTTTCAATATTAGCAGGAGAAAATCTATAATTGAAAATATCAAAAATACTTTTGTTGGGTTTTCCCCATACACTACTTTATCTTATGTATGTATCTGAATTAATTTTAAAGTTTTCTTGTGCGTAACAAAAAACACACATTTTCAACTTTAAGTTAAAAATATTGCCAGATTGTTTTCATAGAAAACAAACATAAAGAAGCATGCTGCAACATATCATTACAAACTTATAAATTTCCCATACTCTTGTCTCATATGCAACATGTACAGGTCTTTTCATTCCCATAAACTCTTGTAAATTTAAACAGGAAACAGAAAAACAACGAACCAACTTACAAAATTATGAAAAAAATTGTTTATATTGTAGAAAAACTGAAAATATTAAAAACTTTTCAATTTAATAGTTTACAAAAATTTCATTAATTTTGTTTGCAATTTTGCTCTTCTTATTTATTTAGTTGTAGTTGTTTATGGAGATGGCTTTTAAAAAGGAGAAAGCAAGAAGGCCACATGAGAATTTGTCTAGAGACAGTGACTCTTATGGTTTAGGGTTTTTTATCTTAGAGAGGAGAAGAAGGGGTCAATAGAGTATGAGTGTATTAAATGCAATTTGTACGTGCCTTTTTCTACACTTTTTTCATGATTGTTGTTTTTTATAATATTGTGAACTGAAACTTTTTTTGCTTCTTTATAGCACATTTATATACCCAGCAATTTTGCAGAATTTTTCCCAAGTATCTAAATTTATATATTTCGGCACGTAGAATGATACATATGTAGTCTTTGTAATCTAGAGAAGGAGACAATTGTCACTTTAGTATCCCTAAGTAATCTGAAGAAAAGTTATTTTCTGCTTAAGAAAGTAATTATTTAAATAACCACAAGTAATCAATTGTCCACTTTTAGCCGTTTAAAGTGGTTTAAACGTGTGTAACTCTACACCGAACTGCAGGGTTATAATACAATTATATATTTATTTTTTATCTATATATCTGTGTGTGTAACACACTGTGTGTGTATTTTGTATAAAACTTTTATGAAATTTTATTTCATTTTGTAAATTATAAACAAAAAGTGTTATAAGTAGTGTCTGTCGGTCTCTCTTTCTATGACAGTTTGTCTGTCAGTTGGTCTATTTGTAACTCTTTAGTTTTATGCTTAATATTTGTTTTTTTATTAAATTCAATTATGAGTTTTCTTCTGCATTTCCCTGGAAACATGAGAATGACTGTAAATTTGTAGTATAATTTATTTTTTCCATTTTTATTTATATTTTCATTACAATATTTGTTGTATAACGTTTATGCACATTTCAAATGTTACTTTTTCTTTTTTTAATAACTATTTATTTTCCATTTCTTTTTAGTTTTTATATATTTTTTTAATAATGTTAATTATGTTGTATGCCAAATGTAGTTTATTTATTTTTATTACTTTTCTCATTTTTTTTTTAATTTTTTCAACATTACGTTTTTTATTTGCTTCCTTTAGTTTTATATTTAATTTTGGTTTTTGCTGCTGCCAACATGAACAATGTTTAACATTCATCTACTTTAGCTATTAACGGTTTCACATGTTTGTATATCAACTAGCTAATGAGTTAATAGGGGTAATCACTTCATGCTAACAAAATAATAAGACAAGGATTTCTAAAAAAACTAAATTAAAGCCAATTTTTGCTGACAAAAGCTATTTGAAATAAAACCATCTAAAAACTTATTTCGTTTTGCTACTTCAAGTGATTACCCCTACTGTTGTCTTAATTTAACAAACAGAGAATAACATTTACTATCTTCTCCATAAACTCATATGAAAACAGAAAAATCATTTATATTTAAACTCAAATTGTTGTTAACAATGTTTAAAAAACAACTACAACCACAAAATAATAAATTTATGTTGTATGTACCATGAATATTTCATATAAACATGATTATTATGATCATGATAATGATTATCATAACTTCTGTTAAGTAGCCACCGCCAAACCAACAGACCAACAACTACCATGTAACAAACAAACCTCATACACAACGAGCGTAATAAACAATTTCATTATGCAACAATTAAAGTCAGTCATTGAGTTATTTTTTACACTTTTTTTATGGCAATCATGCAAAATAAGATACAAATTTCATTTTCTATGAAAGTAGAAAAAAAAAAACAACACACGTTAAATGGAGAAAAGACATTTAAAGAATGTTTATTGTTTTAAAAAAAGGAAAATAGAAGCAAAAGGAAACTAATTCATAATTTTTAGAGGAAATTCATATTTTTCACTAGATGGCGGAAAATCATTTGAATTCTCTTTACAGTTAAAATTATTTTTAATTTTTAAATATTTTGTTTATTATAACAACTTTTCATTAATAATATGTTTTATTTTAAATAAATGTACTGAATATATTTTCCTGCCTAAAACACACACTTCTATTTCGGTTTTATAGAATTTCCTAAATGTATGCCATTATTTTTGTTTTCGTTTTTAATTCCATACAATACTTCTAGGAATAACAAAAAGTAAAATAAAAACAACAGTTGTAACAACAAAAGGCATCTTATTTAAACAAAAAAATCTGGGTAAAGCCCTTAGAAAATATTGAGAACATTTTTAACTGAAGTTCTTATTAAAAAAGAATTATTCATATGAATATGTTAACATGAATACCCAGCAAACAGTATTGTGTTATATTATAAAATATTTAAATGACAAAATTATTGAGTTTAAGTTTAGTGAAGTTTTTTAGTTAGTTAGTTAGATAGTTGTTAGTTAGTTAGTTAGTTAGTTTTGTTATGTTAGTTAGTTAGTTAGTTAGTTAGTTAGTTATTAGTTAGGTAGTTAGTTAGTTAGTTAGTTAGTTAGTTAGTGTTAGTTAGTTAGTTATAGTAGTTAGTTAGTAGTTAGTTATTTAGTTAGTTAGTTAGTTAGTTAGTTATTATAGTTATGTTAGTTAGTTTAGTTAGTTAGTTAGTTAGTTATTTATTCTTAGGTTCGTTTAGTTAGTTGTTTTTAGTTTCTTTTCGTTAGTTGTTGTTAGTTCGTTAGTAGTTCGTTAGTTCGTTAGTTAGTTAGTTGTTCGGTCGTTGTTAGTTCGTTAAGTTAGTTCTTTCGTTGTTTAGTTCGTTCTTCGTTCGTTCGTTAGTTAGTCTAGTTAGTCGTTAGTTAGTTAGTTAGGTTGTTCTTCGTGTTAGTTTTAGTTGTTAGTTAGTTAGTTATTAGTTAGTTAGTTAGTTAGGTTAGTTAGTTAGTTAGCAGTTAGTTAGTTCGTTAGTTACTTAGTTAGATTAGTAGTAGTTAGTTAGTTAGTTAGTTAGTTAGTAGTTAGTTAGTTAGTTAGTTAGTTAGTTAGTTAGTTAGTAAGTTTGTTTGTTAGTTAGTTAGTTGAAAGGAAGATGTATATACACCAAATCCCAAGTATTACACCTAGGTCTCTATCGGGGCTTATTGTGCCCTCCTTAACCAGTGACTCAGGTGGGAATCGAACTCCGGTCTACCAGACTAGAACACTAACATACCCTAGGCCACTTTCAACATGGAGAGCGCAATAAAAGTGAAACAGAACAGAAATAAAAGTGAAAAGAACATACAGTTCTACACTTGTTATCAATATGTTTGCTGGACTTTAAGCAATAACATGCATGTATTTACCAAGTATTTAAAAGAAAATGTGTAAGCAGATTTTTGAAGTATTATATTGCAAATTTTTTTTTTCTCCGACTTCTCAAGGTATTTAAATGAAAAAAATAAAAATAAGAACCCAACAAAATAGAGTCGTATTAAGTTTTAAAAACAAGACATTTTAATACCACAAAATTGCCTGAAAAACAATTCGTTTTTAAGACTCATCGGTTTTTTTTGTTCTGTGAGAAAATATCTAGTTGAATTATTTAAAATTTTTAAATGCAAAAACAAATGGAAATTAATAAAATGGTATAATGGTCAGCCCTATGTTGATTATATGAAAAAATCATTTATGGGGGTTTTTAGAAATACAATGTATGAGTACATACTCTGCTGTAGACGTTTTGCAGTTTCTAACTATGATAATATAATTGAAGCTTTTGATTCATAAAAAATAGTTTTTATTTCACAATCCTTAATATAATTTATTATACCCTACATCACTATAGTGGGGAGGGTATTATGTGTTTGTGTTGGTGTTTGTAACACCCAAAAATATTGGTCCTACACCCATTTTAAAGTTTACCAATCGGAGAATTATTTTCTGAGTTGATTTAGCAATGTCCTAGAAATTCAACAAAAGTCGGCAAAATTGAGTTTTATAGAAGTTTAAATGACACTGCCGATTTTTGTAATGATCGGTCCTCATTTGACCCTAGCCCCCATATAAACTCACCTTCAGAAAATGACTTGAAGGTCGAAATTCACTTATAAACACTAATAACACTATGAAATTCTACATAAAAAACTTTGATGTAAACGTAAATTCCTCTATCGAAATTTATAAGGATTGGTCCATATAATCCAGTTCTTTAACATACTCACTGGTGTAGGGTATCATGTGGTCGGCCACGCCCGACTATACTTTTTTACTTGTTTATATATTGTATATTATGATAAATAATTTTTGTTATTCGCTTCCTTTTATAATTTCTATAAATTATAACATCAGTTGATTTTTACAAAATATTTTTAAAATTCAAGTACTCATCCTTTGTTTCGTTTGTCATTGTGTGTATCTATTTAAATGTTTTTGGTTTTTTTAATCCTTCTTCTACTTTTGGTGTGTTTTTCATTTGACCTGGCACAACTCTTTATTTTACTTTTGTCATTTTAATTTATGTAAATTTTCTTGTTTTTTTCTTCCTTTTTCACCTTTCTAACCAGAAATAATGACAGAAATATATCTGTAGGTTTATACATTCATTAGAAATGTTAAATAAAACAGATTTTCCAAAATAAAAAGAAAACAAACAAAACTACTATTTGTGCTAAAGTTATGCTGTCAAGGTGTTTTTGTCCACTTAAAAGGTGAAAAGGTTTTTTTTTCAGAAATTTCCATAAAAATGTGTATTTTATTTTTGTAAACAGTTCTAGGGAATAATTACATTATGAGTGGAAATAATGTGTTGTGGCATACAAATTGTTGTTTTGCAAATAATGCTTAAGTATCAGGAACATTGATTTAATTAATGTCTAGAAAATATTCTTGCTAAATTTAGAAATTAATTTGAAATTAATTATGGGATTTAAGGGATTTTTAAATGATTTATTGAAATTTTCAAAATTTCTCAAGGAATCACGGATTGTTTGTTACAGAATGACACAAGTCCCATGGGAGAAAGTATAAAATACAAATTATATATACCAAGAAATCTGTGGGTTGCAACCAATCATTCATGTATAAGACTTAGTTTGATTTTTTCTCTTCAGTTTTGAGAGAGTTTGGCATATTTCTCTCCCTAAGAGTGATACAAGTATTCACCCAGATCGTCTAGTTTTGTAAAAAGATAAGTCGATAAAGTACATATTATAGGCTTAAGAGATTTTCTGTCGAAACTTTCGCTACTATTGATCTTTACTACAATAGATAATAGAGAGAGAGGGCTTCTTTTTTATTCGACAGGTCATAGAAACGGTCCTTGACTTATTAGGAGATTTACTGAGTAAATATACTTTACAATGTGAAATAATCCTTTTTACGAAAACTAGAAAACAAATTTTACACCTTTTAAAATTGTGTTGTGTAACCAGTTTTGTTGTGCCACAAATTTTTCATTAACATTTTATGTCTAACAATTTAAAGTTGTTTCAATTAAGATCCTTCACAATTCAACCTTTTAATTTGTTTAAAAATCCTTTTCAAAAACGAGGCACGTTTACAGAAATTTAAATTTTTTTCTCAAGGTTTTTCTCAACATTCATTGATTTGTGTTTGTGTGACATGACAATTAATTTACACATTTTTTGGATCTTTGATATTCTTATCTCATAGCAAAAACCGAAAAAAACTGCCTTTTTTTGGTGTTATATTTTTGGTTTGAGAAAAACCTTAACTTTAGGACTTATGCCCTGATGAATCAGCAAGCAGTGAAATTATCAGTATGCCTGTGCAGCAGGCACCCAACTCTTTTTTGTTATTGTTGTTGTTGTCTATGATATCTGTATTTAAGATAAAAGTATGAAAAACATCTCGTTTACAAATTTCATTTTATGTTTGTTGTCAAATTCTTAATTTTTCCCCTTTTTTCATAGATATGTTTGGATATTATAAATATTATATTCATAACGATTTTTCCAAGTTTATTTCCTTATTTCTGGGTTTCTTTATTTTGTTCACGTTTCTTTGCAGTGGTAAATGTTTTGTTTTATATCTTTTTTGTATACCCTACATCACTATTACGAGGATAAAGGATAGTGTGAGTATGTGCTGGTAGCAACCGCTCAGAGTGCTATCCATTAAACAAACGGCTGGAAATTTAAAGCAATTTTGCGTTGTTCCTCTGTCCTTGTGAACCTGGCAAATCAAACTACATTTCCCAAATTATTTGTTATTTTCGGAAACATTTTGATTATTTTAAGTATAGGTCATTTTCAATTCCATTCTCACCGAACAAAATATTCGTCTCTAGGAATTCTCCAGAATATGTCTTTAGAAATATTTTTTATTTATCTTTAAACTAAAGAGTTGTTTTTCCTTTCCTCTTTCTGCTTTTCATTTGCATAGTATCTAAAGATTTAAGGATTAAACTACAGCAAGTAAATTCAAAACTACAACAAAACAAGTAGAAATTATAATCGGACATTGCCGACCATATGATATCCTATACCAGTGACGATGTTACAAATGTTGATTATATTTTAATAATAAAGCATTTAATTACATTTTTATCTTATTTCAGAAATATTTTAACAATTTGTTGACAAAAAACGAAATTTTCTAAAAGAGGGGTTATATGGGGTCAGGGGTTTAATATGATCCATATCCTTATAAATTTTGGTAGAGGGATTTACGTCTACATTAAAGTTATTTATGCAGAATATGATCGTGATATTAATGTGAATTTTGACCATCAAGTAATATTCCGAAGAGGAATTTGTATAGGGGATAGGGTGAAATGAGGTCCGATTATTACGACAATCAGCAGTATCATTAAGACTTATATAAATCTATGTTTTACCGATTTTTGGAGTAATACAAAAACATTTAACTTATTTATGAGCTTAATAGCTCTATTCGAGGGGTACTATGCGAAATAATGGACCGATTTTAACTGTTTTCAATAGGCCTGTAACGTGCGTACATTACATGGACACACAGACGGATGGACGGACATAGCTAAATCGACTCAGAAAGAGATTCTGAGCCGATTGGTATACTTTAAGGTTAAGGGTGCTGCACCAATATTTTAGGATGTTACAAATATCAACACAAACGCATAATACCCTTCCCACTATAGTGGTGTAGGGTATAAATACACAACACTTTGTCTACTTCCTAAGTATTTCTGTGCTGCAAAAGAAGAAAGTATTTGTATTGTCAGTTATTTTGTGTTTAAATAATTTTTGAATATATTTTGCTTTCGTATGCAAAATATTTAAATTTTCCTGATATTTCTTCGTGTTGTTGATTTTGTTTAATTTATCCCTGATTTTGCTGCTGCTGTCGATTTCTCTACTTAAAATGAAAAGAATTTTCATACTTTTCTTTTCACTCTACTTTTAATTTGTTCTACTTTGAATTCATTACAATTTGTATCTGGTATTTTAAATCTGTTTGTTTGTTGTTGTTTTTAATTAAATCTTCTTTTAGTTTCTTTGGGCTTCATTTATCTCTGTTACTTTGTATGTATGTGTAAATGTATTTGCTCTATTTTGCGTTTTCACACATAATTTTCAACTAATCAATTGCGTATTGTTTGTTTATTTATTTATTCATTCATTTGCTACTCGTATTTATTTTATGTTGCTGATGCTGCTGCCGTCTGTTTGTTGCTGGTGTAAAGTGTAATTTAAACGCTTAAAGGCAGCTTTAGTACATGTGCTAGTCAGCTAGCTTCCCCATCAACATCACCATCATCGTCAGCAGCAATTAGAATATGCAAAATATTTCTCCATCCCATGTTTAGATATTCAAAAGATTAGGAAATCTTTGAAATATTTATTTTTGATATTATTGTTTAAATGTGAGCGTGTGAATGTTGTAGATGTTTCAAGTGATGAAATTTTCTAAAGAAAGATTTATTTAAATCTTTTGTTTTTTAGCTAGATTTAAAAAAAAAAACATAGTTTTGTTGCTTGATTAAATTGACTCAGAGCAAAAACACACGTTAAACAAGCCTTGAAGTAATTTATTTGTTTGTCTGATACTTTTATTGCTTCGAGTAAAGCAATATGTATAGCCTACTTTTAGGTGATTATCTCTGTATTGTATTTTTCCAATATTCAAAGTAAATTTATAAAGAAGGTTTTATTCAAATCCTTTGTTTTAAGCTATTTTTCCTTAAAATCTGCTTATATTAGAAAACCCTTTCGAGTTTCTCTGAATTGTTCTTTGCTTTTACATTGAATTTTCTTTCCAATACAAACTTGAAATTTTTAAAGTCTACTTTTAGGCTGTTTTCTGTATTAGTGTGGACAAGCTTTACCAATCGACTTTTGCAATTCTGTTTTTAAATTCTTACATTTAGAAATATTTCAAAACTATGTGAATACAAAAGAGTTTGCTTTTTAAACGTGCTAATTGTGTTAAATACATAATTATTATGTATGTATGTTTGTGTATTTAAATTTTATTTCAACAATTTGTTTATAAGAAAATTTTATTCATATGTTGGTTTTGTTTATTTTTATTTATGTGAGAAATTTTGTGTTGTTTACTAATTAAATCTAAACATTTCGTCTATTAATTCAACAAAAATATTTTGTGTGAGAATTGGCCACATTTGTATCTGTGTGAATTTTTTTTAGCAAAATATTTGTTATTTTTAAAATATAAATATTTATACACTTTTCTTAAGTAATGAGCTTTAAAAAATAAAAAGATTTATATTTATATGGACTATTCATAAATTTTTTGCTATTTTTTTACTATTTGCGCAGTAGCGGTTAGTAATTGGATTAACATGTTTACAAATTCAAATTATTAAGCTTTAAAGGAAAGGTAGCATTTGATTCCGATGGTAAAAAGATTAACATTTTCTAAGTTTAGTATAACTATAAGCTATAATAAATATTTAATAATTTCTTTGCTGAAAAAGAAAACGTTACAGTCGATCACCTTTCACCTCTATCCATTCCTGATCAACAATGCTGCTTAGATTAAGTGTTAATAATTTCTTTCCCGAAGGTGAAAGAAAACTGTTTGCTGTAAATCGTTAAAAATACTTACTTATTTCGAAACGGTTGGATGAATCCTTAAATAAGTCTACATTTAAAGAAAAATAAAACGGAGAAGAAAATTTAACTTCAATGTATAAAATGTTTTAAGATTTTCTTATTTTATTTTAAATCCAAATTATATTAAATTGCTGTGATGTCACTTACAAATGTCTGACTTTTATGTAGTGATTATTTACAAACATACAGACATACATTCTTACAAATGTATGTTCATTTATACAAAAGTTGAATCTACCATATGCCTTACTTTATACATACATATGTATGAACATATACATATTTATTTTCAACAAACTATATTTGTATATAAACGAATGGAAATGTTAAATGGCCTTCTCAGTAGAAGGACAACAAGTCAGACATATAACAGACAAACAAACTGACAGTCAGACTGACAGACATTCAAACTGACAAACTTTCAAATAGACTGAGAGATAAATAATATGAAGTGAAGCATCATCATCGTCATCACCATTTGCGTAATTTTTTTTTCTCCAACATCTTTTACTTACGAGTACTGCCAAACAAAATGTTGTCACTATTTTAGACATTATAGTTTCTACTTTCAACATCGTTGTTTTCATCAACTCTAACGTCATTGTTGGCGCTATCACCATCACCAACTGAAATATCAACGCCGTCGACGTCATCAGCAACATCTGCTAGCGGTAGTCAAGGCAATCATTTGTAGGTAATGATTTTTTTTTGTCTGAATGTTGTACGAGTTTAAATGTTTTGCTACAAATTTTCGAAAAAAAATAATAATAAAGAAGGGAAAAAAGTAAAATAAACACAAATTGGGCCTGTAGATTCTACACACACACATACATTTTTTACTCTATTCATTCAGTAAAGGATTTTAACCTGGTTCACCGACACTTACGCGCACACATTTGGTTTCATATACATACTAGTATGTGTGTTTGGCAAAACTTTTCGCTCATAATTAAAGCTTTAAACATTGTTGTTAGTTATACATGCGGGCAGTCTGATAATACCTACAAAAACTGTTTAAACGAGAATATCAAATGAATATGAAACACTCCTTTTAAATGACCATTTGGACGCACTTTTGATTAAGTGAAAGGAATTGCAGTAGTCATCGGAATGATAGTTTTTTTTACCTAAATATTTATATTTTTTTATTGTGTTTTAATCTATATATTTCCTGTGGTGTTTAAAAACAAAACATAAAACATTTGTTGTAGTTGTTCGCTGTTACCAGAGCTTTTTTACATATTTTACTAACACATACAAACATATGTACATATGTATAACCCAGCTGTTCGACAAAGAGTCACTGCATCCGAAAAATACAGTGATTTCCATTAAAGTCTAACCACCTGGTTGACTCTAAAGTCACGGATATACTCTTTGTAAACGAGTATGAAGATAATGGTACTTTAGTGTAGGGTTCTATAAATCGACTTTCGAATAATCGAACAATCGACATTTTGTAGAAAAAAGTCGAAGTCGACTATTTTGTTCCAAAAAAGTCGATAACTCGACTATAGTCTATGAAAAAAGTTGAAAAGTCGACTTTGTAAATAAAAGTCGAAAAGAGTCGACAAGTCGAAAAAAGTCGCAAAGTCGAAAAAAGTCGGTAAGTCGAAAAAAGTCGGAAAAAGTCGAAAAAGTCGGAAAAAGTCGAAAACTCGAAAACAGTAGAATAAAGTCAAAAATAGTCGAAAATTTAAAAAAAAGTGGAAAAAAAATCAAAAACTCTAAAATAGTCGGAAAAACTCGAAGAAAGTCAAAAAATAGTCGAAAGAAGTCGAAAATAGTCAAGAAGTCGAAAAAAATCGAAAAGTCGAAAAGTCGAAAAAAAAATCATAGTGGGTGGTATGTTAAATAGGTAATTCGGGACTGTCCGACCGAATTGCTGGGCAGAGTTTTTAAAATATTTTACTAACACACACATATAAATATTTAAAAAAAAGAAATTCACATAAATACATGTGTGTGTGTATATGTTTGTGTTAATATGTGTATATTTGACAATGATGGATTTCTTAGTAATAAATATTAAATGAGCTTTTATGGTTCAACGCTTAATATTATTTTATTTCAATATTTTCCCGGCGTTCTACCTTTACTGTTGCCTCTATACACACATTGTAAATACGACTAAATACCAGAGTTATTGTTCCTTTTTTCCTATTGATTTATAAATGTACGAATATGTTTCTGTATCACATTTTATTATTTATATACATATACTTTTTTTCTCTGTCTATATAAATTTTGTAGAATTTATGAACCAAAAAATATGTTGAAATATACTACATCATATTGGTGAAAAAAAATTGAAATAAAATATATATTATAACATAAAGCATTTGCTGCTGTTGTTGGTTTTTTTGTTATTTTGTTACAAGCCACCAACATTTATTTATTATGAAACGAAAATTCAATTATGCATGCAGGATTGCCAAAGTATTTTTAACTGATGCTGCTGATGCTTTATTTATTGAATTTGGGTCATACCTTTCTATAGGTATGTACATACGTACACACATTACAATACCGTTAATCTTGCATTGATGTTGCAGGACTTAAAATATGAAATTTTTAATTCGCAGTTTACATTTGATATTAATGAAAGTACTAGAATTTAGACCACTAACAAATATTTTAAATACTAAAATAAAATATTGTTTTATTTATATAACATTATTTTGTACGTTTCAAAAATTTAATATTTCAAAAAAATATTCCATTTTGTTCCATAACTAAAAAATTATTTAAGCATGTAGAACATACTTTCTAATTTAACTTTACTTTGAAAATATTACTTTCTTTAAAAGGTAATCCTAGTTAATAGATCCCTAGAGCTAGTTTCCAGTATGCAGATGGAAAAAGAAATTTACACGCCTGGTACCAAATTGACACCAAACTGTTTATAATTTTTCAATAACATCCGTTGTCAAAGTATATACATACATACGTACGACAACACTATGTAATGTTAACAAACAATCCGTTGCTAATAGTGAGATTACCACGTTTGTTAACATTTAGACAACGGATGTGTATAAAATTTAGATTTCTTATAAACTCTTTGGTGTCAATTTGGTACCTGGCGTCTATATTTCTTATTCCCTCTGTGTATGTATCAGCTTTCTTCCCTTTAGGTTAGGTAGAATTTCGTGTCATAAACATGAAATTTGCTGAAATGTACTAAATCGATATCAATGCTATAATCATTTCGATCAATGCAATTCGGCTTTCAGACTATTTGATTCAAAACTAATAAGACCTATGGCAACCTTACCCATATTGAAGGAACATAATGTATCAAAAATGATGCTAGGTAAGCTTCTTCCTGTACAACTAGTACATTCACAGCTGTTCAAAACACCAAAATATTACAACAGAATATGACTCAAAGAGAAAAAGAGCAAGAACAATTTTACAATAACTACCATCATAAATTGCAATAAAAAATGCAAAAAATCTGATTTTAATTGATTTTTATTAAAACAAAAACAACAACAACAGCAAAAGCAATATTACAAAAACTTTAATTTATACTTTCGCCATACTGGATGTATTTGTATTCGGACTCACTCAAACCATTATTATTATTAAATATTATGGCGTATTTATGGATTCAAACAACAAAAATTTTACAATGATTTATGATTGTAAACATTTTATTTACAAAAAGGATATGAGATGTGCTTTTACTTCAGTTCCTCTTTTTCCAGTTTCACAGACAGAAAATTACAATTTTTTCAACTCAACATCTCTTTAATTTATGATATAACGACAAAAAACTAAGTGAACCAATTTGTTTGATATTTTTTTTCTTCGTTATTTGCTCTCATTTGGCAGGGTATGGAATTTCCCCCCGAAAAAAAATTGTATATAATCGTCTAAAAAACATCTTGATGGACTTTTTTTTCATTTACTCTGCCGTTTGGCTGGGACATGTAAGAGAATTTTGAAAATTTTATATGAAAATTGTAAAGTTTATTATTTATACTTTGGATTTTGTTGTATGTGGTTTACTAAACTTCAAATAAAAAAGGACAAACTTCTCAAGCTTATTTCTGTTTTTCTACATTCACTTGTACTTTTCTTGTTTTTTTTATTTTTGCTGGAGGCTATAAAAAGTTGAAGTAGAGAGAAAAAACCAGTAGTGTATGCTTCAATGGAGAAGATTTAACAAAAAGTACAACAAATAGACACTGAAAGACATTGAAAATTGTTTAAAACAACCAAAAATCTAAACAAATGTAGCGGACTCTTAATAAAAGTTAGTAAAAGACGACTTTTTAAAGAAATAATATGTAATTTACACAATTTCAAAGTTTTTGTCTTTAGAGATAGTGGAGACGATCTATCTATAATATAGATTCTATATATCTACTACATATTAGAAAGTTTATGATATCCCACAGATCTTCGATCAAGAGACAATCGTTTTTAACTATGAAAAAAGTTCTTTGTATAAATAATATATATGTATATCAAATGAAAGGTTATTGAAACAACTTTCCTAGAAAATAAACGGTAATAGACAATACTTTCACTTTCTATTTAAACTATTTAGAATATATAAGGTATATACCAAATTCGTTACATCATAAGACATTTAGTTAGACCACAAAATAATATAAATGTTACAGTTTAAATCTGTCCTAAACATGCAACTTGACAGTATGTAGTCTTTACAAAAACATTATCATTCTTTAAAACGAAGAAAAATTGAGAATTTCCTTTTGATGTTTGGAAAAAAAAGAAATGCAAAGTAGCTGAAAAACCTCAATACTCTGGTGTACATTGATAAAAAAACAAAATAAATAAAAAATTTTACACAATATATAGAAAGAATCTCTAAAAGGAAAGCAAATTCTAAAACCATGTTGAGCTTGAACTAAAATACAAATGTAAAAAACAGCCTTCTTTGTCATTTCATTGGTTTTATTATACCCTACACCACTATAGTAGGGAGGGTATTATACGTTTGTGCTGATGTTTGTAACGCATAAAAATATTGCTCCTACACCCACCTTAAAGTATACCGATCGACACAGAATCATTTTCTGAGTCGATTAAGACATGTCCGTCCGTCTGTCCGGCTGGCTGGCTATCCATGTAAACCTTGTGCACAAGCTACAGGCCACAATTTTCAAGATATTGCGATAAAATTTGGATCATACGAGTTTTTTTGCCACAGCGACGATGACTATTGAAAATGGTTGAAATCGGTCCATTATTTCACCTAGCCCCATACAACCTTACCTTCCGATTTAGGGTTTTAACTCATAACTACGTCGAATATACTACACAAAAATTTGGCACAACAAAGTTTTATGTAGGCATAAACGACCATGCCAATTTTTATAATGATCGGCCGTCGTTTGACCCTAGCCCCCATACAAACCCCCCTTTAAAAAATAACTTAAACTTTATATAAAGGCGCGCACAACAGGCCCGATAGTGACCTAGGTGCATTTCTTCGGATTTGATGTAGTATACATCAACCTAACCTTTATATAAAATTACATCCCTCTTCCCAATTTGCTGAGGATCGGCCCATATTTGACCCTAACTGCCATATAAAGCCACTTTTAGAAGTTTAGTTTTTCATCAATAAATTGTTTAAATACATCGGAATTAAGGTAAAATTCAACATAAAAGTTTCTTTATGAAAAATGAATAATTTTTAAAATATACTCATGGTATAGGATATCATATAGTCGGCCATGTCCAACTATACTTTCCTACTTGTTTTCACTTGAATTTAGGCTGCTGTTAGCCTACTCTCCCCAATTTTAGCTCATCCCTTTATAAGTTATTTCTGTTTCATTTGCCGCGTTTAAATTTCAAAATTATGCAAAATTTATTTAAGCTTAAATGGTTGTTGTTATTATTCTGCACTTTTTTGTTGTTATTTTTTTCAGTAATTTTTCTTTTCCTGCTTGGGTGGTTTTTTTCGGTTTTTTTTATTTCATTGACGAACATTTCGTCTAATTGCCAGGGATATTAAAGTGAAAGTAAGCACTTTTTTCCTACCAAGGAGGCAGGCCATCATTTAGTAACTTTTACTTTGCATGTTCGTAGTTGCTTTATAATTTCCTTCTTTTCCTTTCCTCCTCCTGCTGCTGCTGTTTTGTTTCTATCATACTACATAATTTTTCGCTGTGCTTTTTTTTGTCTGCGTCAGCCAGGCAGCCAGCCTTATTGAGAATTTCTTGGAATCTTACCAAGTGTTGGTCTTTTTAGCTTTAGGGTCAAATTGTAGAGTATTACATAATAGTGGTTTAGAAAATAAAAATAAAATAAAAATTATTGCAGTTTTTAACACTCGGAAATTTTGTAGTCATCATGAAACTTAAAGCATGAATTTTATTTTCTTATTCTAAGGAGAAAATAAACAAATTATAATTGTCACTTTTTTCTGCTAATGTTTTGTTTTGAAAACAATGCTGAAAAAAAGGTACAGGTATGAATTTCAATTAATTACAAGCATTTGTTTGTGTTGCTTTCATTTGAAAGCATAAATATAATAACAGTTGATTATGAAGTTTACACAATTAAAAATAACAAGCATACTTTTAGGGCTTTAGTTTAATTAGTTAGTAAAGCATAACTTAAGTGCCTGCTGTTTAAAGAAAATATTATTATAATATATATTCACTAAAAAATATTAACATAATTTTAAAGCACCACTTTACATTTAAAATTTTAAAATTAATTTTCTTTGAAAATATGTTACCTAATTTAATATTAAATTTTGTAAAATTCTAAACTAAAAACATGTCTATAATATTATTTTATTAAAAATGTTAGTAAAACACGTGCTTGTTTTAATATTCTACTAAAGCTTTAAACTTTAATTTATGACCTAAATCTCTTTACATATTACTACATACACGTATTACAGCAACAAAAAAAGGCAAAAAAGAAAAATAATTTTAATAACATTTCTTAATAAAAATAAACATAAAAATTTTATCCTTCTATTGTATTCATTCATATTATGATGTCCACTGACCCATTTATAGAAATTTATACTCGTACATGGTTTTTAGTTAGTTTGTTTGTTGTGTTATTGTTGTTGTTCCCTAGTAATTTTAAACCAAAATTTCTCCTTGGCCGGCTAACAAATGATGGAAAAAAAGAAAGTAAAAAGAATAACACTTTTACTTTACTCGGTGACAATGTCTCCCCACAAGCTCTGGGGACACATTAAAAATTGTTGTTCCATGTTGCTGTTGTTGTATGTTGCACAGAAACTGAAAGCGACAACAATATTTGGGAAAAAACGATTTTATATTTAACTGAAATGGAATTAAACCAAAAAAGTTGGGGAAAAAGAAATAAATACGAAAAGGAACCATCAACATATTTTGGTATTTAGCAAAGTATGAATATGTTAAAGCAGACATCTAAAAGAATCAAAAAAGGGTTTGAAGATAATTCGAAATATTGATTGAATTTAAATCAATTTTTCTATTGGGTAACGTTTTAAATGTTTAGTCTAATTATAGTCCAGATTTTCAGTTTAACTTAATAAAAATCCAAGGTCTACATATTGCAAGTTTCACTCAATAAATGGCCATAGGTGGCACTCCTTTAATCGAGCTATTAATTGTTTATAGTTATTAAACTGCTTAGAGGGAAAAAACCGGTAGAAATGTCCTGAAATTGATACAATCCGTTGTCAAAAATGAGCTCAGTACGTTTGTTAACATTTATATGTGGATGTGTAAAATTTAAGTAACAGCCAGTTATCATTTTAACAACCACCGTTGTAATTTTGACAACGCATCGTTGTCATTGAAGCAACGCATTGTTGTCATTTCGATTACGCTTAGTGTCATTTCGGCAAGTCATCGATGTGATTTCGGCAAGTCATCGTTGTGATTTCGACAACTAATCGTTGTCATTTCGACAACGCAACGTTCTGTTTGACAACATAGCATTGTCATTTTGGTAAGACATTATTTTAAAACGTAAGACATAATTTTAAAACGTCTTTTTTCCCTCTGTGTGCTTAGAAAGTTTATATTCTTTACAATTTCTGCTAAACTACAAGGAATAAGCAATGTTAAGGATATGCACACACATGAAGAAAATAATATTTAAATAAAAAATATATAAACAGGAAACAAGCAATATAACCCAGAAAAATTAGAGAAGTAATGATTTTGCTTAAAAACCAAATCGATGAATTTTAATACAAATTCACGTTCTGGGACCTAATGACATTGAGAAAAAATCGTAAATAAAGGATTAGTTCTTGATCCTTAATTATATTTATTTTTTTAAATATTCATAATCTTTATAAATATTGATATTGTAATAAAATTCGATAAAAAAGTCCCATAAAAATCCAAGATCTCCCATTGATCCAAGTTAAAATCTGGTCACTCGAGAAAGGTATTGTGAGTTTGGTTTTTCCATTTTTAACTTTTTAGTTTCTTTTATAAAAGCTATTTCGCTAATAATTTTCCTCGAGCGTAAATTGGTGTTATTGTTGTTCACATTATTGTTTCCATACTGTTGTTATTGTAGTTGCCAAAACGAACCCAATTTTTATGGTTTGTTATTGTTGTTATTGCTACTGCTGTAGCTACATTTTGTTGGACTTGATGGTATTGAAATAACATTATACTGCTGGTATCTAAATATCTTTTCATCTAGTGTTGGCAGTATGTTTTCCAATACTTTCCTTTTTCTTCTATTTCTGATTATTTATAACATTTTTACGGGTTTTTTGGGATGCTTTTTCAATTTTGTTGTTTTCTTTTTTGTCACTACCACTATCCTGCTATACATATACTTATTATGTTAGGACCTAAAAATTCTATAAATATGTAAATAATGGTGGTATTCATGGGAGAACAAGGACATTTTAAACATTATAAAACAAGATTCGATTAATATTTTGTTTAAGGATAACACACACATATACACATAAATTCTATTAAATAATTTCTTAAGGTTATTGGTAGTAAAGTCGTTGTTGTTGTCGAAAATTTAGTTTTAATTATGTATCTTATGGTTTTATGGGTTTTGATCATGGAGTAGTAGTAGTATCAGTGTGAATAGACTTTTCCTGAAACAATTATTTAAAATAGTCTAAATACCTTTTTGTTTTGTTTAGATAATATGAACTGTGAAATCTATTTAAACATAGACAGACTACTTTTAAATGTTTTGTGTGTCAAAAATTTGTTGTTTTCGTTAACCCTTGTCAATAAATGATTTTTAATTTAAACAGATTTTTTTGGTATGTTTTTCACTCCCATTCCAACTTTGTGTATAAATTTCATCATCATCATTTGTTTAACAAATTTTCATTTTCAGTCATTAATTAATTTAAATGTTTTTTATTCTTGTGTTTTTTTTTCACAACATAATGGGTGGGCGTTGCTGTTAGTTGTTCAGTTTTTGGTTCTGAAATTTTTGTATTTTAGCTTTTCCTTTTTAATTTACAGTTTAATGTTGTAAAATAAAAATTAATTTCTGTTGAGTTTTTCCTCAATGTAGTACAAACAAACATATTTTGTTGTAATTATTTGTAAACAAAAGGGAACAAAAATCCATTTATGTTTATTTCGTTTTTTATTATTTTTTTAACCAAAAAAAAAGACAAAGTGTTGAAATAAAATAAAAAAAAAACTTTTGCTTGTTTGATATTTTGCCGTTATTTTGACTACAATTCCTGTTTTTCTTTTGCCTCATGCAACTTCATATTCACACACATACATCCACAGATAAAAACTAACAAAAAATATGTATAATTTCATTACATTTTTTCCCCTTTTTAAATTTTGTAAATTTATATTTTAGTTTTGATAAAAAAATACTGCCAAAGAGGAAAACTTGTTGACTAAATATTCATTCACTAATTGTAGTGTAGTTACAAGTGAGTGTGTGAGTAAGTTGGTAACACCCAGCAGATTTCCCAGGGTTTGAATTAGAAATACCTTTTTGACGATGTATTCCGAAATGTGTTTGTAATTTGACATTTACCCAGCAAAAACTCGGTAATGGCTTGTGGGTACCAATAAAACCACTTACTTTTCAATAACTACTACTTATCGTCTGCATTACTTTTGAGTAGTCCTGACTTATGTAAGTACTTTATTTTGAGTTTTGCTGTTTTATTTGCACACAGATACAGTTTTTTACACACACACAGAAAGAAAATAGTTTTTCTGTGTGAAAACCAGTGAAGACTGTTTTTCAAACTGTATGTTCATTAAACGTCCCTTCCAATCTTAGCGTTCGAGTATAATAACTCTCCAGCTGTCTGATTAGTACAGCTAGATCTCACTGCTTAAAGTCAAACCACTACGATTGTGGATCGTTGCAGCATCACTCCGAACTGCATTTCTCTTTGAGAGGACGTACCAAGTTTCATCTAATATCGTAGTAGTTGGTAATGAACACTAATAGCACAACGAGTACAACAATTTAGTTAAATGGCTTGTTACACACAAATGATATTTAGTTGAAAATAAATTTGTTGTAAAAAAAGCTTTGAAATTGCATAGAATCTATACAAAAAAGAAAGTTGTAATTTTTTATTATGAAAAAAATGAATATATTTTTATTTTGGGGGGTTCACTACGAATTTATTTTTGCATAAATTTTACTCCCTTCAATTAAGTTAAGAGTATTTTTTGCATGAATTCAAAATAAACGAAGTTTGAAAGTAGACTTGGTGAAGAAGATTATATGATACATCATAGTTGTTATCGGTGTAGCAATCAATGGATGTTGAAGCATTAGTTTCCAATGAAACTTTTATCGAATAATATCATAATACTGATGTTAGACAGTCCATGCAGATTGGGTTCAATTTTTGAATAAAGTTACAGTACCAGTTGGAGTAACTAAATTCTTAGGTGCAGCTTTTGTAGGGATAGCGTCAGATGTAGCCCAGTATCCAACACCAACTCCAACACTATATCGCTGTAAATTTTTCTATATATATAAAAGCTATAAACCTTTAATAAAAGCCATATAAGAACATATGTATTTTACAACTCCTAATACCTTTTCTCCTGTTTAATTATTCCGTCCAAGTTTTGAAATGTTGATTAGGCACAGCATAAATCTCTTTCGCAATTAAACGTATTCTTTTCAAAAAGTGTAAAAAGGAAAATGTACAAAAAACCCCCAAAAATTTGGCAGATATACTAAGTATACAATGAGCAATTAGCAATTTAACATTTATCCAAACCACAATCATGGTGGCAAAAATACGTTTCTTTGTAATTCTATTATCCATTATTTCAAATGCGTTTTTGTTCATTCATTCCTCTCCTCTCCACTTCAGTTCAATTTATTTGCTTTCAACACTTAAGTAAAAAAAACAACAACGAAAAATTACAAAAAATGAAAAAAAGTGAAATTAATTTATTGAATTAAATTTTTATTTTGTTGTATTACTTCAGTGACATTAGTGACTAAAATTTTTCTTTTTTTAATCTTCCTTCACAGCCACTCTTAAGTAATTTTGTCATTGGTCCACATGGGCCCAGAGACAGATACGATACGAGTATTGGTGTAATGTTTGGTTTTTTGGTGTTATCTTTCTTCCTTCTCCTTCTTTAGCGCTTTTTTTCTTCTTCTGATTGTTGGCACAATCTTTGGGGAATTTCTTAGCAAATATTTGTGGTGACAATGCTTGTATGCCGGATATACATAAATTTTATTCGGTATTTTATCAAACTTAAGGACCAAAGAATATACTTTATATCGCTTGTATTTGTGTGAGTTTGTGTGCATGTGTGTATGTTCAAAAATTGACAATGTCCTTGTATTGTAGCAAAAGTTGCAATCCCCCAATGCTGGATATAAAACCAAATAAACCAAGTGACCGAATGAACACCAACAACTAAGAGATTGAGAGAAAAAAAGAGAATAAAAAATTATCACACAAAAAAAATGAACCACAATAAATGGACCACCAAGTAATGAAAAGAATAAAAAATACAAAAAATTGAAATTTGGTTCATAAAAAAGCATTAAATGTGGAAATAAAGAAAAAATAAGTAAAATATACTTGAATGGAAAAAAAGTACAAAATTAAAAAAAGGAAATGGCCAGTCATTTTATTATTTGCTAAAAGCAAGTTTCAATTATAGTTTTGTTTTCTAATTGAAGTTTAGTGAACTGCGTTCATATGGAAAAACTCGGTTAAGGTTAAATTGCAGAGCAATCTCTGGATTATTTCTCTAAATAAAAGAAAATCACTTAAAATGATAAAAATAATAAGTTGACCAGTTTAAAAACTAGTTTCCCTCATAATTTAAGGAAAACTAATGGAAATGTGTTTGATTCGAGTTTTAAATTTATTTTAACCATTTCACTATATAGTAGAGATTTGTATACATTCAAGATTTTCGCCTATAAGTTCGATATTTACGAATACATATTAAAAAAAATAGTTTGTTTCTGGAATATATTTCGTGATATTAACAACTTATTTCATTGAATTATCGCTATTCGTGATCGATTGATAGCAATTTGAAAATTTGTCAGATTTTTGATATCCAATTTTTTTAAAGTGTCATTGAATTTATCCAAATAAAATTTTAAAAACTATTATATTGTAAGAAAAATGGTTTCAAATCTTTAAATGCAAAAATAAAAAATATTGAAAAAAAAACGTCATTGGTTCTTCAGGATAAGCTTACAGGATCAAAAATTAATATCAAATAAGTATCAGACAAACCAGTACTCGTAGAACCTTAATATTAATACCAGTCAATATCGATGTCTATACCAACCACGTTAAAGTTTAAATTTGTAGCGAAAGGGTTAACTGTTCCCATTTAAACCTAGTCATTTTTTGTATGTTTGTGCTTTTCTTTATAATCTTTGCTCAAACTAGATTAGCAATGTTTTTCCACACACATACTTTGAAATTTAAACTATATATTTATTCAATTCCATTTCTTCCATGTCAGTTAGCAATTTGGTTGTCATTTTTCTTAATAAAATACAAACCAAAAAATAATAATAAAAGCAGCAAATATTAAATTTAAAAATTGTTGTTAATCCTAGTCTTCTTAAAATATTTTTTTATATATTTTCTAACACTATTATGTTTATTATTCGCAGAAATTTACTTTATTCCACTTAACTAGGGTTTTCATATCAAGAATTTTCGGGTTAAATTTCCTGGGGTTTCTAAATATTTTAAATTCCAAGTGGCAATAATTCAAAATTGATAAAAATTAAAAATACAAAAAATTTCTGTAAATTTTTTAAAAAATTTTAATAGAAAATTTTCTATATATAAAATTTTCTATTTGTAAAACAGTGTTCATTTAAATCTGTACCTAATATTTCCAGTAATGCTTCCAAAAATAGGCTTGGGGATTCCAATTACAATTACTTTTGAACTAAGTGTAATTAAAGTTTTACCAATTACAATTACTTGTAATTTAAGTATCTCCAAATAAAATGTTTTGTAATTGAATTGTATCCATGGTTGAAGTATACATTTACGTACTTTAAAGTAATCATAATTTTTGCATTAATTTTTAGAATTATGTAATTGTAATTGAAATGTTTCCCATTACAATACGCACTTGCAATTGTAATTAGTGATAGTTTAATTACAAGTAATTTGGAATTGATTATTCCTCAATTACACATTACAAGTAATTGTAATTGATCCAGTAAAAAACTTAATAGAATCATTACCCCAATCCTTTCAAGAGATACCTCAATACCGGAATTACCGAAACATTACAATAAGCACATGTAATTGTAATTGTTAATAGTTTAATTACAAGTAATTTGGAATTGGTTATTCCTCAATTACACATTACACGTAATTGTAATTGACCCAGTAAAAAACTTAATATAATCATTACCCCCCAATCCTGTCAAAAAAATACCTCAATACCGGAATTAAAAAACCCCATACATAAAACATATACATATATACATATGTATATACATTTTTAATATTTCCTTATTATTTACTTTTTTATCATTTTTTAATACTGACATTATGAAATTTATTATAAATCCCATTTTATGACAAATTATTTCTATTCTTTATGTGAAATATGGTTCCTTTACTGGTTGTTATATTTAAGAATCTTCCCCTTAGAAAGAAAAGAGACAAACGTGAAAGCACACAAAAGTGATTTA